>NW_027468848.1:21898366-22303366 GCF_046254945.1 Alosa pseudoharengus | reverse complement strand
AGACTATTTCATTCAGAAAGCAGGGTTCCCGCGGATCCTTAAATAGTCTTAAATACAACTGAATTTTCGAAAGAGAGGTATTAAATGTGCGTATGGGACCGCCAGCGAGTGCAAGAGAGCGAGTGATGTCTCAATCCAGTTTCGTGTATTTAAAAAACGCAATTGTATAAGTGACTAGGCTATTAGGCTACGGGAGGAAGTGTAGTGGTTGCAGAGTGAAGATGTTTTTCACGGGTGTGGTTAGAGTGAAAACAGTAATAATACAGTAGGCCTATGTACAAAATAATATGCCTGACGTTTTCGTGGTGTAGCTGAGGCCAGAGAGATATACAGGTAGCCTACGTGGAATGAGGAAGCCTACGGTAGAATGAGCAAGAGAAAGAAAGAGCAATAGGTTGGCCATACGTTTGAATTTAGGCCGGACATATGGATTTTAAAAGCCCTGTCCGGAGTCCGGCGCAGCCTCAAGCCGGATGCTCATTTGTTCTCCTTTTTGGAGTTGCGCTTGGCATCTAAAATCGTTGCTCGGACGCAGCATCGTTTCACAAACTATGGACGCGAAGACTGTTGGTCAAATTATGTGCAGTGTTTCGCAATTAGGAGGAAATACTTAAGTTGATCTGTTTGCATCTTTCCAGCGTGTACGTGTTGCTTGCCTAGCCTAGGGAAGAAAATATCTGTCTAAGTTATAATAGCCTACATGTAATATCTGCCAGCAGCTTGCTTGCCAGCGTTTCCCAGTAGGCTAGGCCTACTTCGCAAAAGTTGTGAACTACCGCATATTTTTTGAATGTCGGCGACTGGCTACATAAAAACGTGTGTTCATAATACGTGCGTGCTTGAGATGAAACCAGCGGTTTTCAGCAGGATCATGCGAGGAGGACCTGTCTCTTAATTCATTTAAAACAAGTCAATGGTTTTACAATGTTTCAGTCAAGCTTTGGTTGGTTTAGATACAACTGGTATGCAAAGTAATGTAAAGTAGTGGATTAACTTTAATTTGCTGTGCTGCATATTGGACAATAGATGCACATAGTAAATTATATAAAGTAGGCTTATTCAAATATGTAAATAGCTTAGTCTAACTTTGAAAAAAATATTGAAGGGAATCCAGTCCAGTGCACATGTCTTTGGCAAGTAGCCTAGGCTACTACAGACACAGGTGAAGAACAGTCAGCCTCAGCAGTAAGCACAACCAGATATGTACAGCCAGCTTCAAAAGCAAGCAGCCCAGACCCTAAAATTGGGCATTTATAGCTTTGAAGGTAATTCACACACAATTATTTTTCTTTCGCCAAAATATATTTGGTAACTTCTGTAGACATCCAAAATGGGGTGGGGGTTAAAATTAGTAGGAAAAAAAACTATTGCATAAACAGTCATATATATCTTTTTGCCGTGTTATAGTCTTAAGTTTCATTTAGATGTCTTGAAAAGGTCTTAAAAGTCTTTAAATTTGCACTTGGAAAATGTGCAGATACCCTGAGAAAGACCGTTGGTTAGCTAGCTCATTTAAAATATCCTAAACGTTTTTTGACCCAGCCTCTTAAAAAAATCGGAATCGAGAATCGCTAGGAACCGGAATCGAAATAAGAAATCGGAATTGGAATCGGAATCGTTCAAATTCAAACGATACCCAACCCTATACATGACATTACCTACGATTACACTCCGTAATATAAATATCACAACTGGTGCTGCGCAGCGCCGATAATCAGATATAAGCATACAAAGACGCTTAGAACTCACGTTAAGCCGATGGTAGCACACTGAATGCAAATGCAAGATTTGCGCGATTTGATGCAGGCAAAAGTATTGACTGTTACTAACGAAGGTTTTATAGCAATATTATAAATGTGGCGACAGAATAGCCTAGAACTTGGGTAAGCCTTGCGTTTAGTAGCCTAATTGCGGTGATAGGACTAGGCCTCAGTGTCCCGGGAATCCTTGTTGGTGTACGGTCACTAAATGTACACATAAATTATTTTATTGTAAGGCCCCCCATGAACGAAAGTCCACGAAACTTGGCATGCATTCGGAGGGTGTCATAATGATCCTACACTTTCAATTTCGTGCAGTTTTGACCATATCAGCCTAATGTTTTGCTTTTTAACTTTTAACTAGGTGGCGCTATACATGAAATAACTGGTAATGGGATAGGTTGACATGCCCCCTTAAGACCAACATACAAAAAAAAAGTGGACCTCCTAGGCCCTACGGTTCTCGAGATATTCACAGAAAACTGTCTCCGGCCACCTACAGGCCAGTTGGTGTATAGTAACATAAATTAATTTATTGTGTGGCCCCCCATGAATGGAATTCCACGAAACTTGGCATGCATTCAGAGGGTGTGATAATGATCCTACACTTCCAATTTCGTGCAGTTTTGACTATGTTAGGTCACAGATACCTGCGATTACAACACCTCATTTTTACTTTTTTGTGTTTAACTAGGTGGCGCTATACATGAAATGAGTGGTTATGGAATGGGTTAACATGGCGCTTCGCTGCGCGGCGGTCATAATAACATATTCGACCACACTGGCGGCCCGGTGCATCCCAAAAATCACATTACTCTTTCTTCCACAAAGCTGCTTCGGAAAGAAAGACTAAATTATCCAACAGCTGAAATACCCGTCGATAGAGTGCCCCCCCGTCCCCCGTCCCCTGGAGGAGGGGAAGCCCAGGATTTATAGCACGAGGGAAGATGTCAGAGTCGGCACCGAGCACACTGGGGCCGTCAGCGCAGGGAAGGGAAAAATATGACTTTATCTAGTGTCCTGGAGAGGAAGAGAGAGAGAGGGGGGGTGGGCAAGAAAAGGAGCGGATGGAGATTGCTCCAGACAGGAAACACACTGATGTTCTCACTAGCGGTGAACCTGGGAGACAGTTGTTCAGTCCGTCACAATCGAGCGCATCTGTTTTCCCCATTTGCTCCAGAGGTGGAAAAAAATACACAAAGAGAGAGAGAGAGAGAGGGGGGGGGGGGGTAGGGAAAGGGAGGGGTGGAATTGGTTCCAAACATTAACACAAAAAGTGGAGGAAAACAAGAGGAACGTTTCACGCTGATAGCCAGACAGACAAAGCAATCACAACCAATCGGAGAGAGACGTGGCTAATTTAGTCGGGGCCCTCTGCGTGATGCGTCGGCTTGCAGCGCTCATTTACATGCACGGGCACGAAAGCCCACATCGGAGCGGAGAGGGAGGACAGCTTTCCACTGGGCAGCGCACACACACACACCTCCTCCCTTGTCTGGCTGCCTAGCGATGTGTGTGTGTGTGTGTGTGTGTGTGTGTGTGTAGCGGTGGTGGTGGGGGTATTGGCAAATAAGTCACTGTAATGATCTCCAAGTAAAGCACATCCATATGTCTGTCCATTACTCCAGCAGGGATTCACCTACATGCCTGCGATCCCAATCCAAAATGTGTGCTGAGAGCTCGCACAGGGGGGATGCATCTTCTTCCACATGCAAATTGTCCCTCTGCACACAGTGGAGTAATTTTCCTCGTTCTCCCGTGTGAATTTGGAAGAGCGAAAGTACTTTTGTGCGGGAGGCGGTTAGACTGCACATCAGTGGAGTTTTTGAGCTGAAGTTTTAAGGTTGCTAATATCAGCCATCATGGTTTGCTTTTCACCACTTCTCCTATGACTGTCTGCCCACCTCCCTTTCAGTCCCCATAGCATTAAGAATTAATGTGGTCTAAAGAGTGGCACACGTGAATTAAACATCAAGGTGCTGTTAGTTCTATAATCTCCAAAGCTGAAATGGGAGGTTTGGACGACGGGTGTTAGCGAGTCCTCTGAAGATCAGAAGTGAGTATGCACAATGGACCCCCCCTCCCCCATCATTTTTGCGATGTTCAAAGCGTAAATGTAAGGCTTATTCTCGTAAGTGAAATTGCTGGGCCTGTTTGATAGCCTTCAGCACGGCCCAGTCACCGACTTGGGAAATTCATTACATATTTTCAGTGCATGGGTGATTTGAGAGAGTTCTGAGGTGTTGTATATTAATCCTCATGAGCACAAATATGGATACCCTCCCCTGGATAAAAGCCAACGTTAGATGTTAGACACATTTGGAGGTGAATTAGAGAACACTTTCAGACACCTTTACATTTCATGTCTGAAAGTGCAGATTATCATTCACCAATAGCAGCTTGTATAGCTTCAACACCCATATGCAGTGCATATCTGTGTGTGTGTGTGTGTGTATGTTTACAGATATATGTGGGAGTATGTGACCCTAAGAGTCGTACTCCGGTTCCTGTATCCCCACGTAAGCCTCCATCCATCCGCCCGTCTTCTCCCAGCTGTGTGGCGTCCCCTCACACCTGGAGTGCGCTCCTGGCCTCAGACACAGACAGCCTTCAGCATGAATCATGAGCATCAGCAGCACTACTAATGGTTTTTAGCGCTGGGGGTGAGACTGAGCTAAGTGGCAGCTTTCACATGCATGCTACTCCTCCAGCAGTGTCAGAGATATTCCACCATCCAAGCACTGCAGTGAACATGGAGGAAGGACATCTTGAACAAAGTTGTGCTTGTGTGGAGCCAGTCATTACTAAGGTAATGAGGAGACATTAAGGAGACATTAGTATGCCTAGAACAAAGAATGTTGGTTGCTGAAACAAGAAAACAAGTGAATTGTGGATTGGAGAGTTCAAAGATATGTTTGGATTGCCAGACGACTAAAAAATCCGTCAGCTACCATTAACGTCTGGAGAGTGCTGCTTTGTCTGTAGCCGGGCGGCGTTTCCTTCACCTTGCCTGGAGCGAAAATCAATCCAAATGGGGCCAAAGGAGAGCTCTCTGATTATTTTAAAAGAGGCGCTGGCTGATATTCAGTGGCTCTTAGAAACAAATCAGCCTCCAACCACCGAGAGGAAGGGGGTGTTGCAAGAATTCTTCATTTCCAAAACGAAGACCTCTCTGTGGAGAGTTGGCCCCATTAGACCCAGGAGGAGCAGATACCGAGCCACCCTCACAGGCAATGCTTTGGAGAGGAGACCAACACACAGGCAGGAGGACACAGCTGGCCCGACGCATATTTAATGGGAGAGGATTCATGATCTCTTTCTCTGACTCTAATCCTGCTGTTTTTCTGTCTCTTTTAATTAGGCGGTTGTCCTTTCTGTCTCTCCATCCTCTCTCTTTCTCTCTATCCCTCTATTCCCCCCTCTCTTTCCATCACTTCCTCTCTTACTCACTCTCTGCCTCCCTCTCTCACTCTTTCTATCCCTCCAGCTCTCTCTGTCTCTCTCTCTCTCTCTCTCTCTCTCTCTCTCTCTCCATCCCGAGAGAAATGCAGAGTGCCCACTACAAAGGGCTTTTGAATCAAACTGCAACATCTCAGGGGCCAAAACCTTCCTTTTGATCCGGCCGTGCTGCACCAGGGCTATGCAGATCAGGCGGTCTCTCACACACACACACACACACTCGCACTCACACACAATGGAGGGTGACATCTCTCGCTCACCTCACGCCTCCATTTCCTGCCGCCACATCAAACCACAGATTTTACACAAAGAGTTGGAGTGACAAGGAGGGAGAGAGCATGGAAAAAATGGAGAGAATGGAAACGAGAGAGAGAGAGAGAGAATAAACAGACAGAATACCTAATGGAAGCACACCTTTTTGAACTTCAAAACTGGGAGGATGGGGCTATTGTTGCCTCTCTGCGAGGCTTTTTGCATTTGTGGGGGGGGGGGGTGAGGTTGTTGCCTCTCTGCGAGGCTTTTTGCATTTGTGTGTGTGTGTGTGTGTGTGTGTGGGGGGGGGGGGGGGTGAGGTTGGGGGCAGGGTGGTCATGGGGAGATGAATCACCACGTGGCGCTGGGCCGCTTATGCACCGATTACCTTCCATCAGGAGGGCCACACCGCGCAAATGGCTGATAACGCTGTGTGTACACGCAGCCTAATATTAATATAAATCACAGAGTCTGCTCTGCACAGGCCCAGCAGATGGGCCGCTCTGGCTGCACCTCGCCCGATGCCCATCCGAA
The DNA here is from genome assembly GCF_046254945.1 of Alosa pseudoharengus. Taxonomy (NCBI): domain Eukaryota; kingdom Metazoa; phylum Chordata; class Actinopteri; order Clupeiformes; family Clupeidae; genus Alosa; species Alosa pseudoharengus. The sequence goes on along the minus strand of NW_027468848.1, from coordinate 22,297,361 downwards.
GCATCAGGAGCATCCATCTTGTCAGCATGTCTGTGGTGCACCACCAACACCACATTTTTAGGGATGGAGGATTGGGGGGCTCCGTTTTCCTCCCCAGCATTGTGAAGAGGAGGGGGGGGGGGTGCATGGAGAGATGTGGGGACAGTGATGGATGCCCTCCACTTCTGATGAAGTTCCTGGTATGTGCTTCTCCGCTCGAGCAGAAAAGATGGAGGGGGATGGCCTCATGTGCTGAAGTGGCCAAACACCCCCACCTCCCTCAACCACCCCCCCACTGCCTGCCCCATCCTCCCATTCCAACCAGAAGTGCCTGGTGGGGTGTGTGCTCACTCAAGGAAGCTCAGAGCTGCTCCCCTAACAGATGGGGCCTCCTCTTGGGGTGGGAGCGCCCCCAGGCCCCGCCGTAGCAGCAGAGCCAACCCCCTCACCATACCGCACCTCACCGCACCGCACCGCCTCTGCTTCTGCACGGGTCTCACCGGAACTCCGCTTCAGCGAGACCATAGACGGTCAAGCCATCCCATAGTCAGAGCATTTTTTTTGTGTTTTTTTTTGTAGATTTCTTTTAATGTTTGTACCCATTCCCAAATCAGTGAGATTGGAGCACAGACCCTCCACTCCGTCTACATGTAAATGAGTGTAGATTCAGGACGTGGCTTTGAAAAGCTGCTGATGGAGCACCTAAGAGGCGCTAACGTTTGATCTGAAAGCGGCTCTCCCTGGAGGTGGGTGTTGGCGGCGGCCGAGGGGAAGGAGAGAGGGCCGCCGTGAGCTTTAAAACCGTGTCAGATTTCATTCTCCTCCATCACATGCGGATGGCATATCATTTCAGAAGCGGATGAATAATGCACGTGGCTGGGGCCCTTAGGCCCCGAGTGGGGTTTTTGAGTGTGTGTGTGTGTGTGTGTGTGTGTGTGTGTGTGTGTGTGTGTGTGTGTGTGTGTGTGTGTGTGTGTGTGTGTAGTAGGGAGGGGGTTAACGCAGGTCTTGGCCGCTCCATCCACGGCAGAGGGGGCTGCCCCAGCAGAGGACCTCCGTGGGGAGTCAATGGAGCAGGGCACTTCCTCAACCCCCTTCCCAAACCACCGGGAGGCCAGTCAATAGTGCTGAGGAGAATGGAACGCCAGGCAGGGGGTCAGTGAACTCATATGAATAAAGGTAGAGTGTATGAAGTCAGGTTGTGTTTGTGTGTGTGTGTGTGTGTGTGTGTGTGTGTGTGTGTGTGTGTGTATGTGTGTGTAACAATGTATGTTTGTGTGATTCTGAATATACAAGAGTGTGTGTATGTATGTTTATGTGTGTATGTGTTACAAAATATATCCTCAGTGGGTGCAAGCATGTGTATGTGTATGTGTAAGTGCATATCCAAGGTGTATCCAAGCTTTGTGTGTCAGCAAGTGTGTGTGCAAGTGTAGAGAGATAAAGAGAGTGTGTATATGTCAGTGTACTCATGAGAGTTGTGTATGCCTTTTAGAATATGTAATTCTGTATGTACAAGGGGGGGGGGGGGTTCCTCTGATGGTGGCACTGATGCAGATACCCAAGCCCCTTAGCTATCAAGTAAGCATGCTGCAGTTGTTAACAGCTAAAAGCCTGCTGTGCTGGGAGGAACTGGGATCTTTATACAACACAGCTTCCGCATGCTGCAAGCTACCGCTACAAGCATCAAGATCAACAACAACTCCAAAGCAGTAACGTTACCACTGACATCAGAACGCATTTATCACTAGTGAGTGTGAGAGTGAGTGTCAGTTGAGTCAATACACACCCCCTCCACACCACAGGAATCAACATTAGCTATTTTTACGACGTGCTCATCGGCTCATTACCAAATAACAATGGAGGATTTCAGTGTGCAAATCGCAACAACAGCTTAAGTTACGGACCACATGTTCAATAGCAAACAAATGGTGAGAGAGTGTTTGTTAAAATGGAGTTGACAGGAAATTAATAATCAATGATGGAAGCCATCAATTCTAATATGTTTAGCAGCGGCGGATGGGCAAGCGCTAGCAGGCGTGGCTGGCGGGGCCTGGGGGGGGGCAGAGCCTGAAAACGAGCAGGCGTGTTTAATTGCTTTGTGTGGCGGAGTGGTGTCAATAAGCTCGCTTCGCCTTGAGGCGCCGCGCAGCCCTCATGCTGATTAATCCCCCTGATTACAAAGTGTTCCACTTTTCCAAATCCGCACAACCTTGGGGCGGCTACTAATACCTCAGAACACCTCTGTGCGGGCCGGGCACACACACACATGCACACGTTCTCACACACACACATACACACACACACACACTCATAAATACACTATACTCACACACACACACACACACACACACACGAACACACAATCACACGCAAAGGCCTTGTGGGGACTCTAAATAGTATTTGCAGCTTTCAGTGCTCTATATCCCAGAGCCAACAGAACTCTCAGTCTGTACTATGCTGGCAAGTGTCTAATCCAAGATCAGGAAGCAGAAGTCTTCCCCAGCATTTACTAATTAGCACAAATCCCGAGCCAAGTAACTGGTATAATCAGCTAACTCAGAGTATGTGTGTGGAGACATGCCGCTATTTGTAATGTAACTTTCCCAACAGAAACGTATAAACTTAATTAATAAGCTGCATTCATACAAACTCAACCATAGATGGAGAAACAGGAAAAAGAGAAAAAAGGTCAGCTAGTACACTAGAAACATTTTCACACACACACACACACACACACACACACTACCTGAAGCTTTTGGAACACAAACAACCTTTGAGAGTCCCAACCGCCCCCTCCTGAGTTCCCAGCCAGGCCAGGCAGAGGAGGGGGGGGCCCCGTGCTGAGGGGCCCGAGAGGTGGGCCGCCTGACACTCACCCATGGGGCCGTGGGGACGAGCAGTGAGAGGATGAGGAGGTCACTGCAGCAGCCGTCCACCTCGGGCACGCAGCTCGCCGCCTGGTTGAGCAGCCGCGCGTAGAGGGCCGAGGGGCCCCGCCCGGGGGGGACGAGGGGGGCCTCCGCTCCGCTGCCGGGGGCCAGGACCAGGCTCAGGGTCTGCCTGATCCCATGCAGGTGTTTGAACAGCTGGCAGAGCCGGGACTCCAGGGCACTCTACAGGAAGGGGAGGGGGGAGGGGGAGGAGGGGGGGGGAGAACAACAAGCGTCAACACTGTCAAAAGCTGAGGGGCGCTGGCACAGGTGATGGGTCAAGGGGAAAGAGGACAAAGAGAGGGAGAGAGAGAGGAAGGGAGGGAGAGAGAGAGAGGGGGAAAGAGGGAGGGAGAGAGGGAGAGATGTCCGTAGGGACCTCGCACCTGCCTGCCACAGGGAGATGACACAAGACCAGGGCCCGTCGAGACTTGCAAAGACGTTCATCATGCCCGTCAACATGACAGAGTGTGTGTGCGCGCTTCTATGTGTGTGTGTGTGAGAGTGTGTGTGTGTGTGTGTGTGTGTGTGTGTGTGTGTGTGTGTGTGTGTGTGTGTGTGTGTGTGTGTGTGTGAGGGACAAAGAAAGGTGGAGATGGAGGCTACTGGGCTGGCCTGTGGTGGGGCATGTTTTCCAAATGCCAGCAAGCAGCTCAAGGTGACAGGAACAATAAACAAAGCTGACGTGGAGAGAGAGACAGACAGAGCACTGCCATGCCAACACCAAAGATAGACACAGAGAGAGAGAGAGAGAGAGAGAGAGAGAGAGAGAGAGAGAGAGAGAGAGAGAGAGAGAGAGAGAGAGAGAGAGAGAGAGAAAGATAGACAGAGAGGGAGAGAGAGAGGCCTGGGGGCTGACACCAGCCTCCAAATATGCAAACAATGATCAAACAGCAGGACCTGTCCAAAGGCAACCACAGCCATCAGCTTCAGAGACCCACACAGACCCGGCAGATTCAGGGCCAGCAGAAGCTTTTCAGAGATTGGGGGGATAAGCAGCACTTTAAAGTTTTTGGTTTGTTTGTTTGGAGCTCATTATTATTTGCTGCATGCCATTTGAGGTCTCTACATGTTTTTATATACGTATGTGCTGGATGTCTGCATGCTTGTTGGATGTCATACCATTTCTAAAACACAAAAAATGTTTACTTGACAAAAATATCAACAATCTTAACCATTTTATGGTTTTGCATCCAGCATTTGTGAGGGGACAAACTAATAATACCCAAGTTGGCAAAGAAGATCATGTTGGATTAGATACAACGATGAAATAGCAAAAGCCTATTACATCAGCCCTCAAATAAAAACAACACCAGCATATTGTGGCAGCATCTTCCCGTCCTAAAATCTGTAGATTAAAACAACAAAATGTTTGTGATTGTGATTTCCATGTTCCGCAGAGGAACTGTTCTTCACTTCAACGATACTCTGCCGACATTTACCAATAGCTGATTTGTTCTGCTTTCTCTTGTCCTGTTTGACTGTAAACAGACAACGGCATGAAAACATCAAAAACACAACCACCCCCCCCTCCCCCCACCTTCCCATCCCTCTTCCCACTGCCCAGGCCCAGGCACCATGGGATTCATATGCTACCCATTACGACGGACTTATGACCAATTTGCAGAGCGGAGAGCGGGCAGCCAAGGGCCTGATTTAGAGTGTGCACATGGCGCTGTTAGCGTGGCTGGTATGCATTTCCAGTGTGAAATTATTCCAGATGCCAAGCCTCACCTCCACGCTCACCATATCTAACAGCCTTGTAAGTGCTAGCAGGTTTACACCGGCATGCCAGCAGCTCAGCAGCTCAGCCTGGGCAAAGGTGGACACAAACACATGCTTATTTACGGTCGAGGGGGGTCAGGCCTGTGTACGCAACAAGTGTATGAATTTAAACCAACTAATCTCATTATGACTCACCTTAACAGGGTGCATTTTTTTTTTGTTTTCTATGAATGCAGTACCATGGTCTCGCATGTCATTTTCACATTTGGACTCAACAGCATAAAGAGACGGGTGGATGAGAGCGTGCAGGGGCTGTGGTGTAAGTCAGTTTGGTAAGAGGTCACTGCCTGTTGGATTCCGTGGAGCAGATTTCTGATGGCTAATTTCACTCTGTTTTTTTCCGCTTGAAGACACAGTAGGAAGTACAAACCCAGTGGACTTCAAAACTAAACGTCAACAACAATAAAACAGCTTTTCTTATCCTTTTCTCAGTTTTTTCTCTCTCTCTCTCTCTTTCACTCTGAGTCAAGGTCCACCATGACCAATCCCAGATAAAGCCAGGAAAAGGAAAGATTGCAAGTGTCCATCTCTATGAGGCCAAGCCTAGTCTTCCTAATGCCAGAGAGAAGGGATAGTGCTCTCAGACAACATCCATGTAGGTGAAGGGTGAGGCCAAAAAAAGAGAGAGAGAGAGAGAGAGAGAGAGAGAGAGAATGTGGTGGGGGGAGAAAGAGAGAGGGAGGGAGGGAGGGGGGCTCTCACAGGGCCTTCAAGAAGCATGGAAGAGTCATCACGCCAAAATCAAGCCTCTCCATCGACATGTGTTTCCCATCTGCGCCCGCCATCCAAAATCATCACTGTCTGCTTTCAACGTTTTATTTCTTTTTGCACAAATATGATCCTTTATATCGCGGCTGTGCCACATCTGATTTAGCAGCTTCCAAAAAGAACGTTTTTAAGATCACTGGACGATACGAAAATCGCTGGAAGCAGAATAAACTAAAACTTTTCTATTGCAGCCATATTACCACTATCAAGAAAATGTGACAAGGACATAAAATCTTTTACAGAAAAGCCAAGGCCCAGATCCTTCATATCTTATTTTAATAGACTCTGACCTGATGATGAGATAATGCACATATTAAATGCACATACCAGTATATATTAGCTACTTAAGTTAAACATTTCTTTTTTTTCTTTTTTTCTATTTTTTCACTTCAGAGAAAAAATTAAGCAAATAACTGAATGTTATCTCTCCTTTCCTGCATCCCTTTCATAGTCAATCATATTAACGGATTAACATGATCAACAGATATACACATTTCCATAAAGGTTATGAAAATGGACTGTCAATTGTATTGTATATAATGGAACAGTATCAATAGAACCAATGTTGCCAGCCTTCAATTCCCAACCTCTGGGAATGAGAGCAAACAGACTCTACCCACCCCCTGGCCTCTCTTAAGATTACTCTCCTGGCTCAAATTAAAGGAATTAAATATTAAATAGTTCATTACCATATCTCCCCAAGCTTATTTGAAAGAAATCAACCACCCCCATGGCTCATGATAACATATACATATTTTCATATACCATTGGGTCCATAGAGGTATTCATTTTTCCAGTCAGTGGAGAAAAAATCAAGAACACACCAAAATGTTTCCATTTCATGATGAAATATAGGACAACATTTACATAGGTGGAATGCAAGGGACTTCTGTTCGCCTTTTCTCTTTCTCCATGCTCCACCATCAACCATTCATATTCCCAGGATTCAATTTGACTGCACATCATCCCTATGTCTCCAGGGAGGCTGATGTGGGGAGAATCCACTTTAAATTTAAATTGCCCGACGGACTGAGGACCGATGTTGTTGTTTTCCGTGGGGGTAGAATGAGGCCAGGCTGGTGTGAAAATGGAAAATGAACTGGATGGGGGCTGAGCTGTGCTGAGATTAAACATTTCTTCATGCCCGACAAAGCGTGCAGGGGGAGACCAGAGGTTGACACGTGTGACAAACAATTATTCAGTTGCCATCGGAGAAGAACGCTCAGGATTTAACCTCTTCTACATTAACATAGAGGCCGATTATGCCCCCCCCCCCCCCCCCCCCCCACACACACACACCCTATCCCCCAAACTACAAAATAGCTGTGTTAAAACGTCTAAATATGGAAAGACCAGTTAAGGATGTATCAGAATGACCTGCTGGTTGTTGATACTTTTATTATGTCTTCATAAGTGAAGCTGAGCACAAAACGAAAATACAATGCAGCACATTGCATTGTTGTATTGTACTTCAACTACCTTAAACAGACAATACAACAGACGCAACATACATAAAAACAAGACTTATACTGTAAGGATTATGTTAGGAGATAGTATTTTACGCCCCGAAAGATGCTCAGCCAACAAATCATACTTAGAGCAGTTAAGAAAGCAAACAGCTGGTAGCAGGTAGACTTGGGGGGGCACTGAAAACTCTTTGCTGGGGCTTAAGGGAAGGTTCAGCACTCCCTTGAAATTTTGGCAGCCTTCAAGTTACTCCCAAAAGCCTAAAGCTTTCTACCCAAGAATAAAGTGCTTTAGGGTAGACTTCGCCATGGGAGACTAGAAGACGCCTAGTCCCTGAGAATATGCAATTGCATTTTTAAGAGCGAACACACAGCTTTCAGGGGATGTCTGATGCGTGGTCATGTATTATTAGTGAAGGCAATCGCAATTTGTGTTCTAGCATAAAATCATTTTGCAGGCGAATATTGCTGCAAGGACAATCCTAATTAACATTTTGAGGGAGAAACTAGTCAAGCAGATTGTAATAATTGCTGTGCCAATTAAGGACATATGCGGAGAGGCAAATCACATCTTCTACAAATGGAATCAACTGTGTTACATTTTCTACATATTACTCCCAAAAGGCACGAGTGAGGCTTTAGCAATGACACTGAAGTACATGTTGTTCTGTCAGATAATCCCCCATGACATACTATTAGCAATGTAACAAGAATCATCTGAAACAGTTGAGGCCTCAAAGAATATGCTTGTATGATTGCATTTTTAGAAAACATCAATGAATTCTTGATAATGGGATCTAAAACTGGTCATATGTTGGAAGGTTGCTGAGATCATGTGTGCACACAGCACAAATACCTTATTGTCTGCCCTTTAACCTGATTACTCCATTCTCTGCATGTGTGAGTGTCTAAGCACAATAAGAGGCTCAGGAATCAGTCTTTTTTCTCCAACCAGACAGATTTCTAAAATGTTGAGCATGTAAGGTGCAGTCAAACATTAGAATCTAAAATGGTCATAAGATATTGTCTCATAAGATAGTATCCCACATCGTACATACTACTGGCAATAATCAGGGGTGCGTTTCCCAAAAGCATAGTTGCTAACTATGATGCATCTTCCGTGGTAGCGTCAATCTGAGTTGACAATATTTCAGTCACACATTACAGATATGTTAATGATACAGAAATGTTAACGATACAGAAATACGGTGTTGTTATTCTGTCGTATTTCGGTCACATTTTTTCAGTCTTTCAAAACTGTTATTGTCCTTTCTGTGTAATGGCCATCGCTAGACCTTATACTGGTGTTGGATGGATTCAGCCATCAATCACACCCATACTCATTAAAGATAAAGCAGAACCGTTTACTCATTCTAGGATCTGATCATCAGTGTAGGCCTACATGGACGGTGACAGATTGGGCACTACAGTGTACATAGATAACACTCTGACAGCACAGAACTTTCAGCGGCCCCCCAAAACTGTGTTTGATGAACCAGACTTACCACTCGCTGAAGGTTTAAGTTATTTGTCTTGCCATAGCAGAGATCAAGCAGGGTCACAGGCTGCTTGACCAGGTTTGACTTAGTCAGCACCCAGGGCATGGAGAGGTCTTCCACCGTGGTTGCCTACAAAACACAGAGCAGAAGATTACATTCCACAACCTCCCAGCCACCCCGACCCCCCCCCCCCCCCCAACACACACAACCTGAACCTCACTAAGCATACGCTGGGGAACATCAAAGCAGCAGCAGGAATCTTTGTGCTTTTTCTTTTCTTTTTTGCTTCAGACATTAGAAAAGCTAAAGATACTCAAAGACAAATCCACTCAGATGAGATAGCGAGTCTGAAGAAGACGTACATCACAGATTTGGACAGAAATCTCTGTGATTTCGGAAACCACCAAATCTGGTTAAGTGGCACTATAGGAAGGCTGTAGATCGCAGATACTGTAAGCAGGCTCTATTAGATGATAATAACACTCAGGTATTCTGAGAAGAGTGATGTTGTAAAGGGGGCAGAGACTAGAGACTGAATTAGCATACAGTAGCACTGATAATACCAGGAGGATTAAGCTTAGTATTGCCCCATAGATAATCTTTTGGCATTATAAAGAAAAAAAAGGGCTAAAGAGAGAGCTAAAGAGCTAAATAGAAACGTTTATTTAATTAGTGATTTGGCACAGGCAGAAACGGGAAAGCAGTGGTGCTTTCTGAAAAATCTGAAACAAAAATAGTTAGCTTTCAATAGAATTTCATTCCTTCTCATCAGCCCCCATCTCAAGTTGGGTCAAAGGCTAAATGTGAGTGTTTCTCTTGAAACACTCACATTTAGAGCACTTGAATGTTAGAGGTTAACAGACTATTGTGTGTCCTACTTCTGCTACAATCTCCTGACTTATATTTGTGGATTTCTTGAAGAGAAATTCTACGCCTACCAGTCCATCTGTCCACACAAAGCCTAGAGCTCCCCATAATATACTGTATATCCACCGCACTCAGTCAAACAGACAGAGAGAGAGAGAGAGTGAGAGAGAACCTGTGTAGATTTCTCTGAGGAATACCTGATATTAAAACCTAATAAAGGAGTCTAGCCTCCTTCCCCTCTCTGTTGACCTCAAATCACAATGCCATGAAGCACAAAATAAAAAGTAACCCACCGAATTTCCCAATATAGTTTTCCCAGGAAATGTTAAGATGTTTATAACCTCTCCACCTCTATCTTTTTTTTTTATTCACAGTGAGCAATACAGGTCAGGGCTTTCAGGAACTGTTCTGGGAGATTAATTTTGCCGTTCATCACTGTATGTGTTCAAACTATGGTGGCTGCACAATAAAACTCATATTCTGAGGTCTGGAAAACGGTCTTTGTTTAATACCGGTAAGGCTAAACAATGAGACAAAAATGTGTTTATCTGAAACATGTTGCAGCTCCTTCTGTAATCTAAAGCTATATTAAATATGCATGTGTGCTCAACTTGCAGGAGGAATTTCAAACCGCAAGTCCTAAGATTTGTTCAGCTTAATAGATTCAACTATTGTGAAATATCTCATCTGTTGATATTAATGCAGACCTCAGGAGACAACATACATACAAAGACACAAATACACACACACACACACACACACACACACACACCATCAGTATTCCACCTGCAAAGTCGGAAGATTCCTTCCAGACAGTGCTGAATTATGAGTACGGCATCCTCACATTTTAAAATGCGAAACCATTCCCCTTTCCTTTTTTTTAACTTCGATGGGTAGACTGGTTTACGGGCTTGTTATTTTTGAAAGGAATGCACTCTGGCTGTCTGCATGGGCACTGTAATGAGCAGGAAATATTCACCACGGCGCAAAACGTACACTGATGACGCCTCGGGTAAGCAACATTCTTTCCTGTGCCAGAGACATATAAATCTCTGACGCGCTGAGCAATCTCCATCGACTCATCTTCATGACACCACCAAAAAAAAAGAAAAAACAGGCCGATCGCAGCTGTCTGAACAAAGCCTCGGTTAGCTGCTGGGGCCACAAAACGCAGACACATTTTCCATGATTGGACTGACTATGAGCCTGAAGCAAAATGCTTGGGAAGCGCACGAAGACACTGACAAAAGTTTGGCGCTTTAGTATGCAAGACATGGTTTGTGCATCTCAAAATTCAGGACTCGAAACGCCTTTCAGACCAAGTGAAAGCTTTCTATGGCTGATGGAACTTTCTGGAAGAGCTAACCCGGATCGAGGGTCAACTGTCCTGCTAGATTATACAAAGCTGACAAATTCACCACGAAGCAGCCACAATGGGGCTGCCTTTTGTGTTTTGCATAAAAAGCAGCATAAGCGCTTTGTTCGAAGAAGCAACCAACACAAGTCACCAAAAAGACGATGCTGAAAACAACTATCTGCAGATGACCTAAAAATGTCATCACACAAAATATTATTTATAGGAGGAAAGAGTGGTGTTGTTTTCTTCCCCTGGAATAGGTCATGTCACAAAACTGATGCAAAAGTACCCCAGCGATTTCCAACTAAGAATGTGACACAATGTTTCAGGATTATGCAAACACAACCCCACTAACTCCATCAGTTGTCGTTCGCTTCCAATAGAGCATCTGGGCGGCGCTGCGCTCCCCTCTCTCTAAACAAGGGCGGGATTCATAGTAAACATCTCCGCTCCTAATCCGCCCCGTACAGGCCTGCGGTGCGCGTCTCAGGCAGTCACGGACCCACATTCCACGAATGTCTGAGCCAAACCGCAGTGACACAGCCGTAAACATGCAAATGCGCTCTGCCTTAGTTCGCACCACAACCCCCCCTATACACACACACAGACACACGCACACGCACACGCACGCACACACACACACACACACACACACACACACACACACACACACACACACACACACACACACACACACACACACACACACACACACACACACACACACACACACACACACACACACACACACACACACACACACACACACACACACACACACACACACACACACGCTTTACCTCAAGTTAAATGTTTGCGTGTTTGCCATTTTTAGGACCCGACTTGTTTTTCTGTGTATGCCCCACAGCCCACACTGGCAGAGAAAATTCCGCGAGCAAACTGGTGAATGGAATAGTCCTGAGGCAATACAAGAGGGCTTACAAACAACCACAGATGCATACAAGCACAGCAGCATATGCTGTTGTGACATACAACATTGTCTTTTTACACGTTATGGCGAATAAAATGTTAATATGAGAAGACTGATTGTGCTTGCTCTGGCCCTGCTTGGGCGACGCTAGTCTCTCACGGAGTGTTTGACTAATGCAGCCGAGCAGATGTGTGAGGCGGGTGGGGGAAGATTCATCAGGGCAAAAAATTGCAAATGATTGAATCATACAGGGCCTCGGAGAGCTCAGGCCCCAACGCCGAGGAGGAAAACATCGTCTGAGAACATCGCCTGTCTGCAGCGACTCTCAGGCCAACGAGACGAAAACATGAGTGACGGAGGTTCCCTCTCTCCCGTTGCCCCAGTGGTGCGTTTTTGTCATTTTTTTGGCTTGGTGGTAGGTCCCCAGCTACCAGTTTTTGTGACAGGTGTTCATAGTGTCTCTCTCTCTCTCTCTCTCTCTCTCTCTCTCTCTCTCTCTCCCTCTCTCCCTCTCTCTCTCACAGGTGCAGACGTCTGCCCCGGGGCCTTCGGTGACAGATGACGGGTGGATGGGTACGGAAGCGTTCCCCTTACACGCCCGTATGCCAAAGCCAAACCAGCCATCTGCTAGATTCCTCTGATCTGTGCTGAAGCAGTTCCCTGTTGGTGAGAACCCCCCCACCCTCCACCTCCTCTGCCCATCCCGTTCCTCCCTCCCCAGCCTCTCTCTGTTCCCTCCAGGCTTCTGTGGCGGCCATCGAGCTTTCAATCAGCCTTCAGAGGGATGGCAGAGAAGCTGGTGGCTTTTGAGGCCACCTGGCTGTAGCCACCATGGGCCACTGAGAAAGCCCCACAGAAACAGAAACTACGTGTAGGTAAAATCAGGGTAGGTGGCAATGCTGCAACAATTAATTGATTAATTAGTTGTCCATAATTGTTTTGGTAGTAGCTTTATTTGTTTGTGCCATTTTGTCAGGAATTTTGCAGCTTCTTAAACTCAAATATTTTCAGCTTTACTGCTTGGCTTACTCCTCTATGATGGTAAACCAAATATATTTAATGTGTGGACAAAACAAGGCATCTGGGGACATCAAAGAAATAACTGGGATAATCATTTAAATGAGAGAAAAAAATCAACAGATTATTCAACAGAAAATAATTCTTAGTTGCAGCCCTGGTTGGTAGTAAAAAAGAGAAAGAAATCAATGTAGGTCATATTAGTCACTCAAATTTCGTGATGTGTCCAGGTACATACAAAACTCCCACGTTCTATAACATCCCCGCAAACACCAACACAAATGCAGATGTGCACAGGGATTTTCCAGACAAGAGCATTTTATTACAAGGGGGAGCAACACCAAAGCCAGCCATTTCACCACAAGAAGAAAGCATTCAAGTTTAATGCACCACCTTTCAAACTCCCCATAAATAATAAATGCATTTCTCACTCCCTCTCACATGCCAAAGTATTGATACATGTTAGGGAGACTTGCATATATGCATTGTTGGGCAGGACTGTGTCTGGCATTGGGAGAAATTAAGGATCTACTATCTGCTGAATCAACTCAAACATCAGTTTGTACGACCAGCACATTAAATAGAGGAAATGGGAGTCCATAGAGGACAATAACTGTGTTGACTGCGTGCCAGGACCTTCAGCCTGCAACACTCAGGAGAATACATGTGCAAAAGCATAAGCCACAAACACCATTTGAGAGCCTTCACGATCATTACCCATTTAGAAATATTACTAATACAGGGGGGTTTTCCGATGGAGCTTAGGCCCTGTACATTATTCAAAAACCAACATAGGCCTAGGCTCAAAAGGATTATGGATGTCTACAATGCTTACATTAAGAGCTCAGTATTAATGTAAAATATAAAGAAACGCTAAATAAAACAACATGAATAAGACTTTAAGGTCCACATCATAGGGTTAGACAATACAATTTGAATTTCAAGACAAGTGCTGTAATGGAGCCTGCCTGGAGTAACCTTTGAGGAGGAAAAAAAAAAAAGATTGTTTTTGAAATTCAAATGCAACCCTATCTGCGTGGGGCACAGGAAAAGCCTTCAGCTCCAAATGAAAGTATTTCAATAAAACGCACAAAAAGAAATATGTGTTTTATGTTGCAAAGCAAATGTAACCAATACCCTCAAAGCAAAAAGAGCAACAGCACGGCCATACAGTGGACAGCTGTCCTTGCAGCACCCTGACAGGCAGTGGAGAGGGAGAGAGAGAAAGAGAGAGGGAGGGGGGATGGAGAGAGGGAGAGAGAGAGAGAGAGAGAGAGAGGGAGAAAGAGAGAGAGAGAGGGAAGGAGAGGCAGAGAAGATGAGTGACCTCTCAAGCCAGAGAGCAAATTGGGTTTGATATACGCTCCTGACATTCCCTAAACTAATAACCCAGGATGGCGAGCACAGTAATTACTGTGATCCATGTGCCAGGGCCGCTGCGTGGAGCGACTGCGGGGGCCGGAATCCGCTCTGGTACGGGAGGAGCACGAGCAGCCACCACCCCCGCCCCCACCCACCGCCACCACCCACTGATCACTTCCTGACATGAGGGCCATTGGAGAACAGTGGTCACTGCCAGCAATTTACTTTCCTTCGCTGGGCCCTGCGCCGGGGTCACAGCCTTATCACAAGAAGGCATTTCTCTGAGACGATGGATGGCGGCTCGGGGAGGAGTCGTCGTCTGCACAGCGCGCACAAGCACAAGCACACACACACAAACACACACACACACACAAACAAACGCACCACACAAACAAGCACACCACACATACACACACACACACAATTCTTTGCCTATTCTTTGCTTATTTCACAAATTCACAAATAAGTTGAGTTTAAAATATATCTTTCTTTGACAAATTCGAAGAAAAAACAAAACCAAACAAAACACTCTGTCCCAAATGGTCTAGCATCTTCAGCTAGCGCGGCCTGACTCTCAGTAGGCCCGGTGCAGTGGGACGCAGAAGAATGTTCCCCCGAGCATGACGGAACATCTCAGCGCCTTGAACTCTCCCGACCCCTCGAGAGACAAACAAACCTGGTGTGACTTGCGCGTCCGTCCAGTGAACTGTTTGAACTAGATAATCATTTCTGCATTTGCAAGAATGAGGCTATTATCTGGCGATCTCTCCTTCCCCATCTGTTTGAGTTTCAGCGACGGACCCTCCTCCCACAAACCACACGGCTGTAATGGTGCTGGTTAGTGAAAGAACAAAAGGCTCCAGATAGATAGTCTGATTCCCACTGCTGCATGGGAGAACATGGCGCAGAATGACACTTCAGACAAGCCTTTTTCTTTTTTGTATGATGTTAAATGGTGGGTAAGACTTTTTCTAATGCCACAGAAAACATGTGAGCTCACTGTGCATTCATTTTGTCTCAGGCATAAGAAAGGCATGTTGTGAATTTTCCATGCTTATTTTCGGTTCGACATCTGTGTGTGATATTTACGAAAAAGACTAGCTATTTCTTCCCTCACGGCCGATGGCTCAGTTAAAGCAGCAGGAACGTGGGAAGTGACTGCTGGGAGAGCTGTCATGAAAATATGACCGCGTCTCCAAGAAGAGAAATCACTGATGGGAAATAACACAACAAAAATTCAGCGGCTGATTGCATTAGTTAAACATTTAACATGGGATAACCCCGCGCTGAGGCGAGAGCATCTTGAATTTCACACTCGCTGAAGCAAGATCAATGATAGGCAGAGTGCTAATGGCAGGGCTTTCGCTTTATAAAAAAAAGAGAGAGAGAGTTTTTCATTTGCGCCTGATACAAATCTGTGGTCTTCTCGAGGCAGTGTGTGACTTTAACAAGCCGTAAAATTAATCTGATGAAATCCAGATGGGGGAGATGAGGGGAGCAGCCACAACCCCACAGAAAGCCTGACACCAAATATGGACCGAAGCGAGGCAATATGAAACAGATTTCGTCCCAATCCCACCGGCATGTGGAGTGCACTGGTCTTCGTGGCATTAAAAAAACATGCATTAACCCCCCCGTGACAAAGTGTCAGTTATGAAAACCACATCCTTCGGAAAAACCATTCATATTAGTCTTGTTCTCTGTCATAGTGCTAGTAAACAACGAGGCTTTTTTTTAATGCCCACTCCTCCTGCACCTGCTTAACAACAGCTTGTTTGCCAAAGAGAGGCAGCCCCACTAAAGCAGAATATGGAGGAGTTACTCTACGTTTCCAAATGGATTTCATACTGGAATTAGAGCAGTTTGAGGAGGACAAGAAGAAAAGGTGATGCAACAGATTCCCACCAGCTGTTTTCGCAGTGCAAAGTGCGCTGCCAAATTAAGGATTCTCATGTCGACATGAAATCTGTTTTAAACCATGTCGGTGCGTGGCGCCAAGAGCAAGGCACGCCAGCTCTCTAGCGCTTTCTATTCTTCATTTCTCTTCTATTCTTCGTCTTTAGTTGCATTCTTCTTCTTCTTCTGTTTCACTGAGGCACTGAGCATATTTTACTGGGCGAAACACACAGCAGTCTGGCTGTAAATTATTGCTGACAGAATTTTTCCGGGAAGTTTGTCCCTCTTTCGACTCATCAAGGGGCTTTCAAAACAACACGGAGGAGAAAAATTACGCTTTAATTAAATTGACTTCATTAACTAGCACACTATGGGGTGCTGACAGAGCCTGACATTAATGAAAGCATGTAAAAGAACTATCAGCATAATTGTTTTCAAGATCATGATGGGGCTTTGAAAATTTAATTACAGCCAAAATACATTACTCTATGAGGGCTGGAAGTGTGTCATTGCCTCTGTTTCTGTGGATGGAAACCCCCATCATTCACAAAGTCAAAGCCTCATTGTGTGGCTTGATGGGCAATTTTCTAAATTGTAGATGTTGTCATAATTACAGCAAGTGCCAATATTACCCATCTGATTTCTAGAGCCACCACCTCTCAAAACGTGGACTTTAAAATAACCAGCACAAGCATGATTGCCTGGGTGTGGAAGAACCAGACATTTTGGAAAATAATACTTGATCCTGAAGTCATCTCTTATCTTCAATCTCCAAATGATGTTTGTATTGTGTTTGATGTGTAGATTTGACAATTATGGCAATTATAGACAAGAGACCATTATGTCCACTCTTCAATCTGGTTAACATTAGTGACTGCCCAGATGTGTCAACAAAGGGCAAAAACGAATTTTCTGCTGTACAGTATATACCACTGTTGCTATTCTGCTTTGTTTTAAAATAACAAAGAATAACAATCATAAGAACGTAAATAAAACAACATACCATTTGGTTCTAAAAGTACAAAAACTATTAACATGGGAGAACTAGGCTTAATGGAAACTGGGACAGCCTACTTTTAGTTGATAAGTGTTATCATCCAAAACAATGTCAAAACAACGTCAATCAGTGCAATTTTGAACTGAGTAGCATATACCATGGCCTTTCAGCCTTCAATGCATAGCCGCATCAACAATGTCAGAGACTCCATTCTTCTTGATGTAAGCATTGCAGCATCGAAATGAGTTTGAAGACATTATTTTAAGATAAAATAACTACATAGTGTTGCTTTAAAAGGAGAAATATGGCGATTCCCATAGATCTATGACGTCTGGTTTGGACAGCACCTTCACAGCACCTTCCAAGTTCTCAAAACCGAACCTACTTAGGACAGATCAGTTCCCCATGGGGAACACCATGCTACTGCCCACATGTGTTCTGAGACGTGTGAATGAGATTTGTCAGCTAGTCTGCTCGAGTAAGACACCCAGAGGCGTGGTTAAGACAGACAGAGCTCACTGCGGCCCGCTACAAATGAAAGGGTAGACGGCTATGACGCATTCCCATTAAGAGCCAGCCGATCCATCACACAGATTTCTCTCTCGTTTCTGAGCTCAACCCTCTCAGCTAAGCCCAACAAACACACACACACACACACACACACACACACACACACACACACACACACACACACACACACACACACACACACACACACACACACAACAAAGAAAATGAAAGAAATGAAAGAAGAGAAATGAAATCTCAGGATAAGAGACACATTTTGCTGTAGCAAACATGGAGGGGGAGGGATTACACATCTCCCAATGATTCCATTACCCCCCCCCCCACACACACACACACACATACACATACACACACACACGCGCACACACACACACTTTCTATGACACGTTCACAAAATCCTTTTCATCTATTTATCTCTGACGTGCGCACAGTGATAAAGCATGTAATAACACCTGGTCTATTAGTTAACAGGACTTTCTATCATTGTGGCATGTTATTATCCGACTACTGAGGGTGTTACATCACCACTGGGGGGGGGGGGGGGGTGCTCAACATGGGCACACAGTACAGGGGTGTGTGTGGGGGGGGGGGGGATCTGCCCTCCATGGCCATGGAGAAGATGAACAGACACCAGGCAGTCAGGCTGGGAGAGGACAAATCTTTGTGTCAGAACGACATTACTGCCAAGTGCACAGGAAATCCATACACGGTGCTGAGGGAGGTGATGAGCCTTTGTTCCCTGACCTGCTTCAGGACGGAGTGTGCTGGTGGTGGTGGAGGGGTGTTGGGGGGAGTTAGGGGTTGCTTGAGGGATGGCAGGAAGCAAGTGGCACAGTCGCTCACAGGCTTGTTTCTGCTCAGTCATTCACTCTTTATTCAAACTTACGTACATAAATATTGCATAGGCTGCTGTTCCCCAACACACAGTATTAAGCCCCTCAATCTCCATGCAAGACCATGTTAAAGACAGGAGGGAGGTGAGAAAGGAACAGGGTGATTAAAGGAGGACTACTGAATGCAGTCTTCCACAGGAAGGGATTTCATTTTACACCAGCGCTTTCCCAGTACCCAAGGAAACATATTCAGACATTTTGTGGCTTGGGATCATTGGTTTGTTCTGTGATTTTCAGTGAATACTTGGCAATAGAGACATTGAGAGAGAGAGGCTCTCTAAGTTCATTTAATTCACACAATAATCTAAAAGCTTCCAAGGGAAATGTCTCCACCTGAGAGAGGTGAACATGGTATGAATGTAGCCTGATAAGGCACCAAGCACAAAGAACAGATATGGGGCACAACAGTGTAATATGAATACCTCAAGATTATGGCATGGAATGTAAAAAACAAACTCATTCTGTGCAGACTTGATAGACAGTACTCAAAGAGTATCCCATGATATGTGGTGTTAGCCAATAAACTACGCAGACTAACTACAGACGCAACTATACATATTGCCTTCCTACTATGTAAAGCGACCTTGGGTTTGAGAAAGGCACTACATAAAATAAACATATTATTGTTATTATTATTATTCTAATGGCAATGATTACCTTGACTTTCCTATGTAGCTTCTGTCTGACATCTGCACACCTCTCAAGCAGCTGGGTGAGCTCAGACTGTTGGATACACACCTCAGGGCCAGGGGACTCCGAGCACAGCAGCAATCTATGGGACAGAAAAGAGACGTTGGTGCTCTTCTGCCTACCTGAACAGACACACACACACACACACACACACACACACACACACACACACACACACACACACACACACACACACACACACACACACACACACACACACACACACACACATTTATTCAAGGCAGGAGTTGGCGAACAACATTAGATGCCTCTGTAACTGAAACCACCTGACACATTTAGGCGTTGACCAGCGAGAGGGTTCAACCCCGGTTCGTTTCTCCGGCGTGTCACGGAGTCAACACTTTAATGTGAAACAGTAGGCCGGGCCGATGCGATTGCGGGGTGTAACAAAATGAAATTATGTCGGAGCAAAGTGCTGTAATCCCGGTGATTATTGGATCAGACTGCACAATAACGGCCACTTAAGGGCCTGCCCGCCTGAAAGGATTACCGACACCCTATCGGCCCCGCTCATCGCCGGCGGACGGGCCCTGGGGCCCCCGCGGACGAGCTCGGGAGGCGCTGAGAGGCTCACCGCTCGCTTGAGCCGCTCCACAGAGCGAGGGGGAGAGGGCCTGGAGTTCCTCGGAGCTCTGGCTCCTGTCACGTCCGGCTGCCTTTAACGCCACTGACACAGAGCAGGTACGGCCGCTTCCCAGCAAGCGCGGACGGGGAAGCCAACATGGCCGCCCGGTCCACCATATCCATGTGGGTATTAGTGGATCTCGCTGAGGCAGAGGGGCCGAATGATCGGACAGGATAAGGGAGGCAACTTCGCATTTACAGAGACGCAGAGGGGATTACAGGCGCCCTGATGGCTTTATTCAGCTCTAGATCATCTACAGAGATAAATAGTTTTTACTTTAAAGGAAGTTGAAGAGTTATTAATGACATCTCCTTCCTCCTTCCCAGTAATACCAGAGACTTTCTTTTTTTAAAGTATATTTTTTGGGCTTTTTTGCCTTTATTTGGTAAGGACAGTGAAGAGTGACAGGAAGTAAGTGGGAGAGAGAGATGAGGTGGGAATCGGGAAATGACCGCAGGTCGGATTCGAACCGGGGTCCCCGCGGGCACTCAGACCCGTACATGGTACGGGCGCTGCAGCCTGCTGCGCCACAGCACCCCCATACCAGAGACTTTCTAATGAGGAAACAGCACTCATAGACAGCATTCATAGATGTATGGGGTTAGTTTGCAACTCCAATATGGCAGTTGTATATCCCGCCCCTTCCTGTAATGTAAGTAACGCAAGAATTCAAATTTTTTGTAAGTAACACATTTTTTGCGTTATTTTAGTGATTTGGGGGGGGGGGGGGGGGGGGTATTTTTAATTCAGATTTATGAACAGATTCAGCTGATGTAATTTTTATGTCAATACGACCTTACGTATGCCTCCCCATTCATTTGAACAGGAAAATAGCTCCCCGAAATAACTGCCCGAAGACGCCGAGTGCCTGTGTTATTTGGTAAGGACAGTGAAGAGTGACAGGAAGTAAGTGGGAGAGAGAGATGAGGTGGGAATCGGGAAATGACCGCAGGTCGGATTCGAACCGGGGTCCCCGCGGGCACTCAGACCCGTACATGGTACGGGCGCTGCAGCCTGCTGCGCCACAGCACCCCCATAGCAGAGACTTTCTAATGAGGAAACAGCACTCATAGACAGCATTCATAGATGTATGGGGTTAGTTTGCAACTCCAATATGGCAGTTGTATATCCCGCCCCTTCCTGTAATGTAAGTAACGCAAGAATTCAAATTTTTTGTAAGTAACACATTTTTTGCGTTATTTTAGTGATTTGGGGGGGGGGGGGGGGGGGGGTATTTTTAATTCAGATTTATGAACAGATTCAGCTGATGTAATTTTTATGTCAATACGACCTTACGTATGCCTCCCCATTCATTTGAACAGGAAAATAGCTCCCCGAAATAACTGCCCGAAGACGCCGAGTGCCTGTGTTATTTGGTAAGGACAGTGAAGAGTGACAGGAAGTAAGTGGGAGAGAGAGATGAGGTGGGAATCGGGAAATGACCGCAGGTCGGATTCGAACCGGGGTCCCCGCGGGCACTCAGACCCGTACATGGTACGGGCGCTGCAGCCTGCTGCGCCACAGCACCCCCATAGCAGAGACTTTCTAATGAGGAAACAGCACTCATAGACAGCATTCATAGATGTATGGGGTTAGTTTGCAACTCCAATATGGCAGTTGTATATCCCGCCCCTTCCTGTAATGTAAGTAACGCAAGAATTCAATTTTTTTGTAAGTAACAAATTTTTTGCGTTATTTTAGTGATTTGGGGGGGGGGGGGTATTTTTAATTCAGATTTATGAACAGATTCAGCTGATGTAATTTTTATGTCAATACGACCTTACGTATGCCTCCCCATTCATTTGAACAGGAAAATAGCTCCCCGAAATAACTGCCCGAAGACGCCGAGTGGGGGGACTTGCCTACAAGGACTTTGGTAATACTCAGTATTTTACAATGTGACAACTGATATTCATGTTTAGTGTGAATATATAAACTAAGGTGCTAGAGTTTAGGATGGGGCCTGTGGTGCAACCCTTCATCTGTGTAGGATAGATGACAGTACCTTAGTTTGTCTACGAGCGGATCAAGGGCTGTCTCAACATCGTGACAGCGACACACCTGTGCGCTCAGACCCTCGGACAGCAACACTACCTGGGAGGAGAACAGGTCAGAAAAAGGGCGAGCAGAAAGCCCTCAGTGACAAGCTAATAGAACATCACATTTCCATAGAGTAAATAGACATTTCAAACATTCCAGGTAGTGATCCAGGTTAAGAATCCTAGTTCTCTTATTGGTGCAATTGACAAAAGGTTTACTGTTCAAATCAGAGGTCAAATAACGATGTAACGTAAATGCCTTTTATAAAGTATTGATAAAAACATAAACCATAGAAATTAAAATTCATAAGGCTACAAAGCCCTATTTTCCTGCGCTGACCTTGAGAATGTCTATGCTTGGCCATCAATGAGCATCTGGCACTTACATTTTATATCTTTAACTAGAATACAACTGTCAGTCTCCACCATTACATGGTGGTGGAAAACAGACCATGATTATGCTTGGCTAAGTAATTCACTAATTAAAATGAGTAATTACCATTTGTTTATTTTCTTAATTAGCAAAAACTTAATTTTGTCCCTTGAGGGGGGCATTTTCTTGCTGACAGTGACTTCTGGTTTGGTTTGTTTTTGTGTTGTGCACGCTATTTGCACATTGGTACTAAAATAGGCCTTTCTTGTTACAAATATTCAAGGCTTACACTGTGCTTTTGATCCAGATGAAAAGATAAACACAGTCTGTTCAAAACATAGAGATTCTCATTAACAGTTCAAACCATAGTACACACACTCAAGAAGTCTTTACTTTGAGTCTCAAATCTCTGAAACTGTGTGTTTTTCGTTGGTGGATGCTCCAAAAAGTATATAGACCCAGATAAGTTTAAGGCTCAAAACTCTACTTTGTCAGTAGTCCGTGTTGGCAACCTGGGATCCACAGCAACCACCCTCATTATGGATGCTCTTTTAAGTCGGCCCTGCCTGTTTTCATCATTTGAGGATGATTCTTGCACAGCTGACACAGGAAGAGGGCAGCCTCTTTGAAAAAAGGTTTCTATGGTTACCTCCCTTGATGAAATCGGAGGGGAAGCGATTTAACTGGCCAGTGTCCACCCGTCTATCCTTTTTACCGTCAGTCTCATGAGATTTCAAACGCTGCACCACTCACTTTGGTCCAAATTTGGTGGGGAAAAAAAGTGTTTGATGTGCATGTGTGCTTTTCTTTCATTACTTGGCAGGGAAAAACAGTTGGTGTACAGTAATCAAACATTAAATAAAAAGTTGTTGTATCACTTCATATCCAGTACAGGGAAAGTCCCTACGAAGACTCTATCAAGTAAAATGAGATCACTATCCTCACATAACTTCTCCCAGCCAGAATGCCTACCCTAACTTTCAAGTATATGTAGTATTGTTCATTTGTATTAATGAGGAGTCTCAAATTAAGTCTGTTTAAGTCTGTTCTCGACATAAGAAAGTTATATTGGGAGGTGTTGAGGCAATTGTGTAATTTAACATATGGGTCATTCTTCTCCATTTCCATTTGTTGTTAAGCCAGCACACAAGACCCATAGACACCACAAGGAATGCCAATCAGGAATGTTTTGGAGGGCAGACTGTATGGGTTGTAAGTTAAAATTGTGCATATAATTGTGCAAATTTGTATGCCTTTAACACATTGCCAGCTAACTTCTGTCGTCACACCTTTAAGTCACATTCACACTAGACCATTTGGTCCACACCCAAGTTTGTTAGGAGCGTTAGTTTGGTTCATTTTGATAATGCGAACATAGTCTGCCGAACTCAGATGCAGACCCAAAACTGGACCAGAGTCCACCAGAAAACAGTAGTCTGGGGTTCGGTTCACCTGAACTCCGGTGCGGTTTGCTTTGGTGTAAATGCTATTTGTATCAAAACTAGGAAATAAACGCTATTGATGACGTGACGACCTGTGTGTTTGTTAATAAGACAGGCCCAAAAATGAGCGGGAAAGGTAGGCTACTGTGGTCTGATGAGGAAATAACTTGTTTATTGGAAATATGTGGGGGATGAACATCTTCAGGAAGAATACAGCCTAGTTCTCTAACGATTTGTTAGCGCTGCTACTCTTTAAATGAAATAGCTCTTCAGAGCAGTTCTTTTTTTCTACTGCTCTGGCTCTCCCTTTTGATATTGAAAATGACATAGGCCTAGAACTGATTTTTTGTGACATAACTTAACCGCACAACTCGCTCACTTTGAAAGGCACGCTTACATGCTCCAGCTCCATAAGCAAAGCTGCAAATTCATTTCTCATTACAGCCTGTCTCCAAAAGAATCTCCTCATTCAAGCAGCTCTCATCACTCTCGTTCTGCTTGTGTTTATGACATCGACGGATCCGGTTGCGCAAAACAAAAACATAATGTGAACGGAGGCCAGCTGGAGCAAGGGTGGAGTAATCGCACAATCACACAAAGGCAACCTTAAGGAACCTGGGGATAGCATCCGGAGCAGCAGAGTACCTGTCTCTCCAACTGCATGACCTGGGCCTTGAGCAGGTTCACCCTCCTCTCCTCCAGCGTCTCCTCCTTCCCCTCCTCCAGGAGCTGCTGATACTGGGCCCTGGGTACAGAGACAATGGAGACCCCCCCCCCCAAAAAAAAAACAAAACACTGTTAAATCCACAGCAGGCTGGCCTTAATAACCTGATCATACTGCCCAGAGAGACCAACCGCACAGTGCAACCGGGGTATTTATTTTCAAGTGGATTTTTCTCCCCTTATCCGACACATATCGTGCTGCAGTTTTACACAAGGCCAAACATGTGCCCATACATCTCAGTGAAAGTGGAAATAACCGTATTTAGATCTGACGTACGTTTCCTTTAACCGTTATCCACGATCTTAGCAAAGGCTTAAGTCAACACCACCATGGACTAGTTGTGTTTGTGAAGGCATTAGGTTGTTGTGCTTTGTTTTTTCACCTGCTTTTCCCATGTAAGGCCCCTTTCAGCCGGTTAACAATCCACATGGGTATAATCTAATGCATTTCGTACCAAAGCTGTAAGGAAATGTTCCATGTAATGGAATCATTTGAGATGACGCCTAATGCCCGCAAATTAATTTAAAAAAAAGCTCACCAATGTTTTTCCTACATTATAAATACGCATAGCTCACTTAAACACTTGCCTTAGGTCTTCCAATTGCTTTTTTAGGTCAGAATTTTCCTTCTGGAGTTGCTTCTGGGAAAACAATACCGAAACAAAACAAAATCGTTTTGAGTGCTAAAATAGTATTACTTCCAAGATAGACTGAAGTGCTATGGTTTAGCTATTGCGCCTGCAGTACCTCAACACTCATGCCAGTAATTTGGGAGACATGTTCTGGATCACTGGCGTTGGCTTCAGCGAGTGAGGTGCTGCTGGTGGACAGGCCACCGTCTGAGGACAGTCTCCGCCGAGTCATCCCCACCTGGAAGAGGAGAAAATGAGGGCATGTTAGCGTTTTTACACCAAGTCAAGCGCTAAGTCAACAGGCATGACGCAAATGGAATTATTGTTCATCCAAACAGCCGTCTCCACGGTGGTAGAGACCTTTTCACACAGTGTTGTATTCCAGTGTTGTTTCCAATCATACATTTGATTTATATTTCCATTTCAACATGGCTTTTATCTCCACCCCACCCCCGCAATCGCTGCTCAAGCTAATACCTCAATTTGAATTGATTATCCACAGTGATGGTAAGCTTCTTTCTCTGATACGTTTTCAATCAAGCTAGATTCACAGCCGGCGAGCGTTTTATCTCTGCTGGTGTGCGTGTCATTAATTCACAACTCAGCCTTGTCTATAGGCCCCCATAAGGCGTCTTAAAAGCACTGCGATTTCCCCTGGCCTCTTCCTCTGAAAGCCCAGAGAAGCTTGCTGGGGAGATAGAGATTAATGGTAATTTATGGCCTGTACATCCTGTGATGACTTCAACCCCTCCAGTTGCACCCCCCCCCCCTCCATCATTCCCTGCCCCCTACACCTCCTCTACTCACCATCCAACTCCACTCTCTCTCTCTCTCCAGTGGATTAAGAAGCTATCAGTCCTTCACAGCTTAAGTTTATTTAAGATGGAAGGGAGGAGGGCGGGTGGGGGCGGGAGGGAGGGATAACGGGGGTGGTGGAAAGGGGTGTGGAATGGGGGCAAAGTTGAGAATGGTCCGTTGCCGCTTTTTCTTTCTTTTTTTCCCTTTTTCTTCCTCTTCTTCTTCCTCTTCTTGTTCTTCGTCTCCTTCTTCCTATTCTGCATTCATGCCAAATTCCCACCGTCACAAGTTTGAAGCTGCGGAGGAAGGCAGGAGGGAGAAAGAGGGACAGGGGGAGAAAACAGGGGGAAAAGGAGAGGTCCTTCTGTGCTGGAGTGTGACGAATGATTGCCCCGGACACATCTGGCCTGAAAATGCACGGTGTTGAGGAGTTGTGGGAAAGGGCGTTTCAGCTAATCCACCCCGCGTCATGCTTCTCCCCAGGGGCTCCTCGGTGGATCTCAGGGCCCAGTTTTGGGGCATCCGCAATGGGAGAGGGGGGTTACAGTACCAGCCCCCAAACTGGACTTCCTGTCTCTAAATTCACACCTGAACTAGGTTGGTCTACAGCACTGACCCCAAGGTTCACTTTGACTTGCGGGGATTTCTGACACTGTATGGACACTGCCAGAAGTGTTATAATGTGTACTCTTTTTACAAAGAATCTAAACAAATCAGACGTATGAGGGAAAATCAATATGTCATTTTGCGTCTAAACATGTTAGCAAGGTTGACGTTAGTGTTAAGAAGGCCAAGGGCCAGATTAAATCCACCCATACAGATTCAGGTTGAAAAACAATACATTTGTGTCTGAAAAGTCGAGCAGTTTCACACGCCAAGGGGAGAGTGATCTTTCCATGGAAACAAAGATCTAATGTTGCAGTAGCCAGAATTCAGATTGGGAACAGTGAAATACTGTTTGAGTAACAAGAAAACCAGGCTATTTTGTAGAATGCTCACTCTCCAAAGTATTACAGTCAGCCTCTATCTATAAAAAAGCCTACAAATATATAAAATGGGAGAAAGAATCCATCCAATACATCTTAAACCCCAATGTCACATAATCCAATTTGATGATATTTCAGAAGAAAGGGGGCTAGACACATATAGCCAAAATGCTGAAAAAGCAAAATCGTCTTTTTAATTTTATTGCTCCACCAGACTCATGCCAGTAACAGTGAAATATGATTTTTCTTCAGATAGCATCCAATCTCACCATGTGGAGTGAGGGTTCTGTTATTGAACGATGAATGCTCTGATCCAGAGTGCGAGCTACACCATGGCCAACCCCTACACTGTGTATGTATATGTGTATAGCCGACTCCCCCCTCTCCACTGTGTGATGGGGATTCAGGACAAAGCCCAGGCTATTGGAGCAAGCTGAGGGAAGAGTGCCATCTAGGCTGCTGCTACCACACTGCACTCAAGGGCCTTTTGTCTAAGAGTCTGTACTTCTCAAGCCTGGTCTTTGGTTCCTGGGCGACATTCCAGGGCAATAAAGTGATAAAACTAGCTTCAGCCCACTGGAGGTAATAAAGGTAGATTGCGGTGTCATTTTATAGCCAGTTCATCAAAAACAAGCCTTGCCACAAGTGTGCTTTTATGATCTTGGTGCCGATTTCTGTCAGGTTTAAAACACTGGATGTATTGTCTCATCAATTGTCCCCACATGGTAACCACTAGCGACAAGCTTGAGTTGTAACTTTGATAAGATTATGACAGTATGCCCTTTTTCCTTGGGTGGGCGTTGTGGGTGGGGGTTGGTGGTGGTAGATAGATCGCCGCAATTGGTCTGCTCGGCAGACTTGCCTGGCAAAGACTTAAAGGAAGCCTTATAATCCCAGGCAATGCAGATTTGGGAGGTATTACCAACTACCCCAAAATCCTTTTCCTCGGCTGCTCACAATGGCCCATCTCCCCTTATCTGTGCCAGCAGAAGGGGTCAGGGCGCCCTCCCAACAAGTTACACACTGCACTCCACATTACTGGCTCAGCAGCAGGACGTGAAGGCGGCCATGCCAACCCTCAGCAAATGGAAGTCAGGGTGGGCACTGGGGTACAATTACAATGTGGGGATGGGCTAATGCCAGTGCAAACGCTTTGAGAAGAGGGCCTACATTATGGACATGTCAGCTGCAACTGTGCACGGCCACACATTTTTGTTGGCTGATTTGCTTGAAACAAGCCGAATGAAACTCTCGTAATTATGGCTTTGTGGTCAAGGTAAACAGAATCATAATTGAGGAATCTGACAGGGGAAGGGACCCATAATGGGACCGATGAATGAAGAACATGACCCACTTGATGTGCTAGTTATCTGCATGGAGCGGTCTCTGCGTAACGGTAATATTTTCAAAATGAGCTCAGACAAATTTGAATGTGGCTGTTGTCATAACAAAAACCTCTTTTCATCTCATTTGCATCTAATCCAAGGTAAAAGATTAATATTAGCTACTGCGGTATTGAACAATATTCAGATATTTAACTCATTCACCACAACGTTTTCAAAAACGTTCATAAAGTTTTCACCAGAGACAAAGGCAAAGCCACCTTGTGGGGGCTTGGGAAGGGGAGGGAAGGGGGTGCCCTCTACGGAGAAAGTGCGGCTAAATCTTCCCTCTGGTGTGCTTATGAAAAGTGAACATGAGCAGCATTAATCCCAGTAGGAAGTCCTACAGACAAGACACATCCAGTGCCAAAACAAGGGGCTTAATTAGTGAGAAGTTCCGGTCTGACAGTCAAGGCCGTGACCTTACTGTGGGAATAATGAGCCAGGCAATGTTTGGGGCCTCTGGCTTTGGCCTGCCCACAGGACAGGGGTGCTGTTTGGTGCTTTAGACGTGCGAAACTGACAGATTCAGGTGACCGCACAGTGAACCGTACACTTGGCACCAGAGAGCTGAAATATTTTGCTGCCGAGTGGGGTTGGTCAAATCTCTGTTTTGTGTCTTTTGTTTCCACTTGGTGAAGCTAGATAAGATTGGTCAGTTCATCTGGGCGCACTTGCTTTGTTCTCGGGGGCCGAGCAGCTTTTGAAGGCTGAGAGAGGGAGGGGGCCGTACAAACTTGGACACCCTCCGCTTTTTCAGTACAAGCTGAGAGAGGAGCTATCTAAATAATACAGTATGTAGGCCGTCTGTGGGGGGCTCCTCTACCTCTTTTCTGGGGGGAAATCGAGTGTGAGATTGGCCGGGCTTATGAAGTTGCTCATAGGTGAAATAACTTTTAATGGTAGCTTGAAACAAAAAACCTGATAAAATTGAAAAACTTTGAAAACAACACCAGTTTTCCAGTTTGAGTGATTCTGACGGGTTAGCCTAGCATAACATCGATTTCGTGGGAAGGGGTTGACAGTGATTTTTGTTTTTCATTACACAAAGACAACGAAGGCTCATAATTCACTACTTGTTTTGTTGCTCTGCATCAAGCAACAAAATTAGTCTAAATTACATATAACCATGCTAATGTTTCAATTGTTTGCTTTGAATAAAACAAAATTGGCCTAATTAGGAAACTTTGTCAATTACAACTTTGATTTATCTTCTGCAGCAGCAGAGAGATGTGTGGTTTCATGATTACTGAGACAAGTGAGAGAGAAAATCCAAAACAACAAGGTCTCCGGAAACTAGAATGAGGTAAAATTAGGTGTCTTCCTGTTTTCATGGATTCCGACCACTGATGAAATAAATAACAAACCACACGGTCATCAAATATCACTGCAGTGAGAACTGGGAGCACACATGGCTCATCCACAGTGTGTGACAACAAGCTAGTCACACTGTTTTAAGTCCAGGAGTGCCTTTCATTTACCCATCAACTCCCAGCATGCTCCTCTTCTGGCCGAGTCACTTTCCCATATCGGATGTGTTTTCAGGGAGAGGCTCTTGTGAGAGAAGCCGGATGCCATTTCCTCAGGATCTGTACGCCAGCCATTCCTCAGATCATGACAATAAACTTCTCCAATTTCCAAGCAGACACATGATCCACCCCAATCCCAGCAACATCCCCTCGCAGGCCTAGGGCAGCGCCACAGTGGTGCAAACAATATTGTTGCAATGCACTGGTGAAGAACACAGCCAATATTTGTGAAGAAACATAGAGAGAGAAAAAAAAACATTGTTGAACATCTGTGGTTTAAACCTCTTCTCCACTACAAGTCCTCACATGATGTCAATTTTTTGGCATGGAACAGCAGTGACACCCGGTGGTAAACATGGGACACTAATTGATCCCTTGTGGGGGTTTCTTGGCCACTGATCCTTCAGGATGTTCATTGCCATGTGATTGGTCTCGGACTTCCAATTCTCAGAAGACAAAATGACTAGCCGGACTAACAACAAAGCAACTTTTGTCTAGCGCTCATGGCTTTCAGACCCACCATACGTGCCACGCTTAATGAAATAGCGTGTGTATTATCCTTCCAGGCTGATTTACTGGGGCGCTGGCTGCGTTTAGAGCATGCTATGCTTCCTGGAGCAGCCTCCTGACAGACGTGCGTCTGGACCATCTCATGCAACTGCAAGTCAATAACTGGGCTGGGCCCGTGTGACTGTGCAGGGGGATTAATTCAGGCTTTCCGCTTCCTCAGGCCACTCGTGAGAGACCGGGCCAGCCTCAGACACACAGTGCCCGCACCCGTCAGCCTGCTCCTCAGAATGGGACTGATAGACGACTCTCAGGGCGGCCACACCAGCAACAACAACAACAACAACAGCAGCAGCAGCAGCAGCTGTGGAATCACACTGGCTTGACAAGGCTCACTTAAAACAACCACATTCAAGGATGGTTTAGGTTTATTGTTCTTCTTACACCAGGTCTAATAGTACGCATTCTTTTACAGGTCCTCTGAGCCTCAGACATGGCTTACAACTCATAAAGAAATGGCTTCTATACTGCTCAGGTATGGCATGTGCTAGAAAGACAAGGAGTCACGGAGCCTGAAATCTAAGCAATTAAATCAGGATAACTTAAACTGACTACCACAGAATGCCATGTCTGG
The DNA here is from genome assembly GCF_046254945.1 of Alosa pseudoharengus. Lineage (NCBI taxonomy): Eukaryota > Metazoa > Chordata > Actinopteri > Clupeiformes > Clupeidae > Alosa > Alosa pseudoharengus. The sequence continues at coordinate 22,266,702 of NW_027468848.1, read as the reverse complement.
CCTTGACATTTCTCTAAATACATTAACTGTGCCCTCGAATACAGAGCTAAACTTTTTTAAATCTTTTTTCCGCTCTGTACAAGAATCCATTCCCCTGCTGTTTACTTAAGTAATTGGCAATGGGCACAAAGCCCTCTGGCATCTTATTACTCATGTGTTCTGGGGCACCACATTGCTTTCTCTTTCCTGAGCCCATGAAAGAGACACCCTGAAGAAACCTGACTGTGGTGCAGCCCCGTGTTCTGCTCTCTGGTCCTCGTCACTGGTGTAGGCACGCTGATGTCCAGCAATAATATTCCACTATTTGCTTTAGGCCTAATAATATATCTTCATTCTGCATCTGCCACAAGTGAGCAGTACATTTCCATCCACATAAGTTGGCCGATGATGTATGCGGGCCGCTCAAGTTAGAACCCGCGGGTCCCCGGACGGACGCAGGTTCCCGGGGCAGAGTTTGCAGACTGTAAACGAGTTCCACTGAGGTTGGATTCGGCTTCTCGGTTCCAGCAGGCAGACCATCGCCTGCCAGCAAAATCACTGCTTCTTCTCAAACATCTAAAAAAAACCTGCACCATTTCTGAGTGACAGCATGTTGACTGTATTAGGCAAAACAAGGGTACATCATAAAATTTCTTCCAGGAAAGATTCAAGGTTATTTATGGTTATTCAATGTGATGTAGACAGTCTTTGCATTGTTGATGTAGTGCTTGTATCCATGCATAATTATGTGCATTTTACCTCCAGTGGCCCTAACTGAAAGGCAGTTCTATCCCACCAACACAGCATGTCTGCCAGCCAGTGGTCACTAGGCTTCCAACAAGTACCCCCAATGCAGCCTGTTGATGAGCTACAGAATGCAAAATACATGACCACCAGAGGAATTTTACCAGAGCTAACAGAAGCCTAGTGCTTGGTTGCTCCAGGGGGTCTGAAGGAAGGAAAGCTCTGCCTGAAAACCATTTTTTGGGCCCGTCGCACTATGGGCTGGAAACAGAGCACTATCTGTGACTGCGGCATGTTGAGTAAATACTGTCACAGCTTGCATTTACACAGACTGAACACTGTTTATAAATTTACCTTGCGGATGGAATGCATGAAATTCAGCCGCCTTTGGCAACAGTAAAGCGTCCATTAAATTGGACTTTGTTTAACACCTTGCCCACACTTTGGCAGCTGATCTCTCTCTCTCTCTTTCTCTCACTCTCTTCACTTTCTGTCACTGTTAAAGGCATTCAAATATTTTTTTGTTTTCCTGTTTATTTCCCTCAATATAAGATAAACATTTAAGCAAATGTTTTAAATGTTACATGTTTCACAAGTAATGGCTATGACTTTATGCAGAGGACAATTTCTCATAATAAATTGCTTATCATTTACATTTTGGATTTATATTAATGGTCATTTTATTATCAGACTTCAGGTGGTGCTACTGAGTCAAATTATTTTGTTAACTACTGTTAACGTTAGCCTTGCTATGCCATTACCAGCTAAAAGTTAGCTTCGTTATGTGAGAACAAACTTACCTTTTCAACGAGAATTTGTGAATTCAAAGTGTGTTTAATAGAAAAAAAATGGATCTTATCAAAACCATTACCAACTTACCTTTGCTTGGTGCTTGTTGGACCTCATGGTAATGTTTACACTGAGCTGTTGAACTTGACAACCAGATGCACCACCACCACCGCCAGTTAACGTGCAAATGTTAGGCTACTCTAAATGCTAATCTGTTTTTACATGGCATTTAAATTCAAAGGCTGTACCGTTTTCGATGCTATTTAAGTGTAAAATATATGCAAATATGTTCAGTGAAAAACATAATGTTTACAACATTTCTGCAAGAGGATCTTCTACTACTCTCTCTTTAGAGTTTCGTGGGTTTCGACCGTGCCCCCCTTTTGTGATCTAACAGGACCCTTACAAATACAACGTCTCTTGTATTATATACAATCCACATCAAATGTATCAAAGTCACACAAATACAGTATATTAATTCCCTGTAAAAATAATGTAATACCACAGTGATATGAATTAACATCTTTATTATAAATATTGAAATTCAACAGACTTTTAAAATTATAGGTTGCTTACAGGACCTTACGTACTGTACGTTCTTCTTCCGGTTTACACATGTGGAAATGTCTCGTGTTGGGAAGAGTTCCTAACCAGTATCTCGTTATGAAAAAGTAAAATATTTCCTTTTTAATCAGCCTATTGTTTGTCATCAAAATGGGGAAATTAAATGTTGTTCTTTTGAGGTACCTTTCTCGAGATGATTTCCGAGTTCTAACTGCCGTAAGTATTCTTCTAAATAGCAGTTCAAGCTCTCATTAGCTTTGTAATATTACCAGACTCGCTTAGCACATGCATACCTCAGTTGTGTTTACCTTAGCTTTAACGTTAGCTGTGTTATGATTAAATATTAAAATGTCATGCCGAGAGTTTCCTGAAGTCAGTATCACCTGTTTTTGATCAGTAGCTGTATTCTAAAATCAGCACTTTATGAACAAGTCAACAAACTATCTTTATGTGCTACTGCTGTGTGTCACTCTTGCTGCAGGTCGAAATGGGAATGAAAAACCATGAGATCGTCCCAGTGAGCCTCGTCGCCTCCATAGCTAGTCTTAGACACGGGGGATGCAACAAAATCCTGAGAGAATTGGTGAAACACAAACTGATGGCATACGAACGATCGAAGAGTAAGTTGCCCTTTTGTTTACTGTAAGCACTAGCAGCCCTTGTGAATGACGAGTCATATGTGTAGAGTAACCATCTCCCCATTGCAGTGGTCCAAGGATATCGACTCAATTATGGAGGCTATGATTACCTGGCACTGAAGACACTGTCATCACGGGATGTTATCACGTCTGTTGGAAATCAAATGGGAGTAGGCAAAGAGTCAGGTGAGATCAGCACTTTGTTTTTCTATTCCATCTGTTAGTTTGTTAACTACCACAGTCACGAGTTGGGTCGCGATAGTCTGTCATTTTTAAAAAGTGGGTCCCCAGAAAAAAAGTTTGAGAAACACTGTGGTAGACCCACCATCAAGCACGTTGTTAAGTACTTTTGAACATTATGAAGCCTACAAAGCTGCTCTTAATTAATGATCCAAATATCAATAATCACTGTATATTTGTGTGAAGTTTGATTACTGACTGTTTAGTGTACAATATTTGTATCGGAATGTACATTTAAAGGTAAACAGAGGTTAATGATACAACAGATGTGTGGATCTTTTTCACTCTGATGTGCATGCTTTCTTTGTAAAAGTGTATGTACCCTTATTGTTTTGGCTGTTTTACTGCCTTGTTTTTCTGCCTTTTCTGCCTTCTGCCAAGTGCTGTGACAGGATAATAATTGTCATGCAAACCACTTATTCATCCTAAATCTGATGTTGGAATGCAGAGTTGACTTGATAATGTCCTGGGTTTGTTCGAAACTTGAAGGCTGTATTGAAAGTATTTGTTATGATCATATTACTCCTCACAGACATCTACATTGTTGCAAACAGCGAGGATGAGCAGTTTGCGTTAAAGCTGCACAGACTCGGGAGAACATCTTTCAGAAACTTAAAGAACAAGCGGGATTACCACAAGCACCGGAACCGCATGTCCTGGCTTTATCTGTCCCGCCTCTCTGCTATGAAAGAGTTTGCCTATATGAAGGTACAATGCCAGGGTTAATTGCTCTTTTCATAAGTGAGCATTAACATGTGTTCACAGTTCTGCTACTTATTACATTAAATAGAGGAATTTGAGTTTGCCTTTGATGTTCAGAGACTGTTCATCAGATGTGATTGTTTTGGACCACCTCAGTGAGGCATTGATGAGCATGTTTCTGAGAGTGTGGTGCCTGACCTCATGTCTGCTCTCTTGCAGGCGTTGTATGACCAAGGATTTCCTGTCCCAAAACCTGTGGATTACAACAGGCATGCTGTTGTGATGGAGCTCATCAATGGTTATCCCCTGTGAGTTCTTATAATTGTTTCCATCATCATGGTTCTGGTTGATTAGTCTTTTTTTGTGCTATTTTGGTATTTGCTAGATTTTGGTATGACAGGAGACAGGTTTTATGCATTTTCAAACAGACCTCCCGATCTTCTTAAATATTTAGGATAATGTATAACAAAATTATATGCATATATAGTCCACATTTTATTCCACATTTTAGATGTCAGGTTCGAGAGGTGGCTGACCCTGCCGCTTTGTACAATGAGATCATGGAACTGATCGTCAAGCTGGCCAACCATGGGCTCATCCACGGAGATTTCAACGAGTTCAACCTCATGCTCGATGACAAGGATCATGTCACAATGATCGACTTTCCCCAGATGGTGTCCACCTCGCATATCAATGCGGAATGGTAATTGCATCAGTGTCATTGGCAAATAGTATTTTACTCCGAAAGTAAAACGAGAGAGAGTGATCCGCACACAATATAGCTCCCTTGAAAGGTTTTTTTATTTTGCATGCAATGTTTCTTGTTTTACTTTTGGAGTTATACTTCTTCTCTGATTCAGCACCCATCTAAAATTGTGAAAAGCGATGTGCGTGGTCACACGTCTACAAATAGTATTTTACGACACGGAGCTTGGTAGGCTTTAATAAGTTAAGCTCGACCAGTTTGGTACAACCTTCGCCCTCTTTCTCACAGGTATTTCGACCGTGATGTGAAATGCGTCCGAGAGTTCTTTATCAGGCGTTTCAATTATGAGAGTGAACTCTACCCAACTTTCAAAGACATAAGGTAATGTACTTGGTGTAAATGGACACAGTTTAAAATGCATGACCTGTGATTAGACTAGTTGTTAACTAACTAGTTGTTAACCGAGGCCTGGTTGTGATTGTGATTGTGTAGGCGAGAGTGCTCACTCGATGTGGAGATCTCAGCCAGCGGTTACACCAAAGCCATGCAGCAGGACGACGAGCTTCTCCACCCAGAGGGGCCAGAGGGAGGCCTGGAACAGAGCGAGGACGAGGAGGACCCAGCGGAAGGTGGCAGCGAACCAACTGACCCCTGCACGGAAGACATAGTAGACTTGGAGGAGTACAAGCAGGCCATGCTGGAACTGGAGGGGCTAAGACTGGGCGAGGACACTAGAGCAAGTCAGCGTGATCCAGACGATGACCCCAATCGCAAACAGACCGACAAGCAACCAGACAGCCAGAGTGAACTAGAACATAATGTGGATGAAACTGACACTAGAACAGAAGCTGTACCAGAGGAACACGAAGGCGAAGTGTGCACGAGTCCCAGGTGTGATGAGGAGCTGCAGGAGGAAGATGACGAGTGCCCTGACCTGGTTGACCTCTCAGCCATCAACAAAGAATTCAAGCCTTTCAGGTACATGGATTACTTCTTCCAGAATTTGCATGCTCCAGCTATCATCTTACAGTACTGCTCAATGCAAAATCTTTTTTATACCTTGTGGTATAGTATGCCTTAATAATTTATCCTTAATATATTTATGTTCATATCTTGTGGATACCTCAAATATTGGCACAGCATTAATAAAGTGTTTTATTTGCAGACAAAATACTGATTAAAGCCATGTCAGTATCACTCTATCACCCTCAGTATCACTCTTTTTGCGCTTTGTTCCAAATCTAGAGCCTCAATGGGCATGCAGTACAAACTTTTAATTAACTTTTAAAGAACATGTTTGTCTTCCATCCTACAAAGTTTGGACAGGCTACAAATTATACTTTTTAAGATATTGAAGTCCAAACATGGCTTCCAAGATGCCCAAAAACAAGGGCAAACAAAATGTAATACATTGGAATTAAACACAATTTGTTCTTTGTTTTTGGGACCGTTGGGACTGATTTTATATGGAATCACCCATATGCCATATGTGTAGTAAAAAGAGACTGGAAAGTATGATTTCATATACATTTAGTATGATCAGTCATATTTGGAATTTCTCTGACCCTTCATTAGGTTGAGTGACAGTCCTCAATATGTGCGTTTAGGCCTGTATGGTGAAATACTGACAGGGAGATTGGTCCTGATGTCATGTCTAATAAGTCTGTCTGACCTCCCACAGAGACAGTGACAGTCTGCAGCACATTAACGAACACCGGAGAAGGACGGACAGCGAGAGCACAGAAGCCAGCATGGCCAGCATCACCAGCTGCTCCACCATTCCCCCCGTGAGTACACACACACACACACACACACACACACACACACACACTCACTCACACACTAACACACAGCTCTCCTCTGACCTCCTGATCTACAGCACCATCTGGTGGCCAGGATGAAAACCTCTGATAATCTCTCTGACCCTCACATTCTTCATAGCTGCTTTTTGAATGCTTTCCCATTTCTCCCCCACTCTCCACTTTTGATCGCTCAGGGCTTGATAATGAGCCTTACAAATTGACATGGAGTTTGATCACAAGTCTTGACAATGCCAGGGGAAAAGGATAGCTGCTCCATTTCCCTCTTTAGCGTGCATTAGTAATATAATCATGGCATTTTTCTCCCTCCCACCCCTCCTCTGATTAGCAGTGGAGGAGGGGGGGGGGGGGAGTCATTAACGTTGAGCGCATTACCGCTTAAATGCACTGCCTCCCAGCCCATGAAAGCGCTTCAGAAAGCAGAGGCGAAAATCAATCGTCCCGGACACCCCCCTGTCAGATAATCACGAGGCTGGATCGCCACCGGGGCCAGCTTAAGTGCCTCTCCGGTCACATGACCCCAGGCACAGGGTGGAGGGGCTGATGGCTGGGGCAGCTCTCGACTGGGCTGAGTGTTGAATTGCAGCTATCGGCAGCCAGAGACACCTTAGCCAGGAGCCAGCCCGCGCTGCTTCAAGTTCAGGTCTTGATATTGATGTGTGCTGTTCAGCTGCTTGTCTGGTCCACAGCCACAGTGACTGCACCGATTGCATCTCGTATGTTTCAGAATTGGACAGTTGTTTCTATTTAAACACTAAAAAAGATGTCCTCCATGCGAAATTAAGGTACATTTTGTTAATGTTCATTCTTAAATGTTCAGTAATGTTTTATAGTTTTTTATTATAAAACACACACACTTGACCAGGTTCACCTCAGTCTCCTCTGCGCTAGGCCGCTCCCTCCCACACCCTGGGCTGCTGAGGTTTTCTGCCCGGGCCCCAGCTGTGAGGTGTAGTATTTCTCTTTTTATATCTCCCAGTCCTTGCTCAAATATTTTTCAAGTTTTTATTAGACATATTTGGAGGCCCATAATACAGAGTAGGTTTAGAGGTCCATCAAATGTCGAAGCATTAACACATGTCAGATTAGTTTTTCTCCAGAACAAACAACGCCTCCCCATTCTTTGGATTTCCCGTGTAACCTTGGGACAGCTCCGCTGGCGCGGCTCTCTCTACCTCGCCCGCTCCACCTTGCCCAGATTTTTGGCTTCTTTCTCTCACCCTCCCTCCTCTTGACCGTTCCCACCTCCATCTGTCCTCTTCTCCATCTTACCAATGCATACATTCGGATGCTCTCTTTCCTGGTCTCTTTCTTTCTTTCTTTCTCTCTCTCTCTCTCTCTCTCTTCTCATGACCTTCCTCACCTCTTCTCCCATCTGACTTGTCTCTTTCTTTCTTTCTGTCTCTCTTCCTATCTCTGTTTGCCCACCTCACTTTCTCCCTCTACTCCTCGTGTATTTACACTCTCTCTCTCTCTCTCTCTCTCTCTCTCTCTCTCTCTCTCTCTCTCTCTCTCTCTCTCTCTCTCTCTCTCTCTCTCTCTCTCCTGCAGGAGGTGATCAGACAGAAAGTGAAGCGGCAGCTGTCGAAGCAGCAGAAGGCCGCCATCCGCAGGCGCCTGCAGAAAGGTGAGGCCAGCCTGGTGACCAAGGCCCGCCGGGAGAACTCCAGCAACATCAAGAGTAGCCTGGACGCCGCGGACTTCTGGGGCTGAGCCACGGAGGGCTGCTGAAGGGAGGGACGGAGGGAGGTGGGGGTCCAGGACTTCAGGACTCCATGTCCAAGAGAAGGCAGTCAGCCCCTAAGGGCAGTTTGCAGAGAGGCATACCTGAGATTAAATCATGTATGGCATGTCCAGTGGAAGGGAAGTGGAGGACGAATTTATAAATATTTTGTGTGTGCGTGTATTCTTTGTGAATATTAAATGCTATCGAGGGCACGAGTAAAGAAGTGAGGAAATAACTGCACATCCTGGTCGTTCTGTTGCCGTCTTATTTTCTTGAATGCATGCTACAGAAGCCTGAGTACATGGGCTGAAGTGAAGGATGGGAATATGTAAGCTGTCATATTTTGCTGTATTTTGCCTGTACTTTCACAGTGAGCAGATACTAAAAGTAGTTTGAAGTTCCTCTTACCTAAAACTCCTCATCCAAAAAAAATAAGTTTCCACATTATTTGATGTCGGTTGCTGTGGAACTTTGAGTTAACGGCGAAACATTATCAAGCTGGCATGAGTATTCAAGGAAGTATTCAGCATCAAGCCATCCAAGTTGGAAACCAAAAGGGGAGCCTTGGTAAAGAGAGAGAGAGAGAGAGAGAGGGAGATAAGTCAATATAGCTCTTTGTGTGTCTGAAGCCCGAAGCTGGCGCTGGCTCCCAGCCGTAGGTCTTGTGCCAGGCGAGGCCAGGCTACCATGTGTCATCGTTTACATTTCACACCGCAAGAGCCTTAAACAACGGGCACTTTACCCAGGAAGCGTGCAGGTTATGTCAACACAGCCTGGGCAGCCTCTCATCTGATAGGGCATCTGAAAACAATGGTCCAATATAGCTGATGGGTAGCATGCATGTCCTATAGGGTTATTTAAGTCTCAATGTAAAGGTAAGAGTTATGTTCCAGCCCGGAATGATGAATGGAATGTACCATGGTAATGGATTATAAAGCAAACAAGAATTCTCTGGGCTTCTGAGTAGGGGAAAAATGGGTTTCATCACTCACGTCAACCATAGATGTGAAGAACCCTCTGCTCAACCCAGTGTCTTTGCATTTCCTTTGCGCTCTTGTGTTATTTCCTGTGCAGACAGTTCCCATTTCTTGATCTAGGCAGGGGCACGGTGAGACTCATCCTACGTTCTAGCTGGTATGCCTTCAGTAAGGCTGGCACATCAGGGTAAAACATGCAGAGACTGATATCTATTCAGCTTTCCTGACTATTCACTTTGTTTTGCTGTTCTCCGATTTGTGAAACCCATTTTTTCTGCCGTTGAGTAGACATAGGCATGTACTGAATCAGATGGCATTACAAAGCAGCCATAATGATTCTATAGAAATCTATTTAGATTCACAAACTCTTCAGATTGTGGTGTTGATTCTCGGGGCCTTTCCATTCAGGGTGCAGCTCCCCTCCTCCCCCGCCTGTGTCATGATGATCAGGGGGGCCCGTCAGCTATGCAAAACACTTCTCTCCATTCCCAGGGACCCTCACAATGAGGCTGTATTATGAATGGGGGCCGCCTAAATACACGTCCCACACTAAAGACCCAGGGGAAGTTGGAAAAAGTAAACAGTTAAATCTCAAGGCATGATATTCATGCACATCTTGACGAAGCACAAAAGAGGGGGATTAGAAATTCACTAACAGACTATTCAGACAATCTGTTTTTAACTTTTCAAATTGAGGTGTTGACTTTGTCACTGGGAGCAAATGATTTCATTAAGACACAATGCCTAAGGCTGATGAAGAAAAGTGAAATCATTTTTCACACATTCTCTTGTTTTATGTCTGTTAACACAATTCACTGCTTTGCCCTACTTTGATATTCTCATCTTTTCTTTGGATATGAGCGCTCCACACAACGTGAGTGACACATCTGTTTTCCTTAAAACTTCCCAAGTAACTGCAGAAAGCATTGACATCTCTTACAAATGCATAATTTATAATCACTTTGGCAGATAATATGAAGAACATTTTAGTTCAGTTTGGGAATGGAAAGAAAACACTTGTCGGCTGTTGAGTTAGGCATTTGGAGAAATGATATGTGAGATTGAGCATGGGTGAATTGAGAAGGGGGCTGCAGCATTCCTGTGTAGGGATTTAGGTAGTCTGAATGTGTGTGTGTGTGTGTGTTTGTCTCTGGGAGAGTGTGACTGTGTGTGAGCATGTGTATGTGAGTGTTATAGTGTGTGTGTGTGTGAGAGAGAGAGGGAGAGAGAGAGTTTCTGTGTGTTCCTGTGTGTGTGAGGGAGTAAGGAGATGGGGTGAGGAGGGACTGAACCACGGCAGTCAGACTTGCAGCTAATTAGTTCAGCTCTCGACAAAGGTGGGCCAGCCACAGAAGGGGGACCCCTGGGGCCGGCTTTGGAGCGCTCGCCACACTTGATTGGAGGTCGGGAGGAAAGTGGAGTAAAGAGACTTTAGAGGGTAGGGGGATCCCCCCACCCCACCCCTCCTTCTGCATTTTGTTCTCTGGTGGAACTGCGCTCGGCTGGGAGTTGTTCACATTAACCGGGGGAGCATGTGAGTTGGTTTTTAGGTGTTTCTTGGAATCAAAACAGGGACCCCCGCACACTTGTTGAGCATTTGGGATTCCTTTGGAGGAGAGGATGTCTGCACCTCACTTGCAGGATGATAAAGTCTTCAAAGACTGTGAGTACTCTACTGAGCAGAAACTGGAGGACTATTCCTCTGGGCTCATATTTACTAGTAAATTATTGTCTGTCTGTATGTGAGCATCTGCATATTGGATGGGCCATTTGCATTCAGTGGGATAACTGTGCTGTTTGGTAGATTAATTTAAGAATTTGAAGTAGGCCAAGTTTATATAAATAGCAAACCAATTATTCCAATGTATCATTGACTGATTTCACTGGGACTAACACAAGTAGCAATGTGGTTCACAGAGTTATACTGAATTATAGTGTTACAATGGCAGAGCTGACTTTTAGCATGTTTATAAACTTCATCTTCCATCTACATCAGCAAAATGCTGTCAGAAGTTTTATTAGGATGTTGACTGCAAAAATATGGTGTTTACTGCATACAGTTATCACCTTATGTCTAATGTTTTCAGACTCTAGCACAACATTTCAATGCAGTTTCCCAGCAACAGGCATTTGTATACCAATGACATCAATCTACAATATTTTCTCTGTCTATATGAGACACTGCCCATTCATCAAACTGAAGAGTGAATATTGGTTCTCATGCCACCTACAGGGTGTTACCCACTGTAGCTAATTCCATTCAAATAAACAAAATGATCAAATTTTTCTCTGCTGTGAAAACACACCCATGTTCTCACCCACACCATGGCCCTTAAAACAATATATAATGGGCCCTTCACTGTAATGTTATTGCTAGCCTCCTCGGAAAGATATGTCTAACATATCTCCACAGTTTTGATTAAAAGAGGCTGCGTAAACAATTAAGGTATGGAACATGTTGAAACCATATACTGTAGCATTCGCGTCCCTGCTTCCAGCATGAAGCCAACTCTATGACTTGGTCCTGTCACATACAGTGAACACCTGTACAGCGTTTCGGCTTTTTTTACCGACTGTCATGCCAGTTTTTTGCTGTGTATTCCCTTATCCAAACAACGTGCGGTAGATTGGTGAAACGTTTAATGCATGATGATTTAAAGTAGGTGACTTGAATCATTGAGAGAGTTGACAGACTCATTAATTTACTGCACAGTAACAGGAGCTGAATATGATACTCAATATCAGAAGCCTCGGGGGAACAGCTCAAAAGAGGTCCGTGGCCCCAGCAGACGCACACAGAGATTGTTTTTCATCATTTTAAAAAAATATCTCTGCAGGGCAATTGGCTTTTATACAAAAATCTAAATTGGAGCTAAATCTTTAAAAGCTAATTGAAGGTCATTTTCACTGCTTGGCCCTTCCTCTCAAGGGTGCCTTTGATGAATTGGATATGGACCTGGAAAACTCTTTTGGCCCCGGACAAGTTCAATAAACACAACAGAGAGCTGAGTCTGGTCTGCTGCCGCCCCCATTCTCCTCTCAGATGCTTTCTGTCTGCCACCGTACCCAGACTTTTTGCCCAAATACTTCTTATCTGTGAACACATCCATGAACGTCATGTCAAACAATATTTGATGGAAAAAGTACAGGAAAATTCTGAAATGATACAAATGACATCTACTTTTGTAGACTACATCTATGTCTTATGGAGTTATGAAGCACTTTCATCATTAAAATAAATTATGACACAGTTAAATTGTTTTTTTTAACTCTACAATTTTGCACAGTATGGTTTCAATCAAATACATGTATTACAAAACTAACAAGCAACAAATGTATTTTCTCCCTGAATTTCAGTAAATCGTTTCAGACTAAAAGTGCGTTCCCTGTTTTGTTTCCAGTGAACGTTGTGGCAATGCTTCATCAGTTTTGGGAGCAGAAGCAGGTGAAGGGGGCCTCCGTCCACCCAGAGAATCTAGTCATCTATGAATCCTCCATCTCCCCGGTGCCCCCTTTCGTCTGCTATGTCACACTGCCAGGCGGTAGCTGCTTTGGTAATTTTCAGGTAATGGTCCCTGCCATCGTAAAAACAAACATGTCAACAGTCAAACGGCACCTCCATCGGAGCAGGTGTGGAAGTTAATGACCCCCATGTGAGATATGGCAAATTAGGCCTCCTCCACAACGAGTTAAATATTTCTCAAATTATGCCTCATCCAGAATGATTGGCTCTGATAAAGGCCTTATTCAGCAGGTCGTGTCAGCGAAACATGGCCAGCTCAGGAGGTCAAACTGCTACTCAGAATGGAGCTAAGATCAGCAGGATTGCCTTGCCAAGTCTGAAGGGGGGTGGGGTGGGGTGGGGTGGGGGACGAAGAGACGCAGAGAGATTGTGTGAAAACTGGAGGAGCCAACAGGTGGTTCTTATTAGTCCAATTACAAGAGCTCACCGCAAATCAGTCTGAGAAGGTTTCTTTCTATACACAAGGAATGTTCTTTGGGAGCAGGGAGACTAAAGATTCTTTTCACTGAGAGATTTTTTTTTTCATTCATTAAATTTTTTTAAAAGTATGGAGTCGTTTTTATCCAGAGATGCGTGTGGAGTCTGAACACCTGTGTTGAAATGCAATAATGAATTTCAATGAATGAATTCAGGAATGCTGGTTGGAGTTCAGATAAAGAAAATCTAATAATTCCCAGAAACTTTTTTCAAATGATTCAAAAACATTCACTTGGAACCAACAATGTCAGAAAATAAAGACCATTTGCGTAACTAATATCTCATTAGTGGCTGACACACAAAGGGCCTGTAGGTCTCTCATATCCTGCTTGTCGGGGATCCAAGGCTGACACGATTTCAAATCCGCGCACCAAAGGGCAGCTGCTGCCATTTGTGCGAGGAAAGACGTTTGGCTCCAATGACGACACTGTATGAATAGGGCGCAGGCAGTGGCTTTGATCCGCACACAGCCCTTTGTACCGGCGGGCCCTACATTCATGAACATTCACTGGGGGTCCCCATTATTTGACTGCTCTAATCCATTGGGCACAGCGGAATGACTCCATCGAGGAGGTATTTCTCTCTCTGTGTGTTTTGTGTTGTGGATTAAAAACGGGCCCAGTTCATTCCGCTTAATTCCCCTGGGTTTCGCTCTCTCTTCCCACGCGCTCCGACTGCCTGCCTCCTTATATTTTGCGCCTCACACAGTTGTTTTACTCAGCTAAAAAATCCCAGAATGTCTGTTAATGGGACCATTGTGGCCCAGACAGTGTTTATTTCACCAGGTCAACAAAGCCAGATGCTGATCTTAAATACGTTAACTTCAAAACTGGCTCTGATCTTGTTGCGAGAGTGCTTGCATAATCAGATCTGTAATCCCGTGATTGGGTTGGTATGTGTTATGTTATGTGTTATGTTCTGCTAAGTGCTGACACTCCGGCTTTCTGTGTGCTGTTCAGGCTTTTGGCTCAATCTTGGTGTCACTTCTAATATAGATTGCAGCACACCACCCAAATAACACTTCACTGAGTTCATGACATTGTTGAGAGACAAGACTGCACAGTTCATTTATCTTTGCATATGTGGTAATCACAAACTTGTTTCTCTTGGAGGAGTGTGGTTGAGATCCCTCTCTATGTATCTTTGTCTAAGACTCCCTGTCTGTTTGTCTGTCTGTCTTTCTGTCACTCTGTCACTGCCAGGACTGTTACACCAAGGCAGAGGCGAGGCGGGATGCTGCCCGAATCGCCCTGATGAACTCCATGTTCAATGAGCTGCCCTCACGCAGGATCACCCCAGAGTTTATCACAAGAAGCCTCCAGGAGGCTGTGGCTACTACCAATGTGAGTTGGGTCCATCCTGTGAATGAAAGTATGGAGCAATTCAAGTTGACCCAGGAGGGGACAAAAGAAGTGAAGATTCAGTCCCATTAATTTGTGTTTCGTTCAGAGCTCAAGTAAACCTTGTGATTAACAGCTTTGCTCCAAAAAGCAAAGAAAAGGCCCTTACCTATACCCTTATGTCCACCCTGTCTCTTTAGGGTCAGGAAGGGGGCCAATTTATGTGGGTGGCCCTCTGTATGCTCTTGTATTCCCCCTTTTTCCCCATGTAAGGGACTTGCTATTCCTTTCTCCAACGGCATTGTAAAAGCCGAGAACATCACCAGGACAACTAAAGGGCTCTGAGTCTCAGAAGATTGATGTGTGGTCAGCGGAAGTCTGCCAAGCAGTTCTTTTGTTGTGCTCACTGTGCTGTGTTGTTCCTTTGTGTTGTCACTGATTCCAGGGGTGTGTTGAAGATGCCTCAGATCCCAGCACAAGTATTGGATCCTACTGTCTTATGCTCCAATCAAATACTGGAAAAACAATGCTGGAATTTCAGGTAATTACATTTACTTAAGTCTTAATATGGTCAGTTATCACTTATGACATAATACGTTATGTCATTGTCAAGTCAAGTCAAGTCAGTTTTATTTAGTATAGCGCATTTAACATGCACAAAGTGCAACCCAAAGCGCTCCATTGTATTATGGTGTTTACTACTTTTACCACTGTGGCTACTTATGTTCGATATTCTGCCATTTTCAGTTTATTTCTGGATATCCACAACTTGTTAACATTGTTTTTCTGCTCTGTAATGAAAGAATAAATCAAACTTATACACCCTCTTATCGTCTCGCCATCTAAACTTTCAAAACTGTGCGTGTCTTAAAACAGGATAGCCCACTGTATTTTATTGTTTTAATGGCATTGGTTACCTTAAATCTAATCTGCTCTTTAATTTCAAGACAGCAGCAGTAAATTGAAAAGGAAAGGAAGAGGAAATAGATTTGTTTTCAATTTACCAAAAGCAACATTCACATGGATACTTTCCAAAATACATAAATATAATGTGAAACATTCCCCTGCTGTGTCTTTCAGTGGATGGATATTTCATACACATTACAAAGTTGTTGATATCTCCTGAAGTGCTATATGCTCAAACCTAATGCCCTTATCAATCAATCAGGCAAAATGCCTAGGGCAATTTTCAAATCAGGTCCTGAAGGTTCAAATCATATTTGTCCAGTGAGCCATTGCAAACCTGTAGAGTAGGCCTCACGAATAATAATAGCCCAAAGTGATGATGTGCCCCAGTCTATACATCTGTAGTTAGTTATTTTCGAAATCTGAAATACATGGCAAGATTCCAGGTAGACCCAAAGCAACATTCCATTTGGCCCGTTTATTTTTTATTTTTTTTAGTGTCCCGAGGTAAGCTGATGATTTATTGCTCACAGATTTTTTAATAATGGAAACAATAAATATTCATTACAAAGTGCAATAACAAAAGCAATATGTGATTGTTTGGGTGATTATTATACACTTTCCTTCTTGGTCTGACACCCCCCTTCTTTTGCTCACTCTCAAGGAGATCATGACGATGTTTCAGCTTCTGCATTGGAATGGGTCACTAAAGGCATTTCGCGAAAGAAAATGTAGCCGCCAGGTATGATCCCCAAGCATTCAATGATAAAACAAGAATCTGTAAATAAATGTTGTGTTCCATGACAGGCCATTATACTGCTATCATGTATTATTATACTGAACTACCAACCAAAAATAAATATTTCTTTTAATAGACTAACTATGACATTGCTGAGACACTTAAGCCCATGTTCTAAAGCATTATAAACACATTAGTAAATGTGTTTATAAAAGTATTCATAATTCATCATCTTGAATGGCATAAGTCCTATTTATTAATAGACATAACTGTACTTAAAAGCATTATGCTGCTGTAGTGTAAGCCCTACACAACTTATGAAAGATTGTGTGGATTAACATCTGGCTCCCTAAAAGCATTTGCTGAGTAAACAGTACATGTCATCAGTGCTATGTAAAATATGAATAGCACTGACACTTTTTAACACTCTATATACACTTCATAGGTGCAGTTGGTACTAGGTGTACGTAGAGAAGTTATATAGACGTATGCCAATCTTTATGAGGTATTATGAATACTTTATAGCCCTTTACGAATTATTTAATGCATACTGGGTTTCAGTAAAGTGCTGCCCATCTTCCTCCTGTCCTTAGAACGTCATAGACTACTACTCGCAGCACCGTCTGGACGAGTGCACACGGAGCCACATGGTGCTGGACTGGATTGTGCGGGAGCAGCAGGCGCCCGGCCTGGTGGCCCAGGAGCTCCAAGTGGCCCTGCAGGAGCTGGAGGAGGCCAGGCGCTCGGGCCGCGAGCTGCGCTTCTACAAGGAGAAGAAAGAGATCCTGAGCATCGCCCTGAGTCAGGCCTACAGCGAGCAGCTGGAGTACAGCCCTGAAGGGGACCGGTGGTCTCATGCAGAGCCAGATCCAGATTATTTCAGACATAACAGACAACCGAGCCAGGAGAGCAGCCTGACAGATCAAACTGAAAGCTACGAATTCTACTCTCAAGAAAATATAAACGACAGAGAATCTCTCGGTTGATCTTCATATCATATGGATTGGAAGACAATTCATCTCTGGCCAGGATTAACATTGACTTGTTTTTCAGAGGTTGTGGGAGCAGTTAGGAGTCTGCTTAGTGATGTCTCAATTATAATGTGAAATGATGGACAGTGGCTTTCTACCATTTGTAATTTGTGGTCAGCAGTGTGGAGGATGTGCAAACTAACGGTAGCCTACTGATAGGCCTACTAGACCACACAAAGAGAGAGTATTTCCCCCATGCCCACACTTCACTTCACACAGAGTTTGCTACATTCAAGATGTTCATGGATGACTTAGCCTACAGGTGCCAAAGTGACACCAAATACTTTTGTAATAAACCATTATGCCTCACTGTGATGAAAATAAAAGGGAAGACATACAATACATTGTTTATAATGTAAATAAATATTTGTACACTGATGATGTCTCAGCCTATTTGTTTTGTGATCACTGTCTATTCTGTATAACTTTATATTTTCACCAATTGTCATCATCAAGTCTGAATAGGCCTAACTATTTCTACAACATGAGTAACAGGCAATCTAGCATACATTTTGCTACTGCTGCAAGAAATGTTTCATTTCGCTATAGTGCCATTTTCATTTTTTTATCGTTTTCGTTACCTCAGAGCTACGAACTAGATTTGACCCTTCGCGTGAGCCGTATGGGGTGGAGAGTCATGTGAACCACTAAAGCGATAGAGTTCCTGGAACGAAGCAAAACAAACACTACTGACAGCTGTAGCTTGCAAGCTAAGGGCAGCTATACTGTTGACAGATAGTTGTTGATTTACTGCTACAGCTTGTTATTGCTTGTCTATATCCGGTAAGATGTTCTAACTCTTTTCTGATGTAATACTTTGTCATATTTAAGCACATCATGAAGTTCCTACTAGCGAGTTAGCAATAGCCAGGGATTGTCTTTGACAATAACACAAGGTAGCTTTTCCTTTTGCTACGAGAGACCTATGCTATGCTTGAACGAGGAGTAAGGCAGATTACGGTTCGATCTTCACTAATATCCCATCTTGTGAGCATTTTTGCCTGCCAGTTAGGTATCGCATGTTTAGGGAAATTGTTTACGGTAACAACGTAATATTAAGCTAACATTAAGTTGTTGACTGGCCATTGTTGTCGTTGAACTTTTGTCTTGAAATATATCTTGCATTGGCGACGACTACACGTAGCTAACTACGCTGCAGTGCTTGTAAACATTTTCCTAATGACCGTTTTACCTATTTTACGCCTCATTACTTTGGACACACTTTAGCTAGTTCTGTCACCACGGCAGATTGCTATGTTGATAAAAAATGATGTAATCTGGGAATAGACTGGCTAATTTAAACACAATTTCCCTTAGGGATGGGCTAGTGGACCTATTTGCTTTGTGTTAGGCTGTCACAGTTAAGTACCGAGAGGTGAAAGCTGCCATGTTAACACAAGCACAGAGATGGCTGAAGCTGTGAGACCAAAGAAAGCGAAGTCAAAGTCCTCTGGAAAATCCCAGGTACATTTTCAATATTGATCCTTACTTGTTTACTACACATCATCATTATTAGAGATGGTACAGCTGTTTCTGTAAATGTATTCCCACAATGAGATATTGCTCCACACTTCTCATAAATTATGATTATATTTTTGCTTTTCATTGGTAGGACAAGAAGCATAAACACACTGAAAGTGTAAGAAACGCGCCTGGACATGCTGGTTTATGTGACAAGGCATCAGCCCCGGAGTGCTCAGCACTGCCCAGTGAGGACTTCACAGACATCCCTCTCAGTCTGCCCCCAGAGGTCTCTCCTCCAGAGCCACTGGACCTGCCGCAGGCCCCCAGTACAGCACTGACCGAAGGGGAACGTGAAGCGGACCAACAAAGAGGAACTTTAAGCCCCAAGACAGCTGAGTCACTCCTCATCAGTGAAAACACAGAGAACGAGCAATCCAAGCACAACGATGTGTCAGAGCTGCAGGACATCAAAGAGGACCAACTGCTCGCACAAACAGAGCACAGACATTACAGTCGGACTTTGCTGGACTCAGCTCCCCAGATCTCCGGTGTGCCAGCTTTGTATCCCACCCTCCCATGTCCCTCTGTGGACGCGGCGCTACTGTCAGTTCAGCCGTCTGAAGGCTGCTCGCTGGTAGTGGATGCCTCCCTGCAGCCCGTCGCCACCATCATGAGCAGCCCTCAGCTGAGAGACCCCGCTGTGCTCCCCCTGGTCGAGCAGGAGTCCTCCCCTCCCAGCCTGGTCCCGTTGGAGGTGGTCGAGGCGGAGAAGCCCCCGCGGCAGAGGCTGTACCCGGAGCTGCCCAGGCCACCCTCCAGCACTCTGGTCCAGGCCTTCACCAGCGAGCAGCTGCGGCTGTGGGAGCCGGGCTCCTGGCTGGAGAACGTGGAGCTCCACGCCACCGAGTTCCAGGGCCTGGCGCACCAGGAGGGCCACGAGTTGCAGGAGCTGCTGCTCAACTACTGGCGCTGCCGCAAGCAGCTGACGCAGGCGCAGACGGAGCTGCAGGCTGCCAACTCCGACAGCAAGAGCACGCAGAACCGGCTGTGGAGCTTCAAGGACGAGCAGCTCACCCTGCAGGTGAGAAAGAACAAAGGGAAAGGAATATGCTAGATCCAATTATAGGCTATCCAGATGTATACAAGTCTAACATTTGATTTGATGATATTGAAAAAAAAAACCTCTATGATGTTGCCTTAAGCGCATTGATTTAAGCATCGTAAAATGCTAAAAGAGCATTCAGAAGTCACATATCATGACATAAATGGCCTGTATTACGTCATATATCACTCACATGACACTGTCTTCTTATCCTCCCCCAGGGTGTGTGTGCTGACCAGGCCAAAGTGTGTGGCTACCACCGCTACCAGACGGTGGTGCTGAGCGAGGCGGTGGTGGCGGAGCTCAAGCACCTGTTCGAGGCCAAGTCGGAGCTGCTGCACCAGACCGTGGCCCTGCACTCCTACACCACCGTGCTGTCACGCCTGCAGGTGGAGTCCTACCTGTACCGGCTGCTCGGCAGCAACCCCATCACCCGGAGCGTGGCCCTGCAGGAGACGAGCTCAGGCAAGTCCATTGAGGGGTGGAGCGGGGTGATTGGGGTGCTGGGGGTCGCTGGTGGTGTTAGTAGTATTTGTGGTATTCGTATTGCTGGTTTTGCACTGTACTGAATAAAGTTTGTTTTGGCTCGCAACACGATGATCCTCTCCCCGTGTGTTTTAAGGCCTACACACACTGCCGGCGACGCGACAGCGATTTATGGCAGGTGACCGGCAAAATTAATAGAATCTATTGAACGAATGGGGCAACGCATATGTCAAGTGGAACGACGGCCGTCACATCACTCTAATCGGCAAACAGCTGTCTAGTCAATGTATCTCCACTGAATCGATGGGTGATTGCGTCGCCAGTAGTGTGTGTAGTAAAGCGATAAACAGAATTCCAGCGTTGCGTTTGACTGTCGCATCACCGGCCGTGTGTAGTGGGCTTTAAGGCTGTTTTGTAAACATCTTAGTGATCTTGGGTGAATGTTAGTGACTTGATGCTGTTCTCGTTCTAGCTTGTCCCGGTGGGAAATCATCACAGCCCTCCTCCCTGAGAGTGCTGAAGGAGAGCATCAGCGTGCTGTTCAGCTTCACTCGCAGGGTGCTCGACGACTCCCAGTTTCAGGCAGACATACACCTCTGGCTGCAGAAGCTGGTACGTAACCAGCAGCATCACGGCTACTAGTATCTTTATTAATGCTTCCTGAGTAGCTCAGAAACACAACACAAAGCAATCTAGCCTCATTTCACTTACCTTGAGGCTAATACATTTCTAGAAAAGGGAAGTGATTGTTGTGAACACATCCCGTGATTAGAAGCCTCTTATTGAGGCCCCTGCTAAGCTAAGAGCACACTACAAGATCCAGTGTCTCCCTCTTATCCCATTACACAAATAAACAACGTATTAATCCTCTCAGATTTCCAGGGCACTATTGAAACATAAGCCCACTCTGCTCTACTTGGTGTTTGCTTAGTGTGTTAAAATAGTATGTAGGCCTAGAGCCCATGGAGTAATAATTGGAATCAGTTGCTCCTCTCTGTATGTGAAATATTCATTTTGCTTGTGAAGGTGTCGGTCCTGCACAAGGTGGCCTCAGCTGGAGAGCACCTCTATCTCCTCAACCACCTGCTCTGCTGTCCCGCTGGAGTTGGGAAGTGGGCAGTGCCCTTCCTACAGGTGAGACGGCCTTCATTTCGGGCAGGACCTGTGACAGTGGTTTGGCCAATGTATTACGGTGCATTTCTCATGTAACAAGAAATGGGGCTGTGGTGGATTTTTACACACTCACCTATATTGTCACCTGATTACTGAACTTTGTCACACAGCACAGGGAATGCACAATATCAGTGAATTACTTACATTAAAAAACACTTGCAAGGCACAACTTGCATAAGGCACAAAGAAGTACCAGATACACAAATAAAAGCATATGAATAAAATATTAAAAAGCATGGATGTCACATCTTCTCCACAGATTACGGTGCTGGAAAACCCCTCTGGGGTGTATCACTTCATGCAGGCTCTAGCTATACTGATGTCTCCGGTCAGGTGAGGAGAACGCACTCATTCACAGCCTTAATATACTGGGGGACGGGTGATGTGCCCAGAGAGTGTCCCTTGTCAGGACTAATCCATCCCATCTGGCCTTTGTCACCATAGGAACCGAGCAGACTTTCTGTGTCACATGAAGCCGTGTGAGACCAAGTCCCCCCCGTCCAGCCACTCTGACCCGGCTTCTGGAAACTGGACCTTGGTGGATGAGGGTGGAGAGGAGGTAGAATAACCGCACATCAAATATCCTCGTATCAGTCATGTGAACTGGAAGCACTGTAGAGTGTGCAATAGCAGAGACGACTTTACTATTGTAATATCAAGTGTATGTATATTGTACAGTGTATACTGTAAGCAAAAGAAAAACTGCTTTTGTGGATTGAGCAGGGTTGTTTTTACTTTGTCTGGCATACAGAGGATTGACTCATGAAATCCTGCCATGACCGCAGTCATCAGCAGCAATATGCAATTCTATACGAGTGACACATCTTAGTAAAACAGTGGCGCACTGTTGTAGTACAATTCAGTTGTAATTCTGTTCCATCTCATTAAATTAGCTTCCCAAGTCACGTTGTGCTTACTAAGCTAGCTGATGTCCTGAGGACCAACAGAGATGGTTTAAGGACTTATCGTCTCCCAGCTGGAGGCTTTTCTCATGGTTGTGTCTGACTCCTGACAGGATGAAGACCCAGACACAAGCTGGCTGCTGCTGTCTGAGGATGACCTCATCGCCCTCTTCTCTCAGTTTCCTTTCGATGAGCTCTTCAAACATTTGCTGGGCATGTCCTCGGAAGGTGAAAAACAACTGCATGTTTCATTTATAATTTTATTCTCACTGAGTTTCAGTTGATATAATCATGAGCATGTATCCCATTTATGAAAGTATTTTTTTTTTACTTTTTTTTTTTTTTTACTTTAACAAAGCAGTGTGTCTTGGACAGTTTTTCGATAAGGCTTTTGGACTACACAGCCTACTCATGTTTGTTTTCCCTTGTTTTTCCATCCTGTACTGCCCTCTTTAGGCAACTACCTACCCCAGGCCACGACCAGTCAGAAGATGATGAAGATATTCGCCTTTGCCTCCTCTCTGGTCGAGCTTCTTGCTGTGGGCCTGCAGACCTACAACAGGGCTCGCTACCGGCAGTTTGTGAAGCGCATCGGCCACATGATCAGGTTGGCTTTCTTTTCAGGCCTCGACCTTAGGATAAAGCAGATGTTCTGAACAGCCTCCAAGAGCCCTGATATTTGGCTAAACATTTACATATCCATGATATGTTTATCAAATTCAACTTTCATTACCATCAGGGTAAACTTAATCTAGACATGCTGGCTAGCATTTAAACCAGTAATGAGGTTGCCATCTGAAGGGTCATTTGTGGATAAAGTGGGCCTGGGATGTCTTCTGTTCCAGGATGACCTTGTGCTATGTAAGCGATCACTGGGCCCAGTACATCAGCCTGACGGGGGTGGGCCGGACCACCGTGCAGGAGCAGTCCTTCTCCATGGAGAAGCTGCAGGTGGAGTTTGACCACCTCTTCCTCCGCGCCGTCCTGCACGTCCTCAAGGCCAAGAGGTGAGGTGATGAGTGTGTGAGAGCGTGGATGGTGATAACAATTTATGTTCCGATTGCCCATTGGGTACACAAACTTTCATGAACTATTTAACGGAATGTCAGCAGCTGTTTAACACGATGGTCAACTAAGCCCAAATGTCAACCATCTGTCAGTAAACTGTGAACAAACCCTGACCCTAACCCCAACCCCAAATGTAAGCCCATTTGTGTTCCGTCTATTCCTCCTCATTGTTATCAACAAATAAGTTGTGGATTATGACTTCACACTAAAGCCAAATTGTATCTACAGCATGCAGTACTCACCAGTTATTTGACCAGAATCTCTCAAGCCTGTCCTGAGCCTTGAGTATGGCTAGAGAGTTACTTCATGTCCACTGAACTTTGGTCTCTGTGGCGGGCAGGTTGGGGATCTGGCTCTTCATGTCGGAGATGCCTTACGGCACGCTGTCCAGCGTCATGCTGTGGAAGATCTTCTACATCATGCACTGTGCTGAGACCGAGGGGCTGGACAGGCTAAGCTCAGCTCTGGGAGTAGACCACTGCATCCAGGGCCTGAGAGGTGAGGCCGCAGCATGGTCATCACATGGACTTAAGCTTTTATCCAAGGCAATGTACTGTATTGAGCATTGATAAGGAGTACATTATATCACATATTATATCAGAGTATATGTTCCCTGTGAATCAATGAGATTTAGGCTCTAAAGACGTGATGCATGGTCAGTAAGCCATGTGTTATTTTGTTAGTATTTTGTGGGTAAGTAGTTTGTTTTTGACAATTTTGGCTCTTGCCAAACATTTTGTTCAGAGATTAATATTGTGACTCCTGAAGTATTTGTATTTGGACAAGAAAACTACTTGCTTCATGCAAGAATAACAAGGAAGCACTAAAGGCATTCGATTTAGTTAAATATAAATTTGGCATATAAACTGCATTCTGTTCTCTGAACACCACATCCCAACATCACATCACAAATTTCAATTGCATTAACATCTTCCATTTTTCACAGTAAAATAACAATGATTTCAAAGAAATATTGTTTAATATCTTCCCTGTAGGGCAGTGAATTCCTTGGCTTTAATTTATTGACATCCCACAAAACATGAGCACCTGGAAATACTGAGAGTTCACAAGACTGTATGAATCATAATGATAACGTGTGTGTGTGTGTGTGTGTGTGTGTGTGTGTGTGTGTGTGTGTGTGTGTGTGTGTGTGTGTGTGTGTGTGTGTGTGTGTGTGTGTGTGTGTGTGTGTGTGTGTGTGTGTGTGTGTGTGTGTGTGTGTGTGTGTGTGTGTGTGTGTGTGTGTGTGTGTGTGTGTGTGTGTGTGTGTACACTGCCAGAGCCCAGCCACCAGGAGAAGTTTGAGCGCTGGCTGTCTGAGATAAACAGCTCAGATGGGATCTGCCTGCTCACCACGTTTGCACACATGGCCCAGCCCAAGCGGACAGACGTCGACCCCGAGTTTGTCAAGACCATCGTGCTGGAGATTTACGAGGTAACTCAGGATTTATCCAAGAGAGATGCTATCAGGAGACATTTATTTGTTCAAACAGACTTTCAGTTTACATTGTTCAGTACACTCTTTTCACAAACAAAAGGTTAATCGTTGATATCCAATAAATTGCACATACACTAGACAATCTTATCTAAATAGACATTATTTTGAGGACTAGCTTATATCCCTGTTGGGAAAACAAGTCTGTATTTTTTTCATAGATGCTCACTCGTTCAGTATTGTGTATTTGTAATGCCTACGCTTTTGCAGGTGGCCTACGTGAGTGTTGCCACGCGGGAGACCTTCTCTAAGGTGGGCAGAGAGCTGCTGGCGGCCATAGCAGCTGCCCATCCCCATGTCATCTCAGTGCTTCTGGAACGCCTGCAGGAGACCATCGATAAAGTGGGCATGGTGAGCACCCCTACGATTGGTTGTTACTGTTGACCGTAACAAAGTACTCAATACTGAAAGTCTTTCACTGTTAAAGACAGGCTCTGTCTCAAGACAGTATATGTTCAAACGGCCTCCTGGAGACTTGTATATTAAAAGCACTAATGTGCTTTATAAATAAAGAGAGTCCAGTCATTCTCACGTTAGTATATCTTCATCATCTGAGATAGTCCAGAGACATCCATCAGAAAACCTTACATTCTGCCCAATTTTCAAATAAACCTTTCCAAACAGTTTATAGGCTTTTTTTTTTTTTAAGTTATAGTTTTTTTTATAAATGGGTGTTGTGTGGTCTGTTGTTCCCAGGTGTCCTTGTACCTGTTTAAGGAGCTTCCGTTGTACCTGTGGAAGCCTGTGACCAGTGAGGTGGGGGTGATCCGCGGCTGGCTGCTGGACTTTGGCCTCCCTGCCGTGGAGAACAAGCTGGCCTGCATCATCCTGGAGGGACTCAACTGGGGCTACCACCCTGTAAGCCTCCACAAGCTGTCGAATGGACAGCAACGTACATCTAGCTCAAAATAGACTTCAGAGAGTGAAAATAGAGTCTACGTTTTTAGTTGAATGCTTCTTAATACTTTGTACTTGATCAGATATATTTAGACAGTGTTGTTGCGTCTGCTGTAGGCTTTTTTAAACCCCTATTCTGGTGGATTGAGTGGGTTTAGATCTTTTCTGGAAACCAAAGGCTGACATCTGTGTGTTTGTGTCTGTTTCTGTGTCTGTCTATGTGTGTCTGTTTCTGTGTTGTAGAATGGTTGTCTAGCCTTGCCAGATGCCCTGCACTCAGAGGTGGCTCTGCTAGCAGTGGAAGCTTATCAGAAATACCTCACAGACAAACCTTATGGGGGCATCATCTCAGAAAGCATCAAACAGGTCTGTGCACACTATTCACCTGCCACTGCCCCATCCAGAGAGAAACACTGTGTTTGTCGTCTTAACTCATTGTCAATTTGTGGTCTTAGCATTCAGCCTTATTCATTGCCTATAGCCCTGGCCCTTTCCAGTGTCTGCACCATTTTCCGCCATACTCCGTAGAGATGCTAAATTCCTAGTGCTATAGGTAGGGGATTTCCCACAGTGGTCAGTCAACAACCGAGCCTATTTACCATCAAAACAGTCCAGCTCATAATGACCGGTGTTTGTCCTCTCTCCCTCGGTGGCCCTGTAGGTGTCCTATCTGGCGAACGTGGTGAGGTTGGGCCAGACGCCAGAGGCGTCCTTCAACCAATGGGCCTGGGACCTGGTGCTGCGCCTGAAGCTCCACGACAACGAGCGCCGTCTGAAGAACGCATGGAACCCTGTGCCCCCCAGCGCCCCGCTGGTGCCCGACGTCACGGACATCCCCACCATGCACCCTGTGCTGAAGGCCGTCAAAGCAGGCATTCCCATTGGCGGCTTTCTGGCCATCGCAATGACCACCACTGGACACAGGTCTGTCATCTGAAACAAAACACCCCAAACTTCTGCCATAAAGGAAAAAGCTATTTTGTGTATGTGCTGTATAAATATGTATTCATTCATTCAAGTTTTTTTGTGTGCATATTGTTTCTGTGACAGTTTGGAGAAGTTCTGCAGTGAGGGTATTGCTTTGCTGAAGATCCTGGTCCAGTCCCGCCACCTCAAAGCCGTGGTGCACGTTCTGGATAATCTCCTACCTCTGGTCTACCCGTGCCAGTTCTACTTGCTCAAGAACGAACAGTTGAGACACTGTTTTTTATTTATTCACCGTTGTACAAATGTTTGAACTCCAATGAGACTTTAAATGTCATTAAGTGAGATTATTTAGGTGTTACGAATGGAGATTTGTCTCTGACACATGCTCTTTGACACGGCAGATTCCTAGGCTGCATCCAGATGTTTCTACAGCTGGATAGCGGGACCCCCCAGGGAGTGACCCAGCAGGTCACACACAAGGTGACCCAGCACCTTATCGGAACCTCCCACAGCGAGAACATCAAACTCCTCAACAGTGTCATTCAGGTAGGGTCACATGAAGGGGTGACATCAGACACCCCCGAATAACAGGCTCCTGGGGCTTCCCAGCGTCTCTGGTTACGTAGCGGTTTCAAAGATACACCAAAAGACAAAATGTACTGAACTTTCTTGAAGTGAAGTTGAAGGAAAGGGAAAAGCGGACTCACTCTCCAGTTCTAATGAGTACCTTACAAAGTCAACATAGCGTTTGTGGTAGTCGCTAATTAGATTTGTTTTTTCTTTGTGGTGTTGGACGTCAAAAAGTCTCTAGAGGTGTGTAGTCTGACAACACTGATCCCGAGCCAAAATGTCTGTCAGTATACAATCCGACCAGCACTGTAGCATATAAATAAACATTTAGTAGGAGTAGCACTCCAATGACCTCCAGTGGATCTGTTGAATTCTCCCACCAGGCCCATATCCTGGAGAGTTCTAGAGCTGGCCGCGTGGGAGCGGCGGCAGTTCTGGAGTTCTGGGTGCAGGTTCTAACAGAGCAGAATTCCTGGCACCGGGACAAGACGGTGCTGTACCTGCTGGATCACCTTAGCCGTGCCGCTTTTCTGCACCAGCACGAGGAGTGCCTTCAGAAGATCCTCTACCAGCAGCATAAGGTAGCGCACTGACCAGGAGTGGCCAGTTCTACCCCAGCTTTTCCTCCTGCAGCCAAAGTACAAACACAGTAAATCAGTGGAAAGTGACGCCTTCAGCAACATTTGTGGCAGTTTAGATTCCTATCAAAAATGTATTTTGGTCACTGCCCAAGAGCCATTAACTGTTTATTAACAATTGCTCAGCCAATATCTATCTGCGTTGTTGTCAACTGTTATTGTCCAAAATGTTGCTCTGTGTACCGTCAGCATATGGTAAATAGGGCCAATTAGGGTCACAAATGCATGCATGAATGGCTGCCCCCAAAATAGATCCGAAAGACCATGTTTTTGTTACTTGTTGACCAGTGTGGTGGATAATTGCTGACATTGTGGCTTTTTCCCTATCATCAGAATGCCTTAGGTTACCATGGAGACAAAGGCATTCTGTCTTCGCTGATGGGCTGGATAGTGGCTGGAAATGTGACCCCCTCCTTTGTTGAAGGCTACGCCATGACTGAAGAGGCAAGTCCCATTAGTGTTTTTTCGTTACCCACCAATTTCAGCATTTCCATGAAAGGATAATGAACGATAATAACGATAAGAGTTGTTCAGAGAATTCTGAAAAGCATACTTCACAAAACTGCTGCATTTGCTGCATTATCTCTGTTTACGACATTTCAAATGTGTTGCATCAGGCCTGTGCATCAGCTGCATATATATATCCTACACATTGTCCAGGGGTCTCTAGCACAGTGCCCACGGGCACCTGGTAGCCAGGAGCCTATGAGGCGCCCGCAGTGTATGTTCTAAAAATAGCCAATGTTCTAAATCACATATGGAAGAGTTTTTTTCAATATCATTATTAACGTTTTCATGTTTTAATACAAGTTTAAGTGTAGAACAGAACCACTTTTAAAATTAGAAAATTGATTTAGTGACATTATAATATAAGTGACATTTTATAACATTGTTAGGGTCAAAGTTAATCCGCCACTGCGCAGACTCCCCTTAACATTAAAACAGTGTTAGCCCACCTCTGTTGTTAGTCAAACACAATGTAAAAATGTATGAATTCTGCAAGTGTATTCTTATAATAGTGGTTGATGTCGGAAAGTAAGAAAAAGAAGACGTTATTAATGGCTAATATTATTAAGGTTGTTTAGACTATTAATAATTATTCATTGCTTAGCCTACTGTTAATAAAAAACACAAATAGTCTCACGTATAATTTTATAGTCTAATTAAGACATTTATTTTATTCAAGAATTTTTTTAAGAATGAGTAGCCCTCTGTCTAATTTGTCACCCTTCGGGTAGCCCTCAGCCCCAAAAAGGTTGGAGACCCCTGGTATAGTCCCCTGCCATGCTACACTCAGTACTGTATGTCCATACTCATTAATAATTTAACTGTCCTTGACAACAGCTGTCCTCTCCACTGCAGCATGAGCTTGTCAGTAAGGGCTGTTCAGTGCAGGCAGCTCCGTGTAAAATTGTACACAATAACCTTCAGGTGGTGCATTAGGGTTGTGGGTATTTCTTGCGATTTCCTGTTAGAGCGCTAAAAGTTGTGGATTTGAGCCTTGAGTTGGCCAGTTTAACTCCAAACATGTCAAACAAACTAGAGTGCTACTTTGACACTGTTTCCAGTTTCACTTCTCTGCCTGATATTGAACTCTCCTCTCCTTTTCCCTACCCGAGGTGTGGTTTGCCTGGCTGGTGTTGAACATGGAGTCCATCTTCGAGGAGGACTCCCAGCTGCGGCGCTGTGTGGAACACGAGCTTCTGTCCAGCCCGGCCAGCCATCCCGATCAAGCCCTCAAGGTCCAGCCTACAGCAGGCCATTTATCACACGCCACAGCCACACATGAACTGTGACTCCAGACTGACATGACCATTAATTATGTAGCATTACCTCAACATGCATGTCATTTGAGCCCAACTTGGTGTAATGGTCCATTTAACATTGCGCCGCCTGCATATTTTTGCTCATACATTGTATAAGGGATCAAGTGAACTGTAAGGCATATAAGGTATATTGTAGCTAGTGCTATGTTATGTCTACACCATTAGATTGCAGTGTAACCTGAATGTAATTGTTTCCCGGTGGACAGAAAGCTCAGGTGCGTCTGAAGCTGCACGTGGTGCCCTCCCTGCAGAGGATGATGGTCTACCGCTGGGCACAGCAGGCTCTGGCCACACCCGCCGACCACCCACTCCTTCCGCTGGTCTGGCAGAAGTTCCTGCAGCTCTACCTGCGCCAGCCTGGCCCAGAGTTCGGGTACGGACACGCCGGCCGCTTGCTGCCCGCTGCCTGTGCCACTCTCTCTCAGAGCTTCACTGGACTACAGCTTAGGGCTTAGACTTCCTAGAGGACCATCCTAGAGATCGTCACACTAAAAATAAATACAACTCGATGCTTTCATTTGAATTGACTGACATGCAGGAGTGAGCCATGGAGTCCCTTTGTTGTATTGTGATGGTCACTGTCACTGGAATGAAGATGCTCAAAAAAAGTACTTTGAACTGAATACATACATGAGCTGCAAGCACTACACACATGGATGCTCTCTTGTTCTGCCTTTTGTCCAGACTGGAGGCCAAGGGCTGCATTGGGAAGCGCTACTTCCACGCCTCGGCCCACGCGTCCCTGCTGAAGGACCTGAGGCAGCGGCTGGTGGAGGTGTCCGACTTCCACCACGCCGCCAGCAAGGCCCTGAAGGTGCCGCGCTCCCCCAGCGAGGGCCCGGGAGACGGGGAGTCCCAGCCTGCCACCCCCATCGCCCAGTACCTGACCTCACCTGAGCTGCACATCGAACTCGTCAGGTACTGCAGAGCCACGCAGGGCCGTCATGACCCATGGAATATTCTGGGATGATGGAAATGTCTGTGTGTGTATACTGTGATGTATTCACTCTGAGAGAAAATTGGCATAATGTTTATTGCAGTGTTTTGTTGTTTGTGTTTCTCTGTTTTTTGCTGAATGTACAGAACAGTTTTGACATTTTTGTAAAACAAAAAGTTGCAGCACTTTTTTCCTCTTTTCTACTTCTTAATGACTCTGGACAACATGAACCCAGCTTAGATGAGGCTCGCTCTCTCTTGTTCCAGGCTCTTTGGTGTCTTTGCCGTGTGGTTGGACGATGAGAACCTGCAGAAGCAGGAGGTTTACCTGCCCTCTCTGCCAAAGCAGTACGACGCGCACAAGCTGGCCAAGATCATGCAGAGGCAGCAGGTAGGGTTCCCCTACACACACACAACCCACAGGATAGAGGACTGCCCGGTCTTCTTGTGGCACTATCAGCAGGAGAGATTATCCTTTCATTCTGTGTGTGTGTGTGTGTGTGTGTGTGTGTGTGTGTGTGTGTGTGTGTGTGTGTGTGTGTGTGTGTGTGTGTGTGTGTGTGTGTGTGTGTGTGTGTGTGTGTGTGTGTGTGTGTGTGTGTGTGTGTGTGTGTGTGTGTGTGTGTGTGTTGTCCTGATAGATAGCATGTATCCTACCCATAATGTCCCTGCCAAATGTGTTGTCTGTTGACTGGAAATGTGTTGCCATATGGAGCTGTGTGTGGGTGTTGATAGCATACCGTATGTTCTTACTGTAATGAATGTGGTATTTGATGAATGAATCTGCTAAATGGTTAAACATAGATGTATACCTGTATTATACAGTATGTCATGTAAACATGTGTGTAGTGAATGTGTCTAGTGAATGTGTGGCCATGTGTATCATATCCGTGTGTGTGTGTGTGTGTGTGTGCGTGTGCGTGTGTGTGTGTGTGTGTGTTCCAGGAGGTGTGGATGGAGTATGTGGACATTGAGCGTGTGCAGCACGAGCTGAATGAGGTGCTGGACCTGTGGCAGAAGGTCAAGAGCGAGCCGTCCTACCTGCACGTCACCAGCAACTCCATCTTCACCGACTTCATCAACCCACACGCCGGTACGTCCAGACCTCGCAGTCTCCACCAGTCAGTGCACCTCTCACTCCCACACTCTTCCTGTTACGCCCCTACAGTCTATGGTTACACCAGACTCTGATGTATGTGGTAAGGCCTGTCTTAACATGGAGGCAAATTGGGGCTGTCCTCTGCTTAAGTGCTGGGCCCGGACGAATGCGTGCACCAAGTGTGTCTGTCAGTTCTCTGGAGAACCGGAGTAATTACCTCCTGCGATTAGGTCTTGTCTGATTTAATGAGATCTCTCGGTGATGGGGACGTTTTTATTGAGGACACTTGGGCGGCGGAGCTGACAAGGTTGTTAGCCCATCACGCCTGAGGAGAGAGGACGGGCCAGCTGAGGACAGGGAGTGCAGTGTGGGCCTCAACATGCTTAATGTCTCCCTGCGGCAGTCTGTGTCTGTTAGATAGGAAGTGGTGCTTTTTGGGTCCATGCATAAACTATTGGAAGAGGCCAGTGTTTTGTTGTCGCCCTACCTGACTGGTGCTGTCTAATAGATTATAAATATATAAATGTATATATTAATATTCCTAAATTAAGATATTATATCAAAACACATTAGTGTAGTGATGTATACAACTATGGACATCCTTGGTCATAATATAAGTGAAGTAGAAAGCAGATTCAGTTTTGAGTTGTTCGCCTGGTTCTTGAACTTTAAACGTTTCTTCTACGTTTCCATAGCAAAGGAGCGCATCCTGACCAACCTGAGGAAGCACGATGCCCCGCAGGGAGCCCTGCTGCTGGTGCCCATGAGAGCCCCGGTGCCCGACGTCCCGACCGCGTGTCTGTCTGACGAGGCCGCCTCGTCCGCTCTCCTTCACAAGGAGCTCACCAAGCTCCAGCACCAGGCCAGGTGACTGTCCTCCCAACCACCAAACCAGACCGCTAACATGCATACAGAGCGTCAATGTAGTGGAAAATAGACTGGGCCTGCCCTGACATGCACTGGTATCTGGTCAATGCAGTATAGAGATCAGTGGTGACCAAAGATCTTAGAGCGGAGTGTTGTGGTGACCAATAAGGAGTAGAGCCTGGCGTCCAGATGTGCATGTGGCAAACCAGCATTGGTCCAGACATCCTTTAGCTAAAAACAGTATTGTACAGAAACGTTCTTTGGGAAAAGATAACAGATAATAAAAATAGATAAATAAATAAATTATTCTTGTAACACAGGCAAACATCTTAGCATATCAGTAGTTCTTCTCCTCAATGTCCTTGTCTAAAAATACCTTCCCAAGTTTTTCCTTTCCAAGAGCGTCCATATTATTCAACAGCATGTATACCACTTCACCATCAGTCATGGAACATTAATACAGCACTGTATTATTTAGTCCCCCTCACTTCAAAGTGAGCCTTTGAAGTTGAATATCCCATATAAATAATACACTTGATCCCAATTAAAGCGGGAACAGTGTTGTCAGCCTTGCCTGACAGACACATATATATATGATGTCAAATAAAGACTTACAAAACAGCTAAGAGAACTTCTCTTTCTGACCCCACCTTCTGTTCCCTCACTCCGTGCTTTGTGTCTCTCTCTCCCTCCCGGGTTGCAGACTTGCAGCGATGCGGGAGACCCAGCAGGTGGCGCTGGACAGCGAGCTGCTGGAGCTGCTCCCTCAGCTCTACTGCAACCGCGAGGAGCAGCTCAGCATGCAGCTGGAGTGCAAGGGCAAAGGGGGCCAGGCCTGCCAGGGCGCCGCCCACATCAACGCAAAGGTCAGGGGTCACATGCGGTCATTCACACAGCATCACCCTGGCCCCTCATTGTTCCCCTTTTTTACTAGCAAAGAGGTTTTTTACCCAAGAGTTAGTCTCTAAAATGAATCACAGAGAAAGGAGCACTAAAGAGAAATGACTAGTCAATTTGTCTATTGTTATTACTCATTTACTCATGTAGTTACCCAGCTATTGGTCTGTGTACTGTCGATATAATGTCTATAAGAGCAACCTTTTCATTAAGTTTTTAGTGTATGATCTTCCCTACCATATGGGTGCTTGTGATATAAATTCACTTTCGATAAAGGCGACTGTTAAATGCTAATCAGCTTTAACTTTATAAATGTTTATAGTCTGATTGATGTGCTGTGGTGTATAGTGTGTGCACTGCTATCTCTTTTGTGGTATGTGTTGTGATGTGTTATGTGCTTCTGACTCCTCCGTGTGTCGGTTCCTCATGTTGTGTGTGTGTCCTGTGGTGTGCTGGGTCCTGTAGTATGAGGGCATGCACCTGCAGGAGCCGGTCCAGACGCAGATCCAGTCCCTGAAGAGCGACATCAAGCAGCTGCAGACAGACGCTATCAAGCCCCCGCCCCAGAGCGTAGCCGAGGCCGCCGTCCACACGGAGAACTTCATCACGTCAGTACCCTCATCATCATCATCCTTATTATTATCCTCATCTACTGCTCTCAGACCAGTCTCACACATGGGCATTTTTTAAAGTTTTACTTTAAAGTCTATTTCTGAATGTTTTTTGGGGATGCTCATGGTGTCTGATATATTGCTTTATTTTTTCTGACAATTAAGTATTGAAATGATGTTTGTCAGGGTTTCCACAAGGTCTCAAAAAAAAACACACAAAAAAGAGAGATAGAAAATCTGACAAAAGTGAATTAAAAAAATAAACTAACAAATAATCTAAAGACATTCACCCCTTAATAGCTTGGCGTAGTTGGTGGTTGCAAAGATTCATGAGTTTTGTATGCCCACACTGCCCAGTGCCCTGGTCAACGCCTTCAAGCTGCACCCATCTCCGGCCGTGCAGAAGGTGGGCATCACAGCCTTCTATCAGGTGGTGTCCTTTGTGTGTGAGGACACCCTGCGCCATCCTCCCACACGCCAGTTCTTCTCCTCCTGTGTGGAGATCCTGGGTCAGGTAGGCACTACTAACCCGTCCACACATGTCCACTGCATGTACCGCGTACCCACTCAACACACACGCATACACACACTCACACACACTCATTCACACAAGCGTACTGAGCGTCATACATCTTAATTCACCATCATCTAGCGGTTTTATCTACAGTTAGGTAATGCTTCACTAGCGCTGGGTGTACAGCACACAGTTGCGATGTGCATGTATATCTGTGTTAAGTTGATGCAGTCCCTTTAAAGAGAACGGGACGTGAAATGACGTCAAGCTCCGTGCTGTTATCGTTGATGGCCAGCGGCATTTGGAGTTTAGAGATGACACATGCACTTGTGTGGAAATTGCCTGCTTTGACTCATTACAGTTAGATGTCCACAAGACCACAGGATAACAATAAAAAAACTTTTACCTTGCTGATGTGAAAGAGGGGAAGGAAGATGAAGAGGAGGATGAGGAGGAGTGTGTAATGGCCTCATCCATCTTTTTAGTTTTCTTCCTGCTGGAGAGCAATAGAGTAACAATAAGTCTGTGACATCCTCCCAGAGGAGTCAGACCTGGGCATATGTTGTTCACACATTGCTCTGACAGGAAGGTAAAAGAGAAACGTTAGATCTAACACTTTGTTGTGTCACTACGCCACTTTGTAGACAGCTTGAAATAGAAAAAGGTTCTGCTTCATGCTTCAGACAATGTGCAGTCAGATGGAATATATCTGAATCTCACAGGCGCGCACACACACAGACACACACTTACAAGCGTACACAAACGTACTCATGCACATACTGTATACTTGGACATTACTCAGTGTCCACTTCTGCCGACATGTGCCCTGTCTTCATACACGTGGTCCTCTCCTCTCCTCTCCTCTCTCTTGTCCTCTCCTCTCCTCTCCTCTCTCTTGTCCTCTCCTCTCTCCTCTCCTCTCTCCTCTCCTCTCCTCTCCCCGCTGTGCTGCTGTCTCCAGGTGTTTATCCAGGGTGTTCAGACAGAGTGCCGGCACATCTTGAAGACCATCCTGCAGAACCGCCGCCTCTGCAACCTCCTCTCACCGTACTTCACGCCCAACGCCTCGCCAGCCGAGCTGGTGGCCCTCTACGAGGAGGTGGTCACAGCCCTGCACGCCGACAGCGGAGATGTCATCTTCATGCTCCTCACCAAGGTTCGGGTCACTCAAATCACAGTCAAGCTAAAAAAAAAAAAAGGAATAAAGCCTAGCAACCTAGGAGTGTAGAGGGATTTACTTTATTTTTGTTAAAAGTTTTGATCACATAAATTAAGGATTTCCACTTCCACCGCATGAAGATGATGACATTTGTTTCCCTTATCCATGTCAACAATATTGCAGTCATTAAACTTGTGGTTTCTAGTCCTTAAAGTGACTTATGCCCCTCTCTCTTCCCCTTCCCTTTCCGTCGTCCACTCTCCCAGTTTGACCTGAGCCAGTGGCTGGCGGGGTCCCAGCCGGCCTTCCCCGAGCGCAGCCGTCTGATGGAGCTCATCCATTTGGCCCTGGGTGCATGTGGCCTCCAGCCCGAGCCAGAGGTGCTCTTGCCTTTCAACCTCTTCTGCAAGCACTGGACACGCATGCTGTGCCACCAGTTCCCCGACCACTACAGCGACTTTCTCCGCCTACTCATGCAGAGTAAGTCACCGCCTGCAGTAGTCTTGCATGCAGAGTAAGTCACCGCCTGCAGTAGTCTTGCAGGGGGGCCGCTGTGACTAAAACACTTGCACACACTATCACAGACTGGAGAGCACTTGGTCAAACTGGGCAAGAGAGCCATGATGAAAACTAGAAAGGCACAGAGGGCCAAATGCTTGTACGTAGCATTATCAGCGCCATGGACAAACCGTAGATAGCGAACGCCGTCATATGTGGTATTTATCAAACTTTCACTTCATCGGGTAATCTGCGCCTTTCTCCGCCCCCTACCGCAATTTTACGAATGTTCACAACTGAACGCCATAGCCTACATACAAGCTCAGTTGAATGAAGTTAACTGATGACAACATTAAAAAGAATCAAACGTTTAGCAATCATGAAATGATACAATACAGTACATGATAAGATGTCAACAAGCAAGTGGGTGAAAGTGAAAGTAAGACATTCGAAAGGCCAACGAAAGTTAAGGTTGCTTTTAATATAGTACAAAGACGCAAAACTGGTGCTCTAAATCAGGGGTTCCCAAACTTTTCAACCCGCGACCCCCAAAATAACCGTGCCAGAGACTGGCAACCCCAACTATCCCTGGATGTGACTCAAAAAATAAAATAAAATGTGCGCACCGGCCATACGCACTTGGCTTATCCAAACACGGGCTTAACGACAACACAAAAGAACAGAGCAGCCTGTTATTATTTTACATATAGAAATTTACAATATGATAAAAGCAGAATACCTTAGTCAAAAATAATATCCATGTAAGTGCACATTAACTTTGAAACATTACTTTAATTTCCATTTTAACAGAAGAATATCTCAGTCAGGGTAATATCCACAAACTGTTGTAAACTGTACATTGTTGCTGCGCAAATTTACATTTTGCCAACTTTCAGCGTTAATGTCATCTAATGAGATGGATGCGCGCTATGCGCGGAACACAGCAAGTCTTGGTTTCATTGTGGAGACGGCCACACGGAGATCATCCTCCACATTTAGACGCGATCTGTATTTGTTTTTAATATATGTCAGTGCAGAGAAAGTCTTTTCGCACAGGTATGTGGAGCCAAACGGCGTCAGTACGTCCATCGCGGCCTTGAATAGCTGTGGATATTCCCTCTCGACTGAAATCCAGAACTCAGCAAGCGTCTTGGAATTAAAATCTGTCTTTATAGTGCGGTCAAGTGACGGCTCTTTTATTTTTCCCAAATTTATTTGATTTATGGAAATCATTTCGTGACCCACCCCTCGGCGTCCCGCGACCCCCCGGGGGGTCCTGACCCCCACTTTGGGAACCCATGCTCTAAATAGCGATTCTGTTGTCTTTGAAAGGTTCTATTGATGCATTTAACCGCAATTTGGATTAACACCTGCTTTTACAAGGCGGAAATATTTAGGCCCAGAATAGGTGTGCGCTTTCACAGGCAGTTTTTGTACATACCGCCGAATATATAATTATGCGCTCTTAACGCTTCCTCTCCCATCTCTTTACGGTAAACTCCCACTTTCCCCTTGACCCTCCCGTGAATGCATATGCATGACACGGAAAAGCGCAATTTGCCATTTTCAGCTCTCCCGACAGGCAGTCTTAACATTTACCTCAGTGGGCCTGTTTGTGAGGGCGCCATGATTGTACACACACGTTGCAAAACAAATACGCCTGAAGTGGGCGCAAATGTGTTAATACATCTCAGAGAGAGCAGGCTTCCGCCAAGGTCAGATGTCCTATTTGGCATTATGTGACATTATTGAAAGTGAAGCTACATTTGTATCCACCCCATGATTCAGAACTGCTCCAATCTAACTGTGTCTTTCTGGCCCCATGCTACACTTTTCCATGACAGTTACATTTTTTAAAAATAAAGATTGTAGTTTTTGCATAATCCTGCTTACAAACAAGACACCAGACAAACAAATAAACAAACAAATGAATGCCAAACAAAGCTACAGTATGCCTACGTGCTTTCCCCCACCTCCCACCTATAGCATCTGCATGTCTCTATACTTTTAGCCAAAGACTTTTAATCCTCCTCCAAGCCCAAGCTTTCAGAGATGTTTGTGTTATATATTTCAAAACTCCATAAATACTTAAAGTATTCCCACCTTGCCGTCTGTGGCCCCACACAATTTTTGTCTGTACATTTCGCCATGGTTGTCTCTACTCATTATGGTTTAATATACCAGTGGCCACACATTACTAAACCTGCAGAGGCTCAGAGCTCTTAAGTGGTGAAAACATCTACAGTTTGTTTCTCTGTACAGAATTAAGTAAACAGTTGCAGTGGCACTTAATGAAGTGTACTAAATGAGACGAGACGTGGCTAGCTGTATTATTTATGCTTGAAGGCCTCTAAGTCCTCAACATCACTCGAGATGAAGGCCTTGAAACGCAGCAGTGCTGGTGCTGTTGGCATTATTGATTCATATTCATCAGCAGCAGCACCTCCTATGAGTATACTTTGGCGTTTCATATTCAACACTGCAGGATATAAACATATACAGTACACTTGATGTGTCTGTTTGTGTGAGTGGGGGTGTGTGTGTCTGTGTGTTTGGGCATCTGTTTAGTATTGTTTGTGTGTGTGTGTGTGTGCGTGTGCGTGTGTGCGTGTTTCATAATGTGTTTGACAGTATCTGTGTGTTTGTGTGTGTGCTCATGTCGCTAGGTTCGTCTGAGCAGCTGCTGAGCCCAGAGTGTTGGAGGTCTTCCCTCCGAGTGCTCGGCTGTTCCCCGCCACCAACCAGGAAGAAGGTGGCCAGAGCCCCCAGCTCCTCCTCCTCCTCTTCCTCTTCCTCCTCATCCCCCAAAGCTGGCTCTGGGTCTGCATCTATCTACCTATCCCCACAACAGGTAGCTCACACTTCCCTCACCAGAGACAAACAGCTGCATGACGCCCAGCTTCTTCTCTGCCACTAGTTTAAAAGAGGGAGAAGGGGAGGAGAACAACCATAATGGCAGCTGTCTTTTTGGCTTGTCTATTTGTGTCTTTTCAGCTGTTGTAATGAGGTTGCTGTCTTTTTGGCTTGTCTATTTGTGTCTTTTCAGTTGTTGTAATGAGGTTGCTGTCTTTTTGGCTTGTCTATTTGTGTCTTTTCAGTTGTTGTAATGAGGTTGCTGTCTTTTTGGCTTGTCTATTTGTGTCTTTTCAGTTGTTGTAATGAGGTTGCTGTCTTTTTGGCTTGTCTATTTGTGTCTTTTCAGTTGTTGTAATGAGGTTGCTGTCTTTTTGGCTTGTCTATTTGTGTCTTTTCAGTTGTTGTAATGAGGTTGCTGTCTTTTTGGCTTGTCTATTTGTGTCTTTTCAGTTGTTGTAATGAGGTTGCTGTCTTTTTGGCTGCTCTATTTGTGTCTTTTCGGTTGTTGTAATGAGGTTGCTGACTTTGCCCTGTGTCTTGGTCTCAGGTGGACGAAACAATCGAGTGGCTGTCCAACTACTTCCTGAAGCTGCGTCTCTCTAAGGGGGACTTCCGCAGCTTCGGGCTGCTTTGCAAGTGGGCACCCTACATTGAGGAGGTCAAGGCCTTCCTTGGGTACCTGGTCAACTACGTCATCAGTCTGGAAGTGAACAACTGTGCCAAGGAGCCATTGGGGAGCACAAGACTACTCAAAGGTAAGCGATTAGAACAAGTGTTGGGTCAACTCCTAGTGTTGGGTCAACTCATAGTAATGGATCAACTCATAGTGATGGGCCAACTCATAGTGACAGAGCCAGCACTCACAATTTCCCCTTTGAGATCAATAAAGTATCTATTTATCTATCTAATAATGTGTCTGTCATTTTAATTGATTTTTATACCCCATGGATTGGGGTGT
This sequence comes from Alosa pseudoharengus, assembly GCF_046254945.1. Lineage (NCBI taxonomy): Eukaryota > Metazoa > Chordata > Actinopteri > Clupeiformes > Clupeidae > Alosa > Alosa pseudoharengus. The sequence goes on along the minus strand of NW_027468848.1, from coordinate 22,226,858 downwards.
TTATCAATGTTTTTATTGTGTGACCTATTTACTAGAAGTTCCCCGCTTGTGTGGTGAAGTGTAAAAGCACTTTGAGCGAAATTCTTTTTGTGAGAAGTGCTATAAATTACTGTTATTATTTATTTATTTATTTATTTTTTATCATTAAGCACCATTATTCACATGCTTGTCTTTCAGCTCTCCAAGATCTGCAGTCTAAAATGGCCAAACTCTTCAAGCCATGGATTCTGGTTCTAGACACTGATGATGCCAGGTAATGCCCACCGTCCGTATTCTGTAGTGTGGCAGCTTTTAAGTACCTTAGAAGTCTTTTGGCAAAATTAGCTGGGTTTTCTTTTTCAATAAAAGCAAGAATATGACTGTTTCATCTGACAATTTCCCCATATGCATACGTATGTTAGACCAGCTCTGTAATGAGTCTTAAGAAAGTTGTGGGGCTTTTTCTGGTCAGTAATCCCCGCTGCTACCCCTGGCTGGAGTCAGACACTGCGATTGCCACTGGCCTTGTCTCCCTTTACGCCCAGCTAACCGACACCCTACATGAGAAATTCAAAGGTAAGACCCAATGCAAAGTACCTGTCTCTGCTGAAGAGCACTTACTTCTGTCTCCAGTGAGTCAATGAAACAGTGGGAGTGTTCTAAACTGATATGGCTTAATTGGACCTGGACTGTGTGCGTGTGCGTGTGCGTGTGCGTGTGCGTGTGCGTGTGCGTGCGCTTGTGTGTGTGCGTGCGTGTGCGTGTGTGTGCGTGCGTGCGTGTGTGTGCGTGTGTGTATGTGTGTGTATGTGTGTGTGTACGTGTGTGTGTGCGTGTCTGTGCATGTGTTTGTACGTGTGTGTATGTGTGTGTACACGTGTGTGTACGTGTGTGTACGTGTGTGTGTGGTTACAGATCGTTTGCTGCCGGGACAGAGGGGCGCCCTCTGGCTTCACCTCATGCACTACTGTGAAAGCTGCACGTCCCCTAAGATGCCCGAGTACCTTCTCTACGCCTACCACAGCGAGTACAACCTCTTACTGTGGAAAGACCTGCACCCAGACCAGGCTCTCATGAGCCAGTTCTTTAACGTGAGTGACAGGCCTTTCCTTCAGATTAATATACAGTCAACCAACTTGACTATGTCACAGTTAATTTAAAGTGACTGCAGTTTTCACTTGTGTTGGATGGCTGTACTGTTATACCACTGTATTATTGAAGTACAGTAGAATCTTCTGGAACGTCCATTTTTTTTTTTTTTTTTTATCCAGGTGGAGCGGGGCAGTCCTAAGAGCTGCTTCCTGTTCCTGGGGGGCGTGCTGTGTCAGGTGAACTGGGTGAGCGTGCTCAGTGAGGCCCTGGGCCCTCAGCCCGGCCCCGGGGCCCAGACCATGGTGGTCTACTTGCTCTACATGATGGTGTTCCTGGCCAAGGAGGACCACCTGCTCAGCAAGCCCGTGAGTGAGCTGTCTTAAAGCCTCGTCTCGTTTCTCCCATCTAGACCGTAAACATGCCCCAGACGCTACTGTGTGTGTGCCAGAAGTCATTGTCATATGGTGTTACGGTTGACTGCCAAAATAGGCTTGGTTGTTGTTAGTTGGCGTGTTGGTTGTTTTAGCTGCCACATTCAACATGAGTCATAATGTGTTGTTATGGACAGTCCTTACCCATTTTGGCCCATACGAGGGATTTTGCTTAAATGTTCAGTTGAAGTTTGCTGGTAGGTTCTCTGTTGATTGGTTAAAGTGTTCTGTCCATCAGGAGTCACCCCTGCTGAGTCTGCTGGGACAGTCCAGCTCTGTGCCCTGGCATCTGGTGGACTCCTCCGCCTACGAGAACGTCACCGGCTATGTCAACACCCACTACCCCTCCTCCCTTATCCTCAGCCACGACACGTCCTCCCAGCTCGTCGTCAAACTCCTCAAAATGGCCGCCGGCTTCGGGCCAGGTCTGGAGGGCAAACTGCACCAGGTGAGCTGAAGCCAGACCCACAGGGGGCGAGCACTAGCAAGAGCAGTTCAGTTCCTCTAGTGCAGTGCTCCTTAAATGTGACGCTGACGTGATGGTGGTTGTGCTTTTTTTTGTGACGTTAAGGACATGACACTGAAGTGCCAGGCCTTCCTCCGCCTCATGGTCCAGTTCCTGACTGTCCTGGACCAGAACGGGAACATCAGTCTGGCCTCCCTGGAGGTGGAGATGGAGAAACTGCTGGAGTGCATTGTGGTCTTCAACCCGCCAGGTAAGACACAGGCGACTAAACCTTGCGATGCTCCTCAACTAGCTTTGTGGCTGGTGTAGAATAACTATCACCATTGTTAAGCCACCGTTTCAGTGGAATTTGGAGCCCAAGGAGCATATTTATTATTTCATTTACATGTAAAAGAAGATGAATGATTCTATGTGACGAAATGCACAAATATCCATCAACTCGTACAGCTACTAGCGTGAAGGTTGCCTTCATTGTGTCTGGCATGTGCCACGTCTGTCTGGCCTCTCTGCAGAGACTGACCTGCAGCAGAGACACATGGCCACCTGCAGCCTGTTCGCCGAGCTCCTGAGCCTCCTCAACGGTGCCGGCGTGTCCACGGCCGAGGGGCTCGGCGCCAAGCTGCACAGCTGGGTGGAGAAGAGGGCCCGCGGGCCGCTGGTGCTGCCCCTGCTGACCGCCGCCTGCCGATGCCTGGCCTCCGTCCGCCACATGGCCCGCGCCACCGAGGCCTGCATCCTCTCCTACTTCGCCGACGGTGAGTGCTGCTGCAGCGGTCTTGCTGGTCGATTCAGTCGTCTCCACTTTAGTGTATACAAGGGTCCGTTTCCCAGACATGTATTAAATGAGGGATCTGGGATCCTGGAATAAACGGTACAATCAAGTTAGATTTTGAAAATACACAATTACGAAGGTCCTACCTTCAGACCTCACTCCCAACACGCTCCCCCAAAACACACAAACGCGGAGGGGGAGGGGGGGTAGATGGCAGTTTGACTACCAGCTGATTGTGCTGGTAGTAATTTTTATCACCATTGTGTCACTTTGGTCTCTTCTTTGCTAAAAATATGACCTCAAAGCATTGAGATGATGTAGGACCTTACAGCAAAGATTAATAGAAGTTCTGACCTTACATGAATGTGCACATCTAAGGAGTCCTGTCCTTGGAGAGTTCCAGATGGATTTTTTCTTTTCTTTTCCTCCGTCCTCTTTTCATCTCCTTTCAGGCGCTGATCAGTACTTTGGCTGGGGTCCTATTTTGGTGTCCTTGCAAGTGCCCGAGCTGACTGTGGATGACTTCATCCAGGAGAGCCTGTCCCTGGGGAGCTTCCTAACCCTCTACGTCTACGTCCAGCAACGGCTCAACCTGGACCAGACCGTGGTGAACGAGAAGAGGACCCTGGCACTCCTGACTACCTGGCTCAACCAAGTCTTCCCCAGGTTAGCCCTGCACTAACCTCACCTTGCCGAACGTTTACTACTTGTATCTGAATTGTACATTATTATGATGAAGGAACTCCCGTTTTGAAGGAGCAATGTTGAACAGGCACAGTTGTAGATTATGTTGACATAGCTGAAGATGAGTATGCTCAAAAGTCAAAAAGTGAAGTCTGAACCTGTTTGTTCCACCCATGCACTGACCCATCTTATTCTCATTAGTTATGCTGTCTTGTTAAAAAGCACCAGTTATGAAACACAGAGAGTTGACCTACATCAATGACAAAACTACAAACTTCGGATTCTGACTCTTTCAGATGTATGAAGTTCTCAGAGCAGTTTGCAACTCTAACACAAAAGACGTTTTTGTCAATTTGAGCAGATTGCTACTCACAGTCCTCTTGCTGCCCTCAGTGTGTGTGTCCAAAAAGACTCCAGCCAGAATTACAACTAGCTGATACCTTGCTGCAGGAGCACAGAAGGGTGAAAATAGATGGGCAAAATCACAGACTGCATCTTGAGGTGAAATTGGCTTTTCTCTTCCCCAGTGGTCCGGCAGACGAGGCCAAGCTCTTCCTGTGGTGGCACAAATTCCTGCAGCTGATCCAGGGGCAGGTGGATCTGGGGGACGCATGCGCGCTCGACTACCTGACCCTCACCCTGCTGGCCTTCCAGGCCCGGCTGGCCCTGCTCGGGGAGGAGAGGATCAACTCGGGCATCCTGGGAGCCATCGGCCTGGGCAGGAAGTCTCCTTTGTCTAGCAGGTATGGAGAGGCTGGATGGGTGAGGCTCGTGTGGATCAGTGGCTGAGAGGCTCCATGATAATGTTTTTTGTTGGGGTGAAAATCATATTGGCAAGGACTTAAGTAAGCATGCATGAGAAGACCAGAGGTGACTACTGAAGCTCTTCAAGCATGACATTTGCAAGCTTGGCAATACTTTGCGTGTGATACTTGTAGATAGTAGATATTAGATCCCATTTTGCTAAGAACATTACCTAAGGGGGAGCGCTGTGGCGCAGCAGGCTGCAGCGCCCGTACCATGTACGGGTCTGAGTGCCCACGGGGACCCAGGTTCGAATCCGACCTGCGGTCATTTCCCGATTCCCACCCCATCTCTCTCTCCCACTTACTTCCTGTCACTCTCCACTGTCCTGTCCAATAAAGGCAAAAAAGCCCAAAAAATATACTTAAAAAAAAAGAACATTACCTAAAAAATAAGATCTAGCATTGCCCCTACATGTGCCATTTTGCTATACCATAGGTATTAATGCCATGTTGGCATTAAACGGCTATGTCAGACTGTGTTCTCACAGCGGAGATGTTGACTGAGAAGGTGTTGGTCTCACGCTCTTCACAGGTTCCGCGTGGTGGCTCGCAGCATGTCTACCTTCCTCCTGGTGCAGGTTCCCTCAGAGAACCAGCTACGCACCCAGGCGGGCCCTGGACTGCCACTCTCCGCCAAAGCCCAGCAGGTAAGGCCATCAGAGATCAGGACTATGTTAGAGGGACATTTAGATTGATGTTTCTGTGTTTGTTTATTCACCAATTTTTTACTTACGGTTCAGACACAGGATTGACATAGAGTTGATGCCATACATGTTATTAGTTTATGACTATATAGTGTAATGCACTCACTGGGAATGAATCCCATAAGCCTGAGGTTGTAGCACCAGTATTCTAACACCAGTATTCTAACAGCTGAGTTCCACAGGTTCCAAGGGTTTAGCACAGTGCGCTAGTGGAACCAGATCAGGACTTGGGCTTCTCCTTCAGTTCATACATTTACATTAACTTACCAGACACAGGGAGATTTCAGCCGCTTATCTCTGTGGGATAAGCTTTGTTACTTAGAAACATGTTCTTTTAAACAGACTATCTACTGTAAAGCCCCATGTAAATACATTTGTAAAGTGTTAAGTGTTGTTTCTAATTATAGCAGCAGAACTAAAGGAACACGAAGCAAAGAAACAGGAAGTAGAAAGGTGAATTCAGGACCCGCAGTTAGGAAAACTTTTTCCCCCCCTGAATTTGCCAGAAACATGTAGACCCAGAGTTCAGCTGTGTTGCGTAAAAGGCTGGCTCATGCTGCATCGTCCTGCTGGAAGGCTTAGCCCTCCAGATGGCCATTTTCTTTAGCTCAGGAGATCAAACGTGTGTGTGTGTGTTTTGAACCTGTCCCCAGGCCCTGGCCGTGCTGGAGTCCATGCCTGGCAACAAGCAGTACGCTGAGCTCCAGGAGGCCGTGGGCCAGGCCCGCGAGTTCATCACGCACCCGGGCTACTGTCTGCGCGACGCTAACCGCCTCCTGGCTCTGCTAGTCAACTCCCTCTACACGGACCTGCACTACCTGGACATCATCCGTTAGCACACACACTCTCGCACACACACACACACACACACACTCACACTCACTCACTCTCACTCATACACTCACACAGACACACACACACACACACACACACACACACACACACACACACACACACACCGAATCTCACCGCATCTCACCGCCTTCAAACCAGGTGGTAACACCGTGCTTTGACTGTGAGGCGGGAGCTGAGCATCATGAGCGGGGCAGAACCGGACAGTGTGTCGTGAAGAACTCATCCATTCCGCAGACAGAACCGCAGGAATGGAGCTCGGTTCTCACCATTACGCTGTCGTTTTAAGAACAAAATTCAGTCAGACTGACAGACAGACTGACTAGAGCTGGTGGACTGGCCTTGTGGGTGGACAGGGTGGTCAGACACTAGTCCTTTCCTAATGCACAGTAGGCTTGTCCCCTCGATGCCATGGCCAGGTGTGGAGGAGAGCCACTGGAGGTCTTACTGGTTCCCTCTTGCCCAGTGCAGATATTTGCAGCCTTATGGCCTTCATGCTTGAAGAGAGTTCTAAGTGTAATCAAGTTCTCACATGCTGATTCAGTTTAGCTGGCTTATTTTTCTTTGCCTTTCTCTCCCACTGTCTGCCTTTATATAGAAACTGGAACTAAAACAACAGAATACATCAAATCATGCGGACATTTTTAGGGTTTGGACAGTTTCCAGTAAAGTTTGATTTTTGTAATTAGACCATCAGGTATTTGCACTGAAACATGCTTGCAGATTATTTATGCTGTTGACATTTATTTGCATTGATCTATGCTGTTGAAATTCTTTGACTTCCCGAAATTGCCATCAGCACTTTTTACTGTTTGTTTTAATCCCCCGTTCAATATAGCGTGACTGGCGAATGATAGAAGTGCCAGAGGAGGATCACTTAGGGCACGCCAGATTCCATGAAATGTCGAGGGGCTCCACCGCTCCTAATTTGGGTCACTGAAGCACGGCACCAGTTGCGTACATGTAGCTACAGCATGTGGACACAACAGAGCAGCGTTGCATTCCTCCACTGGTGTCCAGGCTTCAGCCTGTTTAGGGCCTGATATGTAGTTTAGTTTATTCTCTCTCTCTCTCTTTCTTTCTCTTTCTTTCTCTCTCTCTCCTCTCCTCTCTGTCTCTTTCACTCCCTGTCTCTCTCTTCTCTCCCCCCTCCTCTCTCTCTCTCTCTCTCTCTCTCACATCTTGTACTCCGTTACTGATTTTTTTTTTCTGCCCCGGCGTCTGAGCATGCACAGGGCCAGATTGTAAACTGTTTGCATGCTTAGCGGGTGCCGTCACAAGCTATTTTCTTTTCTCTACCATCAGCCAATGCGAAAAGACTGAATCATCCTGAGAAGTCATGTCGAACACTTTTTTTTGGGGGGGGGGGTGTTGTTTTTCTTTTAGTCACAGACGCGCATCAGAGTAGTGTGTCATTTGAGATGATAAATACCCTGTATTTTGCCAAGTTGGGATGTGTGAATGTCAGTTCAGTTCTGCTTTTATTTATATTGTTTTTAAATGTCCAAGGGTAATGTTAGATGCGAGTGATGTCCCGTGTCGATCTTAAAATGTGCTTCTGCACACACACACACACACACACACACACACACACACTTCTACTGATGTTGTACTCATGCACACACACACACACACACACACACACACTTCTACTGATGTTGCACACATATGCACACACACACACACACACTTCTACTGATGTTGCACACATATGCACACACACACACACACTTCTACTGATGTTGCACACATATGCACACACACACACACTTCTACTGATGTTGCATACACATATGCACACACACACACACTTCTACTGATGTTGCATACACATATGCACACACACACACACACCTACTGATGTAGCATACACATTTGCACACACACACACACACACTCCTACTGATGTAGCATACACATATGCACACACACACACTGTTGCACTTTGCTTGCCCCACAATACAATATTTGTCCAATCAGTTGCTTTTAAATCAAATTATTACATGTTATCCACGTAATGTATGTCATTTGAGCCTAGGATATCATATATACATCATTTGCGGATACATTCTTTGGAAATATATGTGTTTGACGAAGACATTGCGATGTGATATCTCACAGTGTTTTGCTGGCCTTTAAGGTTTGTGTGCAACATCTTGGTTTCATGTTCTCATAATATTTGTGCCATGTTTTTTTATGTTCTAAATACATTAACCAAAAGTATGACCTTGCTCCTTAATAGAACCTCATAACCTTCCGAACATGCTCTCATCATCTTCAGTCGCACATAGTCAGTTTCTGGATTACTCATATAAGACCATTTTTTTTTCATTTATTATACCTGAAGAAGTCAACATTATTGAATATGTTCTATGGAAAAGTGATGAATCACTATATCTCCACCCCATACTTCTTATGTGATGGTCTTCACATTTTGTTTGTTCATGTTCTTCAAAGACTTCCTCTTACCTACGTTTGTCAGAGGAACATTGTGCCCACTTTACCCATTTCAGTTGCTATGGAGACTACGATGAGACAGAATCGGGGCGGGGGTTGTTCTGATCTCGCCCAGACAGCAGATGGGAACAGTCAGATGCAGCGTGTCCCAAACACAAAGGAGAGAGACGGCGGCCACCGCACTCCCTCTCTATTCCCCGCGGAGTTCCACCTCGTCTGGTGGACTGCGTGACTCACTCAGGTTTTACACACAGGAGAAGACGTGTGAAGGGGCTATAACTCGCCCCCACACACCATCCCCATAGACACACACACTTCCACTATCTGTCACGACTGAACCAACTGAGTTACAATCACAGTCTATCTTTCATATTGTACCTTTACTGATAAAGAGTTTACATTTAAGTTTAAGTAGTTCTGGGTCAGGCTTGGATGCCAGTGCTGTTTATAAACAGTGTATTTGTGTTTCATATATTGCACCTTGATCAGGTGAAGTCTGGTCATTTATTCTCTACAGTTGTTGAATTCTCAGCTTACCCTCATTTCATTCTCCATCAACATCAGCTCCAAACCTGCAAAGTAAGATCAGATTGTTATGTCCTCCAAATTGGAGCGCCAGCGACGAGCCGACGAGGGCCAGGTTGTGCGACTTAACCCTTAAAGGTGTAGGTTTTTGAACATTCTAAGTTCCGCAACAATTGAAGGTTCTAAAATTCTATGTTGAATTCAATGAACCCAGATATTCTTTAGAACGTTCATTTCTCAACATTCCCATCACACCGGTGTGACGGTACTCCTTTAAGGGTTAAATGGCAGGACCAGCTTGTGGATAGCCTGGCGAGCCAGACCCACATTATTAATGTAGGGTCTGGGCACTCACCGTTCGCAGTGCTCAGTCCGAGGGTCGGGATAATCAGTTGTCTTTCAAATTCCCTCTGCACGCAATAGGACGCAATATGATATTTGTTTTTCAAAGTAGCAGGGAATTCAAGCCAAACCGTTGCCATCAATCATTATGTTAAGCCCAACAAACGACTCTATACACGATTTCAATGCCAGATTTAGTTTCGATTCCTAGAGCTCACAAGTCAACGGAGAGTTGCTAGACTAGCCCTGGCAGCCGCTAGGGGCGCGTCTAGATTTCTAGGCTAGCTTGTGGAGCCTCTCCGCAGGACAAACACTCTATATGCCAGCACTGTAGCGACACCTCCCCCGCTGTCTGATGTCGCTTCCATTACTTCTGTTGTGATCCATATCTCCTGTGAAGCAGACAGGCTTCTGGCTGCCCACCTCCCATCATGGCCACAAAGACTGGCTGTCACTTTAGATTAGCTCTTAGCACTGAAGTCGTACAGCGCAAATCTGTAAAGCATAGGACCAATTCATCAGTGTCCACCATGAATGATGTCACTGTGAAAGGGGCAATCAAACTTGATTCAGGCTGTAATTCAATCAAGCTGTTTTGCCGCAGCCACTGTTCCAGTAATGACTAATTCAGAACGGGTTCCTATAACTGCATGCCTGCAATGCTGTAGCTGTTTGTATTTCGTGATGCATAAAATCAAACAGATTTTTTTTGTGCAGATTGGACTAAAAGTCAATAGGGCCCCTACAGAGAGACTGATCAATACCTCTGTGGAGTGCTGATACTGGCCGGTGTTGTGAGGTGGGCGTGTGTGTTTGTGTGTGTAGGTGGGGGGGGGATTGGGGGGATTGGGCAGCTCAGCTCATCAGCATTCATCTCAGACAGTAATCATGCAGCTTGCACTAAATCTCCTCTCACTTCAATTTGAATACTTTTGAAGCTGTTTCGTGATTAATGAAATGATATTAATAGATCCTCTCACCACTAGCTCAGGAGAGAGGGGGGGGGGAAAGTTCAAAGACATGAGTGTGTGCGTCCTCTTAATGAACTTAAAATGTGCACTCACTGAACCGGGCTTTCTCCTACTTCACTTACACCTGCAGTTAACAAGACAGACTTAACCCACACTGCAGTGATGAAAGTCTCTGAGGTGAATACAGCATGCAATTCATGATTGATGGGTTACATCCAAAGAATCTAATGAAATGCAAATGATGCTCCCTATGTCAGATCCACCAGGCTTTGAAATATTAGCTGTAGAACTGCAATTTTAGCCGTCCAGCTCTAGGTTGCATTGCGACTGAAAAACGTCCATTCAGGACTTTCTCCAAAGCTGCAGTGGTTTTATGGTAGAATGCAAAGGTTTATTTCTGTAATAAGATTTGAGATCCCCCTCTGCATAGTGAGGTTGAAGGTTTGTGTTTTGTGTGTTTTTTTAGAGGCAAACCCAAATTTTCATGCCTTTTTTTTAGTACTGTTGTATCTTTTATAAGTTTTCAACTATGTACTGGTGCAGTCCTTTCACACTTTCAGACATCAGTTTGTTTTGCACTCAAAAACAATGAGCAATCTCTTGTGACATGTCTTGTGACTCAACTTAAGTCAAGTCAAGTCAATTTTATTTTTATAGCGCATTTAACATGCTCAGAGTGCAACACAAAGCGCTCCACAAAAAAAGACACATAACAAAAAGACAAAAGATGCTGGACGGAGCGGCGTAGTCGCCAGCGTTCCCGCAACATCAAGACAGTAACTTAACAGTAAATCTATTTTGATTGCAGTAGCAGAGATCACAGACATGTCATATCCGTTTGAATTACCTTTAGACATGAGAGAAGGTAATACATACATATCTTCAATTATCAATTAATTAAAAAGTGACAGGTGGGCGGGACATCCGGTTAATGAAGGTCAAAGGTCTTTGATTTCCGGTGAGGGCGGGACATCCGGTCTTTGAACTTGGCATCAATTGAGTCTGACAGGTTGTTTGAAAGTGGCGGGTTGCTTTTCGTAGGAGTCATGTGTCTGGGGGAGGGGGCTGTGTGTGTGTGTGTGTGTGTGTGTGTGCGTGTGCGTGTGCGTGTGCGTGTGCGTGTGCGTGTGCGTGTGCGTGTGTCCAGGGGTGGGGGTGGTACACGGATTTGCTGGTAATGGGTGAGCGTGTGTCCAGAGTGGGGGTGTGCCGGGATGTGCTGGTAATGGGTGAGGGTGAGCGTGTGTCCAGGGTGGGGGTGTACACGGATGTGTTGGTCATGGGTGTGGGGTGTCCTATTGGGGGATGTCATGGGAGTGTCATGCGCGAGCAATTATGAGCGGCGTTGTTAGGGAGAATAAAAGTGGTGTAAAAGTATGGGTAAAGATTGCAAAGTAAAAATGGCTAGTTTATCAACTCCTGGAAATGCGGGTCCTAGTAGCGAGCGGCTAAGTGGGGCCCCTAAGAGAAAACATTAAGAGAAATCATTAAGAAAAGACACAAGAGAAAGCTATAGGCATCAGTATAGGCATCTGTTGAGTATGGATGCTTTTGAATTTGGCGGGGGTGCTTTTGGTAGGAGTCATGTGTCTGGGGGAGGGGGCTGTGTGTGTGTGTGTGTGTGTGTGTGTGTGTGTGTGTGTGTGTGTGTGTGTGTGTGTGTGTGTGTGTGTGTGTGTGTGTGTGTGTGTGTGTGTGTGTGTGTGTGTGTGTGTGTGTGTGTGTGTGTGTGTGTGTGTGTGTGTGTGTGTGTGTGTGTGTGTGTGTGTGTGTGTGTGTGTGTGTGTGTGTGTACATGGGGTGTGGGGTGTCTCATGTGCAGGGATGCATGGTGTGTGTCATGAGGTGACCATGGGAGTGTTAGACAATTATCAAAAATCAAAAATGATCCAAAAAATATGTCTGTATAAAAAAAAGGTTGGCATCAACAGAGTTTTAAATTCAAATTCATCAAGATTTTCATCAAGTCATTGAAAAGAATAAAATGTATCAGACAGCAGAGCGGTGGAGAGAGGGTAGGGGCTGGGCCAAAGGTCTGTGTGTAAGCGTGTGTATGTGTGTCTGAGAGAGGGGGAGAGAGAGAGGAGGGGGTTTGTATGACTGTATGTATGCTTCAAGTTTTAGTGATATGAACCTGAATAAAAGAATCAAGGATGTGATGATGCCAAGAGCCTAAAAAGGTTTCAGCCATGTGCCAAAAATAAATCCTACATTTAAGCTGAACTTTAAGGTTCAGGGTCATGCATGTCTAATGTCATGGCTCCAGGGCCCTGAGGGAGTAGGTTGTGTGTGTGTGTGTGTGTGTGTGTGTGTGTGTGTGTGTGTGTGTGTGTGTGTGTGTGTGCTTGCATGCTTGAGAGTGAGAAAGAAAAAGGTTGGAATGTTTAGTTATGTTTATGTTTTTAGGATTATTAAACTGAATGTGAATGAACTGAATGATCTGATCATGTCCAGAACCTTCTTTCATATATGTTTCTGTGAACTAGAATGAAAAATAAATCGTAAATGTAATGTTCAGGGGTAAGCGTGTCTAACGTCATGGCTCCAGGGCCCTGAAGGGTAGGTTGCAAGTGTGTGTGTGTGTGTGTGTGTGCGTGTGTGTGTGTGAGAGAGAGAGAGGGGGAGTGGTCTATGTATAGGCACTTTATGCTGAAGGATGGGTGGGCTATTGATCAATCTAATTATCCATCCAATGATCTGTAGAACGGTCACTGGAATTCAATTAACACTCATATTGTAAGTTCATATGGACTTTGCACTCAGAGACCACCTCCTTTTTAAGTTTGTGAGGTTAATGAATATTTTTTTACTGTTTTATCATTAATAAATAAAGAGAGGGCGAGGTATACCAAATGAGAAAGTCCATTATATCAACAAAAGAGGCACCAAAGGCAAGTAAGTTGAGGGTTTACCTGTACTGGGTCAGATTATATTAGTGTTATATGCAGATTTTGTCATAGTCAGATGGTGTCTCTAATAGGATATCATGAAATAAACTAAAAGTAACATTTTATAATCAATAATAACATTTAGGAGTTAGGAATGAGTGAAATAATTAAAATTTTCCAGTTTCATCCGCACACTTCCTTCTGCTTCACACCCAATATATCCCTTTAAATATATACTTTCCTTTTTCATGCCATGGAGGGTTTTTTTCCCCACAGTAGGTATATCTAGCTATATCTATTGCTTGAACACTAGCATCAAAAATATTCCACAGTTAGCGAAACCTTAAACTCAAGGAGCAAAACATCAGCACATATTTGCACTAGCCTACTATAACCACATTGTTAGCTTCGCTAAAAAATGGGATTTACTTCATTTTAAATCCCATGAAAATAAAGTTTATAGTATATAGGCCTACTGAGGATAGACATTCAGCCAAACAAAGTTGTAATAGGGAATATTGTGCACTTAGCATAGAGGGCAGCGTCTCTCAGGCAGAAAACCAGTCTTGTTATTTGGCTGAAAAGTATTGAAAGCCTTGAAAAGTATTTACTACGGCAAGGTAAAATATACGTTTTTCCGAGACAAAATAGACAAAGACAAAACTGTCTTGAAGCCTTGACAAACCACATGAATAGGTCAGGCCTCAGCATTCACCTATTCACTTCCATTATACTGTATGTCAACAAAACATGGAACAAAACTTCTCAACAAAACTTCTTCTCAAAGCATATAAGACACAATCCTGCATCAAATTCTATTGTTCTCTTAGCATAACTGTCTTTATAAAAACCTATGTATTCTGGCAAAAGGTTCATGGGAATACCATGAAACGGCGACACCAAAACTTGCCATATGATCAATTGCTTACCTGGTTCAGTACTTAGCTGCACTTACACATGATTCTGTCAGATAAATTCATTGAGGAGGTAAAATATATCAGTTCAACGTAATACCATGGATCACTAACTGCGACAAACCCTGTTTTCCTTTTTTCACAGTAGTAAAAAACAATTAGGTAAATGGAATGCTCAATTGGAACGACTAGCTGAATGCCATACATTGGTGTTTCATTCAAAACTAGACTGTATTATGTAATGTTATATGACTTTTCCTTTTTTACAGCATTCACACTTTTTGCAAAACGCTACAAACATTGATTTACAAAACACTAAACATATCTCTCTACTCTGTGATGTAGAAATTCTGAAATTCTTCCAAAATACTACCACCAGAACCCAATTGATCAAACACAATGATAAGGTGAAAAGACTCCTAGCTGCATAACTGTCAACTCAACAATCAGGCCTAAACACAGGGCAACAGTGGAGCCCTAGTCAGCAACAGAAAATTAAGGCAATATAGTACTGAGGAAGAGATAACTGTAGGCACATGTGAAGAAAGACAAGGACCACATGTATTTATCAGATGAGATTTGAGCAACATTGCTTATGAAGATTGGGTCGAGCCACGTAACATATAGCATTCTATCTTTTTTGTTTGACCCAACTACCAAACACTGCTCTTTTTACCAACATAGTATTTCCAGAATTTCTGAATTTCCAGATCAAATTTGGAACTGGATTGATGTATTTGGTGTACTTCACCATGTGAAGAGAAAAAAGTCTGCAATGTAGAGGTGGGGTCTTATGCGGCATGTTTGGGCAGTATATTCTCTATGTATACGTACTCTAAATTATCCTCTAATCCTTTGCAAAAATATTAGGTTACTATAGCATTAGTTATAGATTACTATTAGGTTACTATTAGGCATACTGCAGGGGTGTAAAATGGAGGACGCAAATGCAGACACCGAGATGGGAAATGGATATAAGGTTAGAATGTTAAGGTTAGTCAGCAGCACAAAGCGGTAGGTAAATCTCAGTAGTCAGGTTCAATACAGAGGAAACAGAGGCAAGACAAAAATAATAATCAATAAACGAGTTTTTGAAAAAAGACGTGACGCGGAACGACAGGGCTGAAACATTTAGAAAATAAGTCAGAAAAGACCCAGAAACAAGACAGTGTGTGACAGAGATAGTCAGGGTGATTGAGTAACTTAGAACAGGGATGCAGGACTCAATCAACAGAAATCCAGGAAGTGCAGTAACAGGACACAACATGGCGTGGACAGAGGGGCCTAGCACACATGACCAACACGGCATGATAAGGAACAGGAAACATAGAACCTTGACCAGACTGTGACTCATACACTATATCCTAGGGGTAAACATTTTTACATAGGTGTAGGAAATTGAGTAGCCTACATTAGGGTGTAACTGGTTCAAACATTATCAGATCATATGATGGCTGGATGGATGGATGTGTTATGACAATGTGATATGTGATATGGTTTTGAAAGATCTGAGGTGTAGTGTTTTTTTTTTTTTTTTTAAAGAAAAAGAAAAAAAATAAAAAATAAAAATTGAGGGAATTGCCAGCAATTGAATATGTTGCAACTATTGAGGTTTAAACTTGGAAAAGTACAGATTTTTGTAAAATGCTGCGACATTTAGAAATTCATTTAGGGGCTGTACACTTACCGGTAGTTACATTTCTAACCATCTGGTCCTGGATCTTATAAAGTCTCCTTTAGCCAAATCCCAATAAAAGTTCATCATCAAGTTTGTAAGCTGATATTTCCAACTTTTCTTCTTCACTCATCTCTTTTGTCAGCTCATTTATTGTCTTTAGTAGTTTCATCTCTAACTGTTTGTTTCTTCTCATTAGGCTATTGGTCATGGATATTGCATTGACATTATTGTTTATTACTTTTTTCCTTTACATAGTCTTAACCACATTTTAAAGTCATTTTCATCTGTAAGTCGCTTTGGACACAATCCATAATTGTTTTTTTGGTGGCCTTACAAGGGCAAAATATCTGGTCATATCCTTAACAAAAAACAAACTTTTTTTAAAAAGTAAAATGCATCGTTCAGCGGTCAAAGTGTATGAGTAGATGCTTACTTTATTCTGAGGAGGAGTTCAAGGGTGGCTAAAGTATAAAAAAGAAAGGATCCCTCACCTTTTAATTAAAAAGGTCTGTTTCTAACTCCTCCTTCTCCTACTTTGCTCTGAAGAAATAAAATGCAGGAAAACCAATGTGATTCAGTAGGCCTACTGTGTAAATATGATACAGAAGTACTGTACTGCCCGTGGCACGGAGGAAGGTGGTTCATGTCCCAATGCATATTAAATCCCTTTTAGAGGGCATTTAGAGGTCCCTTAATAGGCCAAAAAAGCAGACACACAATGTTGTGAGACACCGACTCATTTTTGGAGAAAAGTTGATCATTGTTCATCCTTAGTCATTAATGTTATACATCATAGATTTAGGGAGATATTAGACTCTCATCCGTCGAAATGGCTGATTTAGCGGGGGATTGTATGTCAGCGGAACTTGTACATAGAGCATGGTGGGGTAATCAAGGAATCTTGTTATGCTTTTATGAAAAATGGATACAATTGGTAGCCTAATCTTTTCAAAACGTTGTGCGTTAAGCTCATAGGCTTAAATAACAATTATTATTAAAGTTTATTCAGGCCGGGACAGATACAGAATAATGATTTTGAAAATTTTTATCTTTACCCCCACAAACACATCAACACATGGTAAAGTATGTAGATAGTTTAAAAATTGAACACATGTATCAAAGTCCCACTATACAACCAGCCGCTCCGCATTTTCATTTCATTCTTGAAAAGTCAGAATCTTTTGAAACAGGCGTGAACATGAACAGCTAGTCAAGAAGGGCATAATAATAGGTGAAACAACATAGTTTAGTTACCCCGAAATAGTAGTCTAAATAGCATGTTAGGCCTAACATAGACCTCTACAGGCAACATCTTTAGGTGGCAACTTCTTTAGGGACTGTACGATATTTACCGGGGGGGGGGGAGGGCCTAAGATAATTTTTTAAGCCTTAGGGGAAGGCCCAGGAGAAATTTTTTGGCCTGGGGGGAGGGCCGAGGAAATTTTTTTTTTCCTGATCCATGATATTTTTTCCCCCTGATCAATGATCCGTTTTCGATATTTTAAAAGGTTTGTAGGCCAAAACATGATTCACGTCTCTTTGACAGAGTGGGCGAGTCCAAAAAGTCGCAACCCTACCTGAATCTCCCACAACTCCCCTCGTAAGCTTGCAGGTCACCCGCGGTTACCTAAACCAAATATTTTAATAATATTCGGGTCATTTGCGGGCGGGTCAGTTAAAATTAATTAAATATATATTTTCTACAAATAGGCCTACTTAAAATATCACGAGAAGGCTAGCATCAATACAGTAAAGCATCAATACAGTAAGTCAACAGTAAAGAAGCTGAAGACGCAGAGTTAAAATAATAAAGACACACCCCTTCAGGAAAAGCGATATAGGCTATGGGAAATATTGGGAAAAGTTCTTAAAGATGACAGTAGTACAAGTTATGGTCTATGTAGGCCTACTTCTTGCGAAGCCATTTAAAAGTATGACAGCTGAAACGGGCAGCCTGCAGGAATAAATCTTATGGCACAGACTACACAGCCATATCTACCGTATATAGGTTCGCGCATGCATAAAAGTTACCTTAGTTCGTTGTGTTTGTGACTTTAAACAGTGGATGTGCTTTAGTAAAGCTTTGTGCTTCATTCAGCATTTTAAACCAGTTCTTACGCTAACGTTTTGACCAGCAATGTATCTCTCTTGCCTACCTTGCCTCCCCATTTCTATTTTCGAAAGAAGTGTCCATGTCCAAATCTTATCCTAGTGTTCTAATCCTTGGTGGTTGCGTGCGTGCTTGCGCTCTTATTCTCATTCTCTCTCCTGCGCAAACATTATGTCCTGCATGCCTGCGTAGTTCTACTGCATACATTTTCGCAAATAAATTAGTTTGTTTTACAGAAATGGACTACTGCATGCAGGCTATAACCAAAAGCACACATTTTGTAAATAAGCGTGTCGGATCGCGAGTCGGGTATAATTTTGCCTAATTAATATTCGCGGTCCGAGTTGCGGTCGGGTTTATTAAAATATCGGCCGACCGCGGGCCGCTTGTGACCAAACCCGCGCAGCACTGGTTTG
The DNA here is from genome assembly GCF_046254945.1 of Alosa pseudoharengus. Classification (NCBI taxonomy): domain Eukaryota; kingdom Metazoa; phylum Chordata; class Actinopteri; order Clupeiformes; family Clupeidae; genus Alosa; species Alosa pseudoharengus. The sequence continues at coordinate 22,208,771 of NW_027468848.1, read as the reverse complement.
TAGCCCCGTGTGTGTATGTGTGCTTATGACATTTGCTGGCCGTTTTAACCTTGTAAACAGGGGCGTAGCACCAAATTCTGGGCCCTTTGCACAAGTGGTGGCCATGCCCCCCCCCCCCAACCAACCAACCAACCACCGGCTGTAAGCATGAAGCATGAGGTTCACAACTAACTACTATCTAATCACATTGAATTAATCTAACAACTCTTATATGTACTGTATAACAGAAAATAATCGTATTACCCAAGACTTCACTGAATTTCTGTTTTATTTGAAGAATGTTTAAAAGCTAGAACATGAAATGAATGAAAACACTTTTGGCTGAGAGAACAGCTATCTGTACAAATTGAACACTTTTGGCTGAGAGAACAGCTATCTATAGCTAACTGAGTGTGATGCGTTTCACAAGTTAGCTTTGCTACTAATTTGACAGCCTTTCCTCATGAACCTATATAACATTGAGTCTACTAAGTTAAGCTATTAGCTCATAATAATTTTCGAATTAGTAGGCTATTGAAATGTTGTGGTAGGCTATAAATCAGGCATCATGTTATTTCTAATTTTGTGTTAATGCTGTTTTAGCACTGATAATCGTGGATTCGTGGTGGTATTGAAGTGTTTTGTAACCTTTAGGAGTTCATTTCATTTGTAGACTATTGCTTTCACATTGGGCTCACCTTTCTTGGGAAAGAAGGCTGTTAACACTTGTTTTCCCTCATTTCTTTTTTTCTCCCTTTCTTGCCTCTCTTTTCTTTTCTGGGAACCGGATTTAGCTTTCTTAGACTTAGACATCTTCACACCGTGACCGTCTGCATTGCCGCTTCGGCAGAATGAACGTTACTTCAAAAATGCGCCTAGCAGGGGAAGGCGGACTGAACCATTTCGTGCAAGGGAGAGGGTGCCTGCCCTCAAACAATGTTGGCTTGGACACAATTTAATGCATTTACCCGAAATATTTGCATCTATATTAGTTAATAACATTAATTAAGATCTTTAAATTAAGGAAATTATTTATTATTAAGGAAAATAAAATTCAACTCCTTAGGGGCCCTCCCCCCACTTGGGGCCCGGGTAATTTATTCCCACTTGTCCCCCCACTACGACGCCCTTGCTTGTAAACATAATTTTTCGACCAGTTTTATTTGATTCACTTAGGGGGGAGGGCCTAGGAGAATTTTTTTTGAGCCGGGGGGAGGCCCCTGGAAAAATTTGACCAGGGGGGAGGGCCAGGCAGAACATTTTTAACCCGATCGTCTGGCGATGGAGTGCTGATTTGGAAAGATACCGAGGTGCCCTGACGTGTCTATCCAAGACGTGTCAAGCTGATCTGGATCTGGCCAAACAATGTGAATTGGCACCTCTGGAATCAACGCCCCTAGCTCATGAAACTTAAAAAAGTGGTGTTCATCTTTTTTTTGCTGTAATGACCCCACCCCTTTTCTTGTTCTTTTATTATGACCGCCGCTAGCGAAGCTAGCGAAGCGGTCATATAGGGATTGTCAAAGTTTTTTTTTTTTTTTTTTTTTTTTTTTTCCGTCATCTACTTCCTGAAATTTTGGTCAACGATACCCGGGGCACCGAAACACCAGGGCACATGAAATTTGGTGGGTATGTAGCCCCACTAGACTTTTACGGAAAAATTTCGTTTGGTCCCCGGGGGCCACTCCCCCTCCGCGCTGGGCCCCCCGAAACCCAAAAAATGCAGTTTTTCCTCAATAACTACCTGAACCGTGGCACCGAGGATGAAGAAATTTTTATGGTATGTTGGTCTCAAGGGCCCACATCAACTTAGCCCATAATCACTCATTTGTGATTTGCACCCCCCCGGTAAAAAATGAAAATGCAATATCATTCTGCTTTAATCGCCCCTCTCTTCAGTAAAGACGTTCAGAACTGCACCAAATTTTATGTGTATGATTAACCTGACATTCTCTGGGGGTATGCCAAGTTTCGTAGAATTTCATCCATGGGGGGGTCTAAAAAATTAAGTTATGTGTACATTTAGTGACTCTACACTCATTGGCCTGTAGATGGTGGTGCACACATATACACATGCACACACACACACAGGCACCCACATACTATCGGTATTAGAACGGCCGATACATAATTACAAATTCAGTAGGATTAAAAGAAAGCCAAAATAAATATTCATCATCATCATCATGGCTGCATTTCCAGTATTGGCGATAAGTAGTCGTTTGTCCACTAGATGGCGCATCGTTGCAGTGAGACGTAATTTTGTTGGAAGTTAATCTTAAATGGGTTGGAAAGACACTATGCTTCCTACAAGGACAAGACTGTAGGCTACAGTAGTTTACCGCAGAGAACGTCTAAGGGTAGGATGATTTCTGCATGACATGTAATTCCCATTTCCTATTGAAGCCGAAATAAATCTGAGAATGTTTATCGGACATGCTTGTTTTTTACTGCAGGTAGGCTACGTTAATCCTATCAATAGCAGAACGTAGGTAAAATAATGTTACCGTTAGCATGGTTGAGTGATGGAGGCCAATTTGATTATTGATGTATTTGTAGAAAACCATAAATGCGTTTATAAGCTACCAAGCAAATCGATAACAGCACTAATTGTATCTTTCGACTGTCATCTCATTTGCTTATGACCATAACCTAGGCTACTAACAGGAGCTAAGTGAGTTAGCCACAACACGTTCGCTACGTGATGGTTTTTTAATGGAAAATATATAGGCTACCTGAAAGATAACCTGTCTATGATCCCGTGATGATCTACAATCTCCATTTAAACCAGATGTTTTAGAGCGCACGTTGAGATGTATTCAGGGCAGGGCTGTACCTACACATATTTGTTGCACGTGCTACAAAAATCATTCTTTGCGATGAATGATTTAGTACCAACGTTACAAGGGTCAGATACAGTTTTGCCTATGGCTATTCCGTGAGACTGAGGCGCTTTTTGTTTGTTCGAAGTGCGTGTTTAGGGTGTGAGAGGGGAGTCGATGTGCTTTGATTCCAGCTTGGTAGTTGTAGTCTATGCGATTAAAAAACACGTGTGTGTGAAGTATCCAAACAATGATAACGCTTTCATTATGGCTGCTTTAGCCACAGACCTTGAGCTACTGTACAGTGGGTTGGGTTCCGTTTAGAAGTGTCCACTTCATTCGCCCTTTCCGTGATTCACAGCTACGTGAAATGTATTACTACTGATATGCAAAACTATTAACTTTTTCGCCAAGAGGTGGCAGCTTGATACTGTAAGGTGTAAGCCATTGGTTCCAACGGAGATTTTATTTGGGTCGCCAGCATAGCCTAGCGACAATTTGTGTTGTGTAATAGGCCTAGCATAGGGCCTACCTTATATAGCTTATAGTTTGTTAACAGTCACGGTTTTGTCATAACTCCCTCTATGCATTTTTGCATTTAGAATAGCTCTAAAACCGGGGGGCGAACACGTCGCAGGGGGGGCGCCAGTGCGTGGATATCTCAATCGCAAAATTAAACAATATTTCTATCGGGCGCCTACCATGGACTAGGCTGGGTGAAAATCAAAAGATTGCGTCAAAAGATTGAGCTTAACCATTGACCTCATGGTTGCAAAATGCAAGGGAACATGAATCAGAATATTATTTGCACAAACAATAACGGAGAGTAGCTCTTCAACTTTGCCCGTTAAAATGTGTATGAACAGTCTCGCAACGCATTTCATGAAGGCCCTTTGGACATGTCAGCTAGTTATTTGCACCACTGGGAAAAACGGCATTTTGTTTTAGACTACTGGTATTTCATTTGTGCATTGACAATAAAGCTGAATATCATTTGAACTAGATGACTAAACTTATGCATATGTAGAAGAAGAAACATTCACAAAAATCCATGACATGACCTCTCTTCTTGATAGCTGTTGAAAACTGCATGGAACTGACAGGGATTGTTTTGTTTAATAATAAATAAATAAATACATTATGCTGCTACCTTCTGCTTTTCCCAAATACAATGTAGCCTACAGGTGTACCTTTCATCAGTCCAGTTGCAATGGATGGACTGTGATGAACTGCCCTACTTGTGATTGTTTAGAGATTTTAAAGGTTTTATAACAATGTTACAGATTTTTTGGCCCAGAAACAAATCTATTCACCTTTGCAGCGCCAGTAGGCTACTTTGTGTGCGGAATGTGTGCAAACACACATTTCAAACAAGCATACACAAAAGTTTCAAGAGTGGGGAATGGAGTAGAAGATGGAGACAAATTCATTAATATGATTTATTTTCGCGGAATGGATGTGCAGGACTGAGCGGCGGTCATATTTTGTACCGCTACGCGGTACATCTAGTTATTAATAGTATTATCATGTCATTTTATTGCCTTTTTTCTCTGATTGCTTGTTTAATGGATTGAGTGTTTGATTGTTGTAAGGTGACCTTGAGTGTTGAGAAAGGTGCCCGTAAATAAAATCCATTATTATTAATAATATTATATTAGTTTTCCATTTATAAGAAACAACTTAGCGATAGATCTTCATTCATCCCATTTGAGATGCAGGTGTTTAAGTAAAAAAAAATGCCTAGTATACGTATATGCTTATGTTACCACACCCGCCCTAAAATGTTATCGCCCAATGAAACACAATGGGTACAATTACACATCTACTGTAGGTAAGACACAGTCCCCAAACACCCCAAAACAAATTGTTTTATTGCTATTGGAATAGTGTTTGTATGAACTTACATTTTCAGAAAACTTGTGATACGAAACAAAATTGTCTCAACATAAGTAATCAACTAAAGAAGTTGCCACCTAAAGATGTTGCCTGTAGAGGTCTATGTTAGGCCTAACATGCTATTTAGACTACTATTTCGGGGTAACTAAACTATGTTGTTTCACCTATTATTATGCCCTTCTTGACTAGCTGTTCATGTTCACGCCTGTTTCAAAAGATTCTGACTTTTCAAGAATGAAATGAAAATGCGGAGCGGCTGGTTGTATAGTGGGACTTTGATACATGTGTTCAATTTTTAAACTATCTACATACTTTACCATGTGTTGATGTGTTTGTGGGGGGAAAGAATCATTATTCTGTATCTGTCCCGGCCTGAATAAACTTTAATAATAATTGTTATTTAAGCCTATGAGCTTAACGCACAACGTTTTGAAAAGATTAGGCTACCAATTGTATCCATTTTTCATAAAAGCATAACAAGATTCCTTGATTACCCCACCATGTTCTATGTACAAGTTCCGCTGACATACAATCCCCCGCTAAATCAGCCATTTCGACGGATGAGAGTCTAATATCTCCCTAAATCTATGATGTATAACATTAATGACTAAGGATGAACAATGATCAACTTTTCTCCAAAAATGAGTCGGTGTCTCACAACATTGTGTGTCAGCTTTTTTGGCCTATTAAGGGACCTCTAAATGCCCTCTAAAAGGGATTTAATATGCATTGGGACATGAACCACCTTCCTCCGTGCCACGGGCAGTACAGTACTTCTGTATCATATTTACACAGTAGGCCTACTGAATCACATTGGTTTTCCTGCATTTTATTTCTTCAGAGCAAAGTAGGAGAAGGAGGAGTTAGAAACAGACCTTTTTAATTAAAAGGTGAGGGATCCTTTCTTTTTTATACTTTAGCCACCCTTGAACTCCTCCTCAGAATAAAGTAAGCATCTACTCATACACTTTGACCGCTGAACGATGCATTTTACTTTTTAAAAAAAGTTTGTTTTTTGTTAAGGATATGACCAGATATTTTGCCCTTGTAAGGCCACCAAAAAAACAATTATGGATTGTGTCCAAAGCGACTTACAGATGAAAATGACTTTAAAATGTGGTTAAGACTATGTAAAGGAAAAAAGTAATAAACAATAATGTCAATGCAATATCCATGACCAATAGCCTAATGAGAAGAAACAAACAGTTAGAGATGAAACTACTAAAGACAATAAATGAGCTGACAAAAGAGATGAGTGAAGAAGAAAAGTTGGAAATATCAGCTTACAAACTTGATGATGAACTTTTATTGGGATTTGGCTAAAGGAGACTTTATAAGATCCATGGTTAGAAATGTAACTACCGGTAAGTGTACAGCCCCTAATTGAATTTCTAAATGTCGCAGCATTTTACAAAAATCTGTACTTTTCCAAGTTTAAACCTCAATAGTTGCAACATATTCAATTGCTGGCAATTCCCTCAATTTTTATTTTTTATTTTTTTATTTTTCTTTAAAAAAAAAAAACACTACACCTCAGATCTTTCAAAACCATATCACATATCACATTGTCATAACACATCCATCCATCCAGCCATCATATGATCTGATAATGTTTGAACCAGTTACACCCTAATGTAGGCTAATCAATTTCCTACACCTATGTAAAAATGTTTACCCCTAGGATATAGTGTATGAGTCACAGTCTGGTCCAGGTTCTATGTTTCCTGTTCCTTATCATGCCGTGTTGGTATTGTGTGCTAGGCCCCTCTGTCCACGCCATGTTGTGTCCTGTTACTGCTCTTCCTGGATTTCTGTTGATTGAGTCCTGCATCCCTGTTCTAAGTTACTCAATCACCCTGACTATCTCTGTCACACACTGTCTTGTTTCTGGGTCTTTTCTGACTTATTTTCTAAATGTTTCAGCCCTGTCGTTCCGCGTCACGTCTCTTTTCAAAAACCCGTTTATTGATTATTATTTTTGTCTTGCCTCTGTTTCCTCTGTATTGAACCTGACTACCGAGATTTACCTACCGCTTTGTGCTGCTGACTAACCTTAACATTCTAACCTTATATCCATTTCCCATCTCGGTGTCTGCATTTGCGTCCTCCATTTTACACCCCTGCAGTATGCCTAATAGTAACCTAATAGTAATCTATAACTAATGCTATAGTAACCTAATATTTTTGCAAAGGATTAGAGGATAATTTAGAGTACGTATACATAGAGAATATACTGCCCAAACATGCCGCATAAGACCCCACCTCTACATTGCAGACTTTTTTCTCTTCACATGGTGAAGTACACCAAATACATCAATCCAGTTCCAAATTTGATCTGGAAATTCAGAAATTCTGGAAATACTATGTTGGTAAAAAGAGCAGTGTTTGGTAGTTGGGTCAAACAAAAAAGATAGAAAGCTATATGTTACGTGGCTCGACCCAATCTTCATAAGCAATGTTGCTCAAATCTCATCTGATAAATACATGTGGTCCTTGTCTTTCTTCACATGTGCCTACAGTTATCTCTTCCTCAGTACTATATTGCCTTAATTTTCTGTTGCTGACTAGGGCTCCACTGTTGCCCTGTGTTTAGGCCTGATTGTTGAGTTGACAGTTATGCAGCTAGGAGTCTTTTCACCTTATCATTGTGTTTGATCAATTGGGTTGTGGTGGTAGTATTTTGGAAGAATTTGGGAATTTCTACATCACAGAGTAGAGAGATATGTTTAGTGTTTTGTAAACCAATGTTTGTAGCGTTTTGCAAAAAGTGTGAATGCTGTAAAAAAGGAAAAGTCATATAACATTACATAATACAGTCTAGTTTTGAATGAAACACCAATGTATGGCATTCAGCTAGTCGTTCCAATTGAGCATTCCATTTACCTAATTGTTTTTTACTACTGTGAAAAAAGGAAAACAGGGTTTGTCGCAGTTAGTGATCCATGGTATTACGTTGAACTGATATATTTTACCTCCTCAATGAATTTATCTGACAGAATCATGTGTAAGTGCAGCTAAGTACTGAACCAGGTAAGCAATTGATCATATGGCAAGTTTTGGTGTCGCCGTTTCATGGTGTTCCCATGAACCTTTTGCCAGAATACATAGGTTTTTATAAAGACAGTTATGCTAAGAGAACAATAGAATTTGATGCAGGATTGTGTCTTATATGCTTTGAGAAGAAGTTTTGTTGAGAAGTTTTGTTCCATGTTTTGTTGACATACAGTATAATGGAAGTGAATAGGTGAATGCTGAGGCCTGACCTATTCATGTGGTTTGTCAAGGCTTCAAGACAGTTTTGTCTTTGTCTATTTTGTCTCGGAAAAACGTATATTTTACCTTGCCGTAGTAAATACTTTTCAAGGCTTTCAATACTTTTCAGCCAAATAGCAAGACTGGTTTTCTGCCTGAGAGACGCTGCCCTCTATGCTAAGTGCACAATATTCCCTATTACAACTTTGTTTGGCTGAATGTCTATCCTCAGTAGGCCTATATACTATAAACTTTATTTTCATGGGATTTAAAATGAAGTAAATCCCATTTTTTAGCGAAGCTAACAATGTGGTTATAGTAGGCTAGTGCAAATATGTGCTGATGTTTTGCTCCTTGAGTTTAAGGTTTCGCTAACTGTGGAATATTTTTGATGCTAGTGTTCAAGCAATAGATATAGCTAGATATACCTACTGTGGGGAAAAAAACCCTCCATGGCATGAAAAAGGAAAGTATATATTGAAAAGGATATATTGGGTGTGAAGCAGAAGGAAGTGTGCGGATGAAACTGGAAAATTTTAATTATTTCACTCATTCCTAACTCCTAAATGTTATTATTGATTATAAAATGTTACTTTTAGTTTATTTCATGATATCCTATTAGAGACACCATCTGACTATGACAAAATCTGCATATAACACTAATATAATCTGACCCAGTACAGGTAAACCCTCAACTTACTTGCCTTTGGTGCCTCTTTTGTTGATATAATGGACTTTCTCATTTGGTATACCCCGCCCTCTCTTTATTTATTATTGATAAAACAGTAAAAAAATATTCATTAACCTCACAAACTTAAAAAGGAGGTGGTCTCTGAGTGCAAAGTCCATATGAACTTACAATATGAGTGTTAATTGAATTCCAGTGACCGGTCTACAGATCATTGGATGGATAATTAGATTGATCAATAGCCCACCCATCCTTCAGCATAAAGTGCCTATACATAGACCACTCCCCCTCTCTCTCTCACACACACACACACGCACACACACACACACACACACACACACACTTGCAACCTACCCTTCAGGGCCCTGGAGCCATGACGTTAGACACGCTTACCCCTGAACATTACATTTACGATTTATTTTTCATTCTAGTTCACAGAAACATATATGAAAGAAGGTTCTGGACATGATCAGATCATTCAGTTCATTCACATTCAGTTTAATAATCCTAAAAACATAAACATAACTAAACATTCCAACCTTTTTCTTTCTCACTCTCAAGCATGCAAGCACACACACACACACACACACACACACACACACACACACACACACACACACACACACACACACACACAACCTACTCCCTCAGGGCCCTGGAGCCATGACATTAGACATGCATGACCCTGAACCTTAAAGTTCAGCTTAAATGTAGGATTTATTTTTTATTTTAGTTCACAGACACATGGCTGAAACCTTTTTAGGCTCTTGGCATCATCACATCCTTGATTCTTTTATTCAGGTTCATATCAGTAAAACTTGAAGCATACATACAGTCATACAAACCCCCTCCTCTCTCTCTCCCCCTCTCTCAGACACACATACACACGCTTACACACAGACCTTTGGCCCAGCCCCTACCCTCTCTCCACCGCTCTGCTGTCTGATACATTTTATTCTTTTCAATGACTTGATGAAAATCTTGATGAATTTGAATTTTAAACTCTGTTGATGCCAACCTTTTTTTTATACAGACATATTTTTTGGATCATTTTTGATTTTTGATAATTGTCTAACACTCCCATGGTAACCTCATGACACACACCATGCATCCCTGCACATGAGACACCCCACACCCCATGTACACACACACACACACACACACATACACACACACACACACACACACACACACACACACACACACACACACAGCCCCCTCCCCCAGACACATGACTCCTACCAAAAGCACCCCCGCCAAATTCAAAAGCATCCATACTCAACAGATGCCTATACTGATGCCTATAGCTTTCTCTTGTGTCTTTTCTTAATGATTTCTCTTAATGTTTTCTCTTAGGGGCCCCACTTAGCCGCTCGCTACTAGGACCCGCATTTCCAGGAGTTGATAAACTAGCCATTTTTACTTTGCAATCTTTACCCATACTTTTACACCACTTTTATTCTCCCTAACAACGCTGCTCATAATTGCTCGCACATGACACTCCCATGACATCCCCCAACAGGACACCCCACACCCATGACCAACACATCCGTGTACACCCCCACCCTGGACACACGCTCACCCATTACCAGCACATCCCGGCACACCCCCACCCTGGACACACGCTCACCCATTACCAGCACATCCGTGTACCACCCCCACCCCTGGACACACACACACACACACACAAACACACACACACACACACACACACACACACACACACACACACACACACACACACACACACACACACACAGCCCCCTCCCCCAGACACATGACTCCTACCAAAAGCAACCCGCCACTTTCAAACAACCTGTCAGACTCAATTGATGCCAAGTTCAAAGACCGGATGTCCCGCCCTCACCGGAAATCAAAGACCTTTGACCTTCATTAACCGGATGTCCCGCCCACCTGTCACTTTTTAATTAATTGATAATTGAAGATATGTATGTATTACCTTCTCTGACATGGTCCACGTTTGAGGACAGACACCTTCAGATCAGCGTGCGGTGACATCCACTCTCACTGGGCCACTCTACTTTGGGGTTCCTTGCGGTGAGACTGAAAAACCCTGTCTGGCCTTGGCTGACCCTTAATGTATTTTAATGCACAGCGAGTGCTCCCAGACCAGAGAGATACTCATTAGTATGCTCTGGAAGCACTTTGGTCATCACCACAGCAACATACTGTTCCTGCAGCAAACTGGAGTGCCATGTCGGGGTGTGGGGGTGTGTGTGTGTGTGGGGGGGGGGGGGGGCGCTAGATGCAGACAGGCGGTTCAGAGAATAACAGCCTTGCCTCATCTGAACTCCCACCAGACGAGAGGTGCTCTACCTCAGAGGGAAATGCATGCACTGTCTGCCATTTGTATTCCACATGAGCACAATGTGAGCTGCTTACAGCTTGAATGCAGTATAACAAAAGCACAAAAATATAACCATCTTTTTCTGAGAACGGAAATATTTTGTTTATGCAAAGAAATAGAAAAATAATATCCGTGCAGCACTTCAGATTTTGATATCTGGTTATTATTCCGTCTATACCTATTTGGGGTAAGAGTGTAACAACACAGCACTCCATCATAATGTAATCAAAGGCCTGGTTCAAGTGTACAACCAAAGTGACATGGATATTTATGCATTTAATATGGCAGGAAATCTGGCACTGGACACCTTTACTACTTGTGATTTGGTACCATTCAGGCACGGTACGTAAAGAGTTCTTACAATTACTGTGATTATGATCAAGTCGAGAAATGGACTTGGAGGGGGGTCTGTATGCATTGCACCTGTGTGGCAGATCCTCTCCACATCTCACCACTAATGAAACACATGATCTGTGGGAACCAGCTGTTGGTGGCCAGTGACAGATTGTTATTAATATAGTGTCCAAGTCATGCAGCCCTGCGGCTCACATTAAGACTGATGAAAACTGCTCCTCTTTAACGCAGTGTGAAACTTCTTGTGTTACACTACAAATAGTTAACTCTCCGGGGCCCAAAAAGTCAAATTGGTCAAATCAAATCTCCATCCACCAAGTTCTCAAATGGGTGTGAAGTTGGGACATGACAGTGAGCAGTGCACATCTGGACCTATCTGTTACCTCTGAAGGGGACTATGGCCAGAAACAGACTCAGGAGCAGAGGGCTGACTGTGTACTCAGTAGGTATGCAGTGACCGTTGGCAGAGGGCCTGAGGTATTTACAACAGGGAAGGACTCACTCTCAAAGATAGCGCCCCTTGAGTCACACTCTGATTTAGGAAGCACAGGTTCCGGACCAGAGAAGGACGGCACACCTGCTGTTCCATGTAGCTGTCCTGGTCAGTTCATGTCACGCTTCCATGGGACCATGCTGAGTGAAGACCTTTTCTGTGCTAGGCTCTGATTGGCTGCCTCGCCAGACCATCATCCACCCACCTCTTCCTTGTGTGACATTCTGATGACACATTTGTACCTATCGGTACTATGTAACGTGCTATATTAAATGCGATGCCACACTGGACTGTGTATGTTTACATGTCATATGTTTCTTTTAGTAGAGTTGATTAGTCTCAGGAGTGAAACTAGTAAATTTGCTTATAGTGTGTGTGGGGTTGAAGTAAATGGTCCATCATTTTCCATTTATATGCTTGAGGTGTCTCTGATGGCCCTGTGCTTGCCTGGTGTATTGCAGAACCAAAGTGATTATAATACACTGGGCTGTGAAGAATATGCTGTTCAGTAATCTACTAAACAATTATTTTTGCAGTATGGGAGTAAGTTGTCAAGCCTTAGACCTATCCTACTGTTTCCATTCCATTTCTTTTGCATGCAAGTGTGTCCACACACTCACAGCAGTCACGGTAGGTTAGGCAGCACCCTTCTGCTTAGATAATGTCATTCCCACTGGATGAAAACACCCAGATAAACGCTGAGTTCTCATACCGTGATTGCCTCAACAAGCATTAACAATCGGGCATTTGCACTCGGTCTGGCACAGTGGCAAGCATGGCATCAGCGTTTGCCCTTTACCTAAACGTTTGGGCATGTCTTACTGCGCACACAATGCAAATTGTACTAAATCCTCGTCTGTCAGTGAGGAGATATGAGTTATTTGTGGCGCTAAATCTGAATGCTGTTCTCACTTAATTGGTGTTCAAGGCCTGAGCTGTTATGATGGGGGATCTGTAAAAGCGGCGTGATGGACTGTCTGGCTATCCTGTCTGGCACCATGCCCAGTCGCCATGGTTACCACCATGGGGTCAGTTGTTTGGGATAGACTTAATGTCTGGAGCCTTCGGGTGGTGCATTGTATGTGAAAATCTAGATTATTCAATAGGCTTTCTCATTGTGTGACCCGTTACTAACATTCTCACTTTCTCTCTCTCTATCTCCTACACTCTGTGGAACATTTGTGTAATGATGCATAACGATGCTGACAGGTAATTGAATAATTCCGCTATACACACACCTGTGATGATAATTTATGTTGCAGATCTACAAATCTTTTTGATCAGAAACTGATTGTGTTTTCACTGTTTCATCACTTTTATATTGCCCATCTGTCAGCAAGTGACAACATGTTGAAATGTTGTAGCACTGTGATGTACTTTATCTTCATCAAAGGCCTGCCTCACTGTTGGTTTTAGATTTTCAACCGGTGGATCCCCCTCTCTACAGACATTTGCTGACACACACACACACACACACACACACACACACACACACACACACACACATACACACACACACACACACACACACACACACACACACACATACATATATACACAACCAGCCCACTCGGCGAGAGAGAGCCTCCCCAGTCACACTTGCAGACATGTGAGTGGGCAGCTTGGGAGATATGGAGAGAGTCTCTGCCTGCTGTACTCTAATGCTTTGGCACTGTCTGCTCTATTGTTTCCATGGAGAGGCCCGGCAGTGCGGTGTGTAGACATCACCGGGCAGTACAAAAGGGGAGCCGGAGCCAAAGGAGCACGTAGAGGAGGAGAATCACAACCTATATGAAGAAAGCTATATCTTTTACAGCCGAGGGACCAACACATAGAGGAGAACTGCACAGTAAAGTAAAAGACAGGATATATATGTTTTGTATTTTCCACTGCACTTTGTATTTTCCACTCCCCTTATCATGAGGTGTCATTATTTGAGTAAAACCTACATGAAAAAATAGACTCTGTACCCAAGTGGATAGCATTTCTATTTGACTTGTCCCTGAATCAACTCCTGTTTGTTGTGACATGATGTTTGAGGGTGTGACTGAAGCTTAGACCTATGCGAAGTCCATAATGTCATAGTGGGAGGTTCATTCACGCACCCACTCTCCATTAATTTAGCATGTGACTTTATGCAGGTGACAGTCCCACTGCCACATCAGTTCTGACTCCCACCTCGTCCTTTGAGAGGGTGCAGTAGGCACCCTTCCTATTAGTCACCCGCTCTCTCATTCACACCTCACAGCCACCCTCATCTAAGGGAAGGGTGATTCATGTGAAGGCCTCTGTGACTGCTAACCGAAAATCTCGATGTCAGTGTGACCGTATGATACGGCCTTGCGCCTTGTCAGCGGTCCAGTGCTTATTTTCAGACCTGTGGTAAACAAGGATGACTGTCTGAGAGAGAGAGAGAGAGAGAGAGGAGGAGGAGGAGTGTGTTTGTGTTTTTTGAGAGGCCATATGGAGTGTCCTGGCAAGATCAAATCAAAGACCTTTTTGTTACTGTATTCTCTGATAATTAATTAGTCAACACCCAAATGTGAAGGTTTGTTATCAAATCACTCATATTTTCACTCATAACACTCAAACTTTTTTTTTAACACAATGTATGTATAATATCTTTATTATCTATATTGAGCAAATTACTTCTCAGGTTTTAACTAAGGCCACAAAAATCTCACAGGATGTATTGCAAAATAAGCCAAGACAAGGCCGTAGCCAGAAATGTCAGGAATGATTTGAAACTCCAGCTGAGTCTTCATTTCCATAGTCTTTGCACTCTATGACAGGTAATTTGCTACACCACAAGTAAACACATTGCACAACGATGTCGACCTACACTTGAAGAGTTTGGTTCCAAAATGCTATATCCTCCAGTTTGATGAATTTTCATAAATATTATTTCATTGTCTTTACTGATATCAAAACAACACAACTATCATTTTATTGATACCTGAAATACACAATTAAATAACATGACTTAGGCTATTAATGCAAGCGTTTTGGAACCAAACTCTTCACTTGTACTGTAATTCTTACCACATACAAAAAATAGCATAATCAGAATGAAAAATGAAAAAAAGGGAAGTGAAAAAAAAAACATATAGGGGAGAAAAAAACAAAAACAACAGAGATTATGCAACCAGGGAACTGAATGGTGCCAATGAGAGGCGTGTTGGAGTATGTATGTCTGTTTTTATGACCTGTGAGAGGGGAGATTGCAGGGATCACAGGAGAGGGTGAGATACCCTCCAGGGCTGCAGCAACTCACCATGTGTTCTCAGAGAGAGAGGTTGTGAGAGAAAACATATCCCTCCAGCAGAGAGGCCTTCACAATTCCCTAAGTGAAGAGGAAGCTCAGTGGGTGTTCAGGGAGGCAAATGAAATGAAGGGTCATTAACCTGAACCACTGTACATTCTGTCTGTCTGTCTCTCTCTCTCTCTCTCTCTCCTTTTTCCCTCCCATATCCCCACTTTTCAGCTCCCTTTGTCTTGGTCTTCAGATTCTCACAGGGCTACAGAGGATGAGTCAAACTCATACAGTAATCACAAAAAATGTTCTCACTACACATTAGTTCCATGATTTTAGCACACAGGTGTGTGTACCTGGAGTGGCAGGCTTTAGCCAGGGGAAAAGTGCCAAGCTTTGATTATTGGTCTAGTGTGGGTGATGTTGCTGACCAGTGATCAGGGAAGCCAAATATCCTCTGAACTTGCCTCCACACAAACAGGAAATTCACAGCAAAGCACTAAAATTTCACTTCACTTCAGATGACTGCACCCAAAGGAAACGGCCAAAGACCGTATGACCAATGTTTTGACACATAGCGTCAAACAGTATGCCAAAGGTTTACAGAAGTGAAATAACTTCCTCTCGTCCAGTAGCAAAATGTAGTAGTAGAAGGTAGGCAGGAGAAGTTCTCAATGAATTGGGGAGGCTAGGTCACTGTTTTCACTGACTGAATACACTGAATAGCCTATAGGCTACTAATGGAAAATTTCATGATGACCCATGGTGGTCTCTTCACAATCTAGCCAGTGTCTACCAACCTATCCCCTTGCAAAAAAATAACTGCAGTCATGCATTTTCTTTTTTTAAGTAGGCTAACTGAGATGCTATTTCTTTTCTTTTTATGTATTTTTTACTCTTATTATTATGACCGCCGCTAGCGAATATGGATTGACAATCCATATAGGGATTGTCAATGTTTTTTTTTTTTTTTTTTTTTTTCGTCATCTACTTCCTGAATTTTTGGTCAACGATACCCGGGACACCGAAACACCGGGGCACATGAAATTTGGTTTGGTCCCCGGGGACCACTCCCCCACCGCGCTGGGCCCCCCGAAACCCAAAAAATGCAGTTTTTCCTTAATAACTACCTGAACCGTGGCACCAAGGATGAAGACATTTTTATGGTATGTTGGTCTCAAGGGCCCACATCAACCTATCCCATAATCACTCATTTGTGATTTGCACCCCCCCCACACCCCCCCGGTAAAAAATGAAAATGCAATATCATTCTGCTTTAATCGCCCCTCTCTTCAGTTAAGATGTTCAGAACTGCACCAAATTTTATGTGTATGATTAACCTGACATTCTCTGGGGGTATGCCAAGTTTCGTAGAATTTCATCCATGGGGGGGGGGGGGGGGTCTAAAAAAAATGAAGTTATGTGTACATTTAGTGACTGTACACTCATTGGCCTGTAGATGGTGGTGCACACACACACGCACACACACACAGGCACGCACATACTATCAGTATTAGAACGGCCGATACATAATTACAAATTCAGTAGGATTAAAGGAATCAAATATTCATCTAGCCTAGAAATCTAGACGCACCCTAGCGGCGGCAAATTAATTTGCTCAGCCTGTACGTCTAGTATTAAACCATAGGGATTTCTATTGGCTGACGCCGTGGACGTCATCCAATCACAGCGCTCTATTTTGTTAGAGAGTCTTAAGGCGGGCTTAAAGGAATTATCCGGAGTAAAATGCACTTTAGATCGATTTACGGATGATTGGGGGTACATACGTTGAGTTGACATCAAAATCATGTCATTCGGATGTGTTTTGAGAAAGAAAGGTAGTCTATGCGATTAAAAAGCACGTGTGTGTGTGGGAAGTATCCAAACAATGATAACACTTTCATTATGGCTGCTTTAGCCACAGACCTTCACCTACTGTACAGTGGGTCCCATTTAGAAGTGGCCACTTCATTCGCGCTTTCTGTGATTCACGCAGCTGGGTGAAATGTATTACAACTTTTCGCCAAGAGGTGGCAGCTTAAGTCCGCTTGATACTGTAAGCCAGGTGTTTTCAACCAGTGGTTCGCGGCGCACTCGTGGTCCGTGAGGACTGCTGGTGGTCCCTGACCATGGATTCAGTATAGTTGCAATGTGGAAATCAGTATTTTCCCCACGAACAATAATGGACGCAGCTCTCAACTTGGCCCGTTAAAATGTGAACAGTCTAGCGACGCATTTCATGAAGGCCCTTTTGGACATGTCAGTTATTTGTACCACTGGTTAGATGTAAAACTGCATTTCGTTTTAGACTATTGGTTAATTTGTGCATTGACAATAAAGTTGAATATCATATGAACTAAAGATGACTAAAATCGTGCATATGTAGAAGAAGAAACATTCACAAAAATCCATGGCATGACCTCTCCTCTTGATAGCTGTTGAAAACTGCATGGAAATGACAGGGATTGTATTGTTTTTGTTAATAAATAAATAAATAAAATAATGTAAAACTGATACCTTCTGCTTTCCCCAAATACATTTAGGCCTAGCCTACAGGTGTACATGACCTTTCATCAGTCCAGTTGCAATGGATGAACTGTGATGAACTGCCCTACTTGTGATTGTTTAGAGGTTTTATAACAATGCTACAAATTTTTTGGCTAGTGCTACAAATCTATTCACCAGTAGGACTTGCTGTGCAGCCCGCACAAACACAGGCATGCCAAACAAGCATACACATACGTTTCAAGAGTGGGGGTTGAGTAGAAGATGGATACAAATTGATTAGTGTGATTTATGTTCGCGGAATGGATACAAGACTGAGCGGCGGTCATATTTTGTACCGCAATGCGGTACATCTAGTTTTCTATGTATTTTGTCATGATATTTCAACTCATATGTCTGATATGACATTGTGGCTGTATGTCTGTCTTTTATGTCTGGTGAGCCAAAGAAAAATGTCCACCTTGGTGGACATTAAAGATTTATTTTATTCTATTCTACAATGCAAAACAATGTATGTCCAAAATATTGCATTTCTACAGTAAAGTGCAGTAGCTAGTCCAAAATATTGCATTTGCTTCATAATATTCTACAAACAAATCCTCCAAAACTGCATTACTCAAAACTACAAAAAAAACTGCCGTTTTGACAGTTCAGGTAGTAAAATTAGCCTACAGTTACTTTTTGTAAGGTCTAGGCTAGGCCCTATATTTCCCATGGAAGGTGGTTCCACGAATTTGTGGAAGCAAGCAAAAATTGACTAGAAAAGGGTAACGTTATGCATTTGTTTTCCATTTTTGCTGTAAAACTTACACAATTAGGTATTGATTTGATCTAAACCTGTTCTGTCGAACTTTTGGGGGGGGTGTAGTTGCTAAAATAACGTTAACCATTGCTTGCCTCACTCGTCATCGATGCTCCATGGTCAATTAGATTAATGTATGTATGATCTTAGTAGGCCTATAGCTATAACGTGTATTGTGTCTATGTTCCTTTGCAACATTTACCAGCGCTAATCAACGTAAAAATGTGAACTAAACCCTTATATTATAGGCTAGGTGCTGTTGGCTGTTTGGCCGCGTAGCATGCACATATTT
The DNA here is from genome assembly GCF_046254945.1 of Alosa pseudoharengus. Lineage (NCBI taxonomy): Eukaryota > Metazoa > Chordata > Actinopteri > Clupeiformes > Clupeidae > Alosa > Alosa pseudoharengus. The sequence goes on along the minus strand of NW_027468848.1, from coordinate 22,190,067 downwards.
CTGTAACGTTTAGGCCTACTATTGCAGTGAGTTAGTAACTTCCTTGTGCGAATTTAAGTTATACTCTTTAGTAGTAGTGCAATAGCGCTTTATTTGGATAAGCAATTGGGTAGTCAAAGTACGCAAGTTTGAGTGTAACTACCTAACAGCCTTGGGCTATTACTAGGGGTGCCTACCAGAGGTTAAATTGGGCCGGAGCGCAGCTCCGCCTCCTCAGGTCCACAACACACCCTGCCGGAGCTCAGCTCCGTCTCCTTCAGCACCAAACATTGTTATTCCACTAGAATTATTTTTCATCTCCTGGCAAATGGCATATGAGACTGATTAATTAGCAAGACTAGCCTAATATTGAACTTCCGTGGCCCAGTAAAATCTTAAGTTCAGGTTTAATTTCTCGCGGTGTAGGCCTACTCGTCACACAGATATTATATCACGTGAACGAGCGAAATCTAAGCTGTCCATTAACGCCAAGTGGCTGTGATAAATGGTTCGCGAGAAACTTAACATTGAACTTGTAATGAAATGTAGACCTAATCATATTTGCATTCTGCACACATCTCTGCACAAACTCTTCACTAAACACAAGGCGAACCGTAAATCACAATAAACAGAAGACCTTGCCGAATACGAGGATATAACGCATACATCTGTACAACAAGCGGTTCCCGAGTAATCCGTTTTTTTTTTTAAAAATTGCACATTTGTACTTGGTCTCCAACTTTGGGCCAAAATTATAATGTATTCTCATCTAAAACTATTTAGCCTACAGTATGTCAGAAACGTTTCTGTAAATCGCTTAGCCAGAGTATCCCACCATCATGGTTGTTATATTGTCAGATGCTATAATATAGCCCAATATAATATACTAATATAATATAATGCTTCCTAATGACATGAATGCAAAAATATGAGGGAAAAAATCATGAGACGCAAATTATTTTTTTCTTGATGTAAAGGCTGACATAAGACATATTGCATTTAAGACAAATATTATCACATCTACTTTCTCAGATATGGGTAGCCCAGACTGTCCTGAAAAAGGAAGATATAGCATGTATAGATGCACAATGACCAATATGACTATAGCTTAAGCCTTAGATTACAACACAAGTTGTTCTGCTACAGGCTACTTCATAATTTCATGGAGTGCTGAAAAGTACACTATTTTTGACCATTTCTAAAAAGAAACTCGGAAAATATGCTTTGTGGTTGTGAACTTATTGCAGTATCATAACTAGGCTATTCTGTGTATGCATGGTTAAAGGAACACGCCACCCAATGTCAGTAGTAATATATTGTAATGATCTGAGCCTAGCTGTTGATGACTGTGCTCCCATGATGCTGTTCGTTAGATGTGTTATGTTGAATGTTAATGTTAACCATACAAGTTACCAATGATGTGCGTACTGACTGTCGTGTTTATGTTTATAGTTGATTACAGTGTTCATAACCGGGTCTAACTAGTGTGTGTTTTAGATACAGCCTAAGATAGATGTTTAGTGCTGGAGCATAAGGGTCAGGTCTGGCCCGGAATTATGTGTTCGTGTGTTTTTGGTGCATAACCAATAAAGACCATTGAAAGACAACCTTGCAGAGTGTTACATTGGTGTCAGAAGTGGGATGGGCCCCTCCCGGGGCGCGAAGATCTACGCCAGATCAAGACGGAGAAGAAGGCCGAGGACCAGACCAGCAAGATGGCGGCGGACCTCAGCAGATGTTCCAATGGTCCTTTTAAGGACTAGCCAGTTCGCCGAGCTCGCCACTTCGGAGGATGGAGGACCTGACGGCCCGGCGCGGGACCTGTGCAGGCGACCAGCGGGACCAGCCCTGCACAGCCGACGAGAGCTGCCAGCGCTGGAGGAAGCGGCCCCGGCTGAGGAGTTCCCGGCTCGACGCCGATGTCGATGCTGCCGTCATCCGAGGATCTCATCCATAGAGAGCGCGAACTCTCTGACGACCTTGGAACACGACCACAGCGGCCGGATTTACACCGCCAGCTATGGAAGAACTTCCAGAGCGTCAGCTGCCGGTCGAGAGTGTGATGGAGTCATAGCTGCTAGTTCGGGAGCTTGCGGTGCTCCAGCTAGTGACCAAGAGGGTAACGTCGACCTGTAGAGCCTTGGGAGCTATCGTTTTGTGGACTGTTGAAGTTTGAAGTGCGCACGTTCGACACAAGTCGGCGCAATGTTTTTCATGTTTTGTGTGTGAGTTCCTGTGTGTCCCGAGCCTGCTGAGAGGGTCGGGGTCTCCATTTCCCGCCACAGTGGAGCATCGTTGTGCTCGAGAGACAGCCGACAAAAGTTCTACAAGAGGGCAGCGCGAGGAGGGACCTCGACGTGGACTGCTGACCGCCTGGAGATCGGCACACTGTGGACAGGTGGCAACGGCCACGAGCTGTCACAGTAGCCAGAGGGGGCTACCGAACGTCCAGGGGTTCCAGCGTATCCGGGGGTTCGGCTTGCAGTGGGACTGTTTGCTGCTGTTTCAGGTAGCGCAGCTGCACGGCGGGAAACTGAGGGCCCAAGCGACACCACGACCCACGTCTGGCCGGTTCTGGTGCTTGTTCGGGGGAGAACTGACGTGACAGAGGCAGCCGAGAGCCCTTCCAGTCGGGATGGGTTATCGTGCAGCCGGAGGCTTTCCGGTCACTTGGACTAAGCACTGGGATTGACACCGACGCAGCCGCGAGCGGTGAGCTGAGCTGTCATTGCCGGGGACGACAATGGCTCGGGAGGGGGTTATGTAGCGTCGGTGGATGTTCATGTCTAACGTTGAATGAGTGTTTCCCAGAATGCAGTGCGAGTGAATGCTAGAATGTGTAATGTCGATTATAATAGTTGTAGTTACGTTTAGCATGTTGTGTATTTGTTAGCGTGTTAGTCTCTTTAGTTGTACCTAATGTGTTTATCCTCGTGTTGATGTGTGTGGTAAACCCTTATTGTGTGTAGCATGTGCGGCTGAGACTACCCCTGTGTTGCCCTATGTAGTTGTCTGTGTCCATATGAGTCTTCCTGTTCCAATAAATGGCCGTCCTGGCCAAAGGTGAATCTTGTCTGAGGGTGAGATCGCTACATTGGTGTCAGAAGTGGGATGCCGACCCCTACAGGACGGGAGGAGAAAGCTGCGACCGATACCCCGGCGATGATGAGTTTCCTGCCAAGACGGCTCTTCGACAGTGCGCTCGCCCATGGCCACCTGCTGGGCCCAGCAGACGGAGCCAGCCTGCAGCGTGACCGTAACGAAGAAACCCGCCCCCGGCCACAGGAGGAGACAAACCGGGCTAATGGCAGCATCCCGCCACTGGAACCCGCTCCACACGGGAGCGATGGAAATCGGCTGGTCCCCGGTGCGACGGCGGCAGAAGGGCGCTCCAACGCCAAATTGCCCCGCTACAATGGTGAAAGGCCGCTGGCGACATACCTGGTGCAGGTCCGGCTGGCAGCTGAGCTGAATGGCTGGTCGGCGGAGAGAACGGGCATACAGGTGGCGTTGGCCCTGGAAGGAGAAGCGCTACAAGTATTAGAAGACCTGCCACCGGCAGAGCAAGCAACCTGGACTGCCATCGAGGCAGCTCTGCAACGACGATTCGGCCAGAGGATCTTCACCAGCGATGCTCGAGAACAACTCGCATCCAGACGGCGGCACAAGGGCGAGAGACTGGGCAAGTTCGCGGCTGACCTGCAGCTGTATGCCCGGCGGGGCTACCCAACGTACAGCCAGAGTCTACATGAAGAAATGGCACTGGAAGCGTTTGTGCGAGGCATCCACCCGGAGCGGCTGAGAGAACATCTTCGCCTGAGCGCCCCCAGCTCGCTGGCCGTGGCGCTCGCGGAGGCCGAACGGGTGGAAAACATCTTCCACACAACGGAGTCGAGGCATTGCGTACGCCAGACATCGATGGAGGAAGACGGGGAGGAGTTGGAGACGACGCGACAGACCAGAGCACAGCCACCACAACGCCGCCCACGCGAGTGGAAGAGGCCGGCCAGCGGAGACGGATGCTACCGGTGTGGTGAACCGGGGCACATCGCGAGGTACTGTCCCGCCCCAGCACCCCTCACGCGCGCGCCCCAGTCAAACTAGAGGGGGGTGGCACGGCGGGAGGGATGCCACCTTCAAGTTTCACTACCTCCCTGGCTATGGACTGCATACGACTGGGCCGGCTCGGCCAAACAAGAGGACTCTATGTGGACTGTACGCTAGACGGGACTCAGTGTCGTGCCTTGATCGATACTGGCTCCACCATCTCGCTGGTGCGCCCCGGTCTCTTACCCGGCACGCTGGTAGCCAGACCCAGAGGCTGGGAAGAGACAAAAACACGCATCACAACAGTTACCGGAGAGCGAGCGGAACTGTTTGGACAAAAAGCGGTGTGCGTGTGCATCAACGGTGAGACGGCGAGCCGCCGGCTTTGGTTGGCTAGCATTCAGGATGATTGCATTCTCGGCCTGGACGTGCTAGAGAAATGGGGGGCTGTGGTGGACATTTCCCGGTCCACACTACACTTAGGGACGAGCAGCGTAGTGTTGCACACGGCGGGGAAGACAGAGCATGAAGTGCGGAGAGCTGGCGCGACGAAGAACTCTCCAACTCGCTCCACACGAGCCCGCAGGAAGCAAACTCGCAAAGAGTGCTCGCCATCCAAGACTCCGCCCCTCCCCATACAAGCCCGCGAAACTCAAGCCCGCGGAAACAACAGGTCTCATCCAGGTCCGCTTGCTGAGTCTCCGCCCCTCCCCACACAAGCCCGCGAAACTCAAGCCCGCGAAAACAACAGGTCTCGTCCAGGTCCGCTTGCTGAGTTCGCCACTGCTCAGCTCACGCCCACTAGAGAGGAGCCAGGAGCGCGGGTTGAGCAATCTCCACTCTCCACTCAGAGAGCGCGGCCCTCTGTAGAGACAAGGCAAGCCGTAAATGAACTCTGCACTCGTAGCTGTGAGGGGCTGAGTGAAGCACAGGGTAGCCAGGTGCGGAGACTACTAGCAGCGTACACCGACATCTTCGCTGCAAAAGATGAGGACTGCACCCGAACGAGCCTGGTCCAACACGATATCGACACCGGAAATGCTCGGCCCATCCGACTTCAGCCTCATCGCTTACCGTTCGCCAAACGACAAGCAGCTGAAGAAAAGATCAAGGAAATGGCCGCGGCAGGAGTGATAGAGCCAAGCAGTAGTCCCTGGGCTGCGCCGGCTGTACTCGTCCGGAAGAAGGACGGCTCGTGGCGGTTCTGTGTTGACTACAGGCGCCTCAACCAGGTAACCCGGAAAGACTCATACCCGCTCCCCCGCATTGACGATGCGCTGGACAGCATTGCCGGCTCCTGTTGGTTTAGCTCGCTGGACTTACGCAGTGGCTACTGGCAGATTGAGCTAGCCCCGGAAGCTCGGCCGAAGACAGCGTTTACCATCGGGCAAGGGCTGTGGCAGTTCCGGGTACTTCCGTTCGGCCTATGCAACGGGCCAGCGAATTTTGAGCGGCTGATGGAGCGTGTCCTGGCGGGCATTCCACGAACATGCTGCGTGGTTTACCTGGACGACATCCTGTGTCATGCAACGGACTTCACCGGTGCCATAGGACATCTGGAAAAGGTGTTCGACGCAATACGAGGTGCTGGGCTCAAACTGCACCCGAAAAAGTGCCACCTGTTCCGGAGGCAAACCGGGTTCCTGGGCCATGTCGTGGGGGCCGCCGGAGTGGCCACCGACCCAGCTAAGGTGGAGACGGTGAGGCGTTGGCCTGTTCCACGCGACGGTGCTGAGCTGCGGAGCTTCCTGGGCCTGGCGTCATATTACCGGCGTTTCATTCGGGACTTTGCTACAGTCGCCAGCCCGCTGCATCGATTGACGCACAAAGGCCAGCTCTTCGAGTGGACGCGAGAGTGCGACGCGGCATTCCGGCGGCTGCGGAGGGCGCTATGCGAGGCCCCAGTGCTCGCCTTCCCTGACCCTCGACTGCCGTTTATCCTGGACACCGACGCCAGCGACGTGGGCGTCGGCGCCGTCCTCTCACAAGCAGGCGGGCAGGGCGAGCAAGTGGTCGCATACTTCAGCCGCTCACTGGACCGAGCGGAGAAGAATTACTGCGTGACACGCAGGGAACTGTTGGCTGTGGTGGTGGCAGTGCGCCATTTCCGAACCTACCTCTACGGTAAACGGTTCCTGCTGAGAACGGACCACGCGTCACTCACCTGGCTGCTGAACTTCAAAGAACCGGAGGGCCAGCTGGCTCGCTGGCTGGAGGCGCTCCAGGACTACGACATGGAGATTCGACACCGGGCGGGTCGCCTTCACGGCAACGCGGACGCCCTGTCCAGGCGTCCGTGTGCAGCAGACCAGTGCCAACACTGCCACCGGAGGGAGGAGAGGAGTCTGGCCGCGGCTCAATCGGAGCCCGCTCGTCGGCTACAGGCTGCATCACCGCTGGCAGAGAGAGAGAGGGTCGCTGTTTTCAACGCTCACCAGCGTCGCGCCAACGAGAGGGTCAACGCTCGCCAACAGCACGCCAGCGAGAGACTCAACGCTCGCCAGCGCCGCGCCATCAAGAGAGCCAACGCTCGCCAGCTTCACGCCAGCGAGAGAGATAACGCACCGCAGCCCAACGCCACAACACAGCACTGCAGAGCGGCAGCTGAGGCCATGGACGCGCAGTCGCCGGTGGACGTGATGTCGAGGGAGGAGATCCGGAAGGCGCAATCGGAGGACGCCACGCTTGGCCGAGTGTGGTCATGGATCGAAGCCGGTCAGCGACCGCCATGGACTGACATATCCGCACTCGATCCAGAGACCAAAGCGATTTATTCACAGTGGCCGGGAATAGTAGCACGTCAAGGACTGTTGTATAGACACTGGCGAGCCCCCGATCGACAATCTGACATTTTCCAGTTGCTGGTTCCTGCTGGATTACGAGCCCGTGTACTGGAACAGGTACATGGGGCTGTGGGGGCGGCTCATTTCGGCATCGCAAAAACTCTTCGTCGGCTGAGAGGCCACTTCTATTGGCCGGGATGCAGGCTGGACGTTGAACTGCATGTTCACTGCTGTGACGCCTGCACAGCGAAGAAGGGCCCCACGCGACGCTCGCACGCTCCGCTGCAGCAATACGCAGTCGGGGCTCCCATGGAGCGGGTAGCCGTCGATATCATGGGCCCACTGCCAGTCACAGAGCGGGGAAATCGCTACGTGCTCGTAGCTATGGACTATTTCACTAAGTGGCCGGAGGCGTATGCAGTGCCAGATCAGAGCGCCCACACGACAGCGGACAGACTGGTCACTGAGATGTTCTGCCGGTTCGGGGCACCGGAAGAGCTCCACAGCGACCAAGGGCGGAATTTCGAGGCGGAGGTGTTTGCTGAGGTTTGCCAGCGCATGGGCATCCGGAAAACGAGAACGACACCTCTGCATCCACAAAGCGACGGGCTGGTCGAACGGTTTAACCGGACGCTAGCAGTGCAGCTGGCCATATTGGCCGACCGCCGACAAAAGGACTGGGACTTACACTTGCCCTTAGTGCTCTGGGCATATCGCACAGCGGTGCAAGAGTCAACGAAATGCACACCGGCAGCTCTGATGTTCGGGCGAGAGCTACGCACGCCGGTGGACTTGGTGTTCGGTTCGCCTCCGGAAGCGGAGATTGGAGGTAAGCCAGGGCTGGAATACTACAAGCAGCTACGCGAGAGACTGAAGGGAGTACACGAGTTGGCCCGGCAGGCTATGAGTGAAGCTGGAATACGTCAAAAGCGAGCTTACGATACGCGCTGTCGCGGCCAGGAGTTCCAGACCGGCGATAAAGTGTGGGTGTACTGCCCGGAGAGAAAGAAAGGCATTTCCCCGAAACTCACTAGCCAGTGGGTCGGGCCGTGCGATGTCTTAGAGAAGCTGTCTGATGTGGTCTATCGTGTGAGACTGATTAAGCGTCGGAGAGTTGTGGCCCTCCACCGTGATCGACTGGCCCCGTATCGACCCCTGTGACCCCATCTTTTGTAAATTGCTTTACAATTACCGTCGGGCCTATAGGCCTATTGCCTGGCTTGCCTCAGCTTCGGTCACGTCCTTTTACAATTTTATCATTGTAATAAAAAACGCAATTTGCCACATCATTTCAACATGCTCCTGGCCTACTAATTAATGCCTATTGTACTTTATTTTTTGCAAAAAGAAAGAAATCCTTGATAAAATAACAAGTCATTCACATTATAGGCTACTTTACACACTGTTATGTCAGGGTGACTGAAAGCCTGTTCTGAAGACCTGTTCTGAAAAATGCTGATGTGGTACATGAAAATGTAGCTAAAAATGTGGAGAATGCAATGCAATCAAGCATTTTGGACGATATATTGTCACAAGCTGGCAGTATAGGCAACAGTCCGATGTGCGTTTTATTTGGAGACTGTTTTGCGAGAAAGAGACTGAGTTTGCTGCTGATATTCTGGGAATAGGCTACAACATAGCCAATGTACGACTTTAGCCTTTTAATATATTTGCTGCATTGGATCAGTCTTCCTAGAACAGGCAAGGGCTTTCTAGCCTCACGTCAGCAGCGCTGCATCACCCCCTACATTAAAACAACCAGCGGATGGTGGGCGGGTGCCGTTTCGAAGATTGGTCAAAAAACTTTGGTGTTGATGGATGGCTGATGGATGATAAGTTTTGCTATGCAGTTATGGTTGAAATAATAGCCCATCAGCGCATCTCTAGTGTGTGTGCCTCTCTCTCGCTCAGAGGGGAGGGAGAGGCTGAGGGTCGATCCAGCATGGATTCTAAACTCTGTGGTGGATAGGATCTACAATTAGGTGTTAACAATACTACTATGCTAGGTCAAAGTACTCCCAAGTGCTATTGCGCCACACATTGTAGTTCTCCGGTTTATTCGCTTGGAAAATCGCCACGTTTCATGTTGCGTGGCCGTAGCATTTCTATCAACTACTCGTGCAACTGTATTTAAGTCGGAAAAACGTGGATGTTTTTGATTACTTCTACGCTTAGTTGCCGTCAAAGCCCGCTAGCATAGCAACATGCTAACACAGTCCAGCCCCGCACCAGAGCGTTTGAGTGCACGTACGGACACGGGAGAGGTATGACTCAACTCGTGAAAGTTAAGGTAACAACATATATTACTACTGACATTGGGTGGCGTGTTCCTTTAAAACTCTTAACCGCAAAATACAGCAGAATACATATTATATAATTTTATATAATATTATGTAATTATTGTCAAACCTCTGAATTTCTTTTGAAAGTGCACCAGATTGATGCATTTAAACGTTAAAATATAAAACATTTTCTTATGGGGCAGCATGCCCCCGGACCCCCCTAGGGGGGCTGGTGCCCCAGTGCAGCTCTAGATCTAATGATGCCCATGATCTATAATGATGAAACGGACCCTGAAAAATGTTTTGAGGGGCGGTGGAGATTGAAGATGTAAACCCAGAAGTGTGCAGAATCAGTAATTTTGAAGTAGGCTATAGAACTATGCATTTAGTAGAAAAACCCTGGATGGAACCTGGATGGTCTTGAAACCTATAAGACGTGTTGTTCTCTATGGGCTACTATGCAAAATTGATCGTAGCCTACTCGCTCTCTCGTGTTAAATGAAATTGTATTTGATCAGGATTTTGTAATCATCTGGTAGGCAAATTAATTATGTGTTATTATTGTTATAGAATCCCTGTGTCTTGTTTAGTTGGAACAAAATGACAATTGTCAGTACGTTCGTCAGAAGCTAATCCGGAGCGTGAAAGACGGCTCTGAACCTAACCAAATGTTTGTCTTTTTCCTATCGAAATTCCTTGGGCATTCCTCCTCCATCGTCTCGCGTTTTTAAACTGGACATTTGCAATATCTCTTCTCCAGCTTTCTATAGGCTACATTATATTTATGTGTGAAGCAGGGGTATGCCTGGAATGTCAGGAAGTTATCCCAAGAATTAAATGAATACAATGTAGCAGCATAGCCTATTAACATTTTGTAAGTTGTAATTGAGAGAGGGGTATTCCTAGTGTTCAAGAGGCGGAACCAGGGGTTTCACTCCAGACCAGGGCAGGCGTGGCTTTCCGAATGGAGTTGGATGTCAGGCAAATTGCAAGCGGTAGTCAGCAAAGCGATTCTTGGACACGGTAAGGTCCCGGGCTTTTCCAATAAACGATTGTTTGATAGAAGTTTAGCATATAACCTCCTACTAACTGAGAAAATGGTTTTGATTTTGACTCAACTTGGTTTAAAACAAAAGGATTTTAAATGTAAGTTTCGTGTCATACACTGCTATGACAGCTGGATCGGGGTAAGATTTAAAATTTAAATCAAAATTCCTCATTATTTCATGATCGTAAGTTCTCTCATTTTGTTTTCGTCTTGGCATGAATCATGTCATTTTAAGTTGTACCATTTTCTGATTTGCTTTGTGGCATACAATTCAAAGTTCTCTGGTAACTTGTAGGCTGTTCTGTTCGGCAAAGGCATCAGATGAATTGCTGTCAAGTGAGCGACTACGGGGTGAAGCAGCATTGCAAATGTGTTTGACACTTGTAAAAATGCGAATAAAACAGCCTGCCCTCGTTGCAGTTCAGGTTTAGTTTACGACATTATTTGATAGGCTGCGCTTGGCTCTTATTGTTCAGTGTTTGTTGGGTGGTAGTTGGAGTCAGGCTGCATTTCGATTAAAGAAATTCGGTAGGCTACGGGATCATTTTGCCGGTTTCACTGACGTCACGCTCACCATTAGCGGGACTGTCACCGGCTATTCAGCTTTTGTGATGGCTTGTCGACTTCGTGACATTGATTTAGCGGAGGATGGCTGTAGGAGTAGGCAACCGTGTTAGACTTGAAGGTGTGTGTGTGTGTGTGTCTGTGTGGGAATCTCTGGTCTGATGCGGAATACCAAGCACATTATCTGCTGACGGTACGGGTGAGTAGTCGACTATTTATCGTCTTCCATCTTTCTCTGTTGGCTTAATGATCTCGTTTTACATTGTGTCTGTTTGCTGTTTATTTGAATGAGACATTTCGATGATGCCTGATGTAGTGAGAGACAAGGGATTTTCCTTAGCCACTAAAGAACAGTAGCCTAGGCTATGTGCACAACATTTTCGCGGACGCTGTAGGGTAGTAAAGCAGACGTTTTGTTGTTTTCAATCTCCGAACCACGGTGGTGCAGCTATCCCAAATATCAGCTGGATCAGCTGCCTTTCCCTTTGAAGCCCTTTGGTGAACAGGTAAAGGATGCTCATTCTAAATGCACGCGACTACAACTCCCCTCTTGACATAAACCATTCGAAAGCGAGTGGAAAATGGAAACACGTACTGTTCCCAGCTGTGTGCACATCATAGAGGGCATAAGCATTAAATTAGGATGACACTTAGGAACCCAAGGTAGGTCCAATTTGGCGCAAAAAGAAGGTGGGTAATGGGACCAAATTATAGAATTAAGAATTAACCAAGCAAAAATTGTTCTGTCAGCAAACATGTTTAGCTTCCCTGTGGTCGACTGGAAGAATCGGGGAGTCATGTCAAAATGATGGCCAGCGAAAGAGATGTAAACGGAGAGGGTGGCGTATAGGCATCATGTTTATCATAGGGGCTGCATGAAGGTCATAAGTTTGATTCTTGATGGGATGCTTACATTAACTCAAGTTGATTAACTTGACCATAGAAGTAACTAATGTCTGTTTTATTTATGCCTGTTCAGTCCACAAACAATGTAATTGCATGTATACCCTACATCTTCACATCTCAAACATTCATTTATTTATTTGTTTTGCGTTTTTGTTTATTTAAATCCATGTACATTGACAACATTGATTTTATATCCTCTGACTTGATAGAAATTGAGGGATATACTTCTTTCTTAATAGGCCCTACACCTATTACACCTACACCTGTTACAGCGCCATTACACCTATCTCCTGTGGAATAATTCCTTTAAAGTCACTTCTCTCTAAAATCTAAGCCTAGATCTTCAACTTGGCTCATTAGTGAATTATGTAGTTGAGGTTTGTGGTGCAAAGGTGTCTTTGGTGAAGTGCGCTTTGAGATGGGGCAGAGGCAGCCGGTAAAGTACAAGCCTCCTTAGTGTCAAAGGGTCTGAAGGGCTTGGATAAAACCGGATTGACGCCTCGAAATTATGAATGAAACTATGAATTATCTACAGAGACATTTCACAAGACAGTAGTTGCTCAAGGAGTAATTGATTATGGCTCATTTGCCTGTAGATTCCCTTGGTAGTGTTACTGGTTTTGGTGCTGCCTGTGCTGTCAAGTTTTAGCATCACAATGCAGAGTATCATGATCCAAATACATTTATATATATATATTACATATACAGAACAATATAACACCTATATTGTCAGCATTTACTATTGAACCAATTCGAGTGAGAGTCTAAAATCATTATTGGTTATGCGACTGATCCCCATTCTTGTTCATTTCATTTTTTTATGTGTTTTCTCACCCGCATGCTGTGTGTCGTTGTGTGCAGCTGTGTTGGATATCTCTGTTTTGGATGAGTCATCTTAACCTGTTGCCATGTTACATTTCTCAGCAAGCAAGGGTGCTTCCAGACATTGGCTGTCTGTCCATCAAAGCCATGGGGAAGGACTACTACAAGACCCTAGGCATCCAGTCTGGGGCCAACGAGGATGAGATCAAAAAGGCCTATAGGAAGATGGCTCTCAAGTTTCACCCAGACAAAAACAAGGACCCCAACGCAGAGGAGAAGTTCAAGGAAATAGCAGAGGCATATGAGGTGCTGAGTGACCCTAAGAAGAGGGTCATCTATGACCAGTATGGAGAAGATGGTGAGTTTGCCACTCTGGTCTTTCATGTTTTTAATTCTCTATTGAATAAAGGCTGGTAATGTGGATAAAAAAAGACATTAATGATTCTAGGGTCCTCTACTCTTCAAATAGCTTTGGGGTATAAAATCGGGTACCAGAGGACAATACCATTCCGGCGAGAATGCAGAGTGCTCCTTAACTCCAAAGAGAGAGCTTTTGTTTTTTCTCCTCATATAAAGTCATATTTTCCAAGCTGATTTAATTTGAATGCTGAACTCAAATATTGGCAAGTGCTCAGGCTATGCTGTCACGGTGTAATTTTGCATGTGTGGCTCAGTCAAAAAACAAAAAAAAACAAGATGGTGGTGGGGGTAGTCGGAGGAAGACAAAGAGACATGATATTCCAGCTCTTGCCGATGGCTCACCGCTGGGCCCTGCGCCAGCCCCGTTTGTCTATCTTTAGTCGGTGCACAGCTGGAAAACCCAGCATTTCAGTTGGAAGCACACTAAGACGGATGCCTTCGGTGTCGTAGCAAGGGAACCTGCCTTTGATTTGCACCTTTTTTAAGGAGCCTGTCGTTTTATACCATTGGTTTTTGAAAAGTGAGTTGATGCTTTAAGTTGCAGCAAAGTTGCTTTAAAACAACTGCAGCCAGCCAGTCAGCATATCGCAGGGGGGCCTGACTGGAAAGAGCTTGGCTGAGGTGTTTTAAGAATACATAACTGAGGGAAAATATATCATAGAGGAGGAGGAGGGGAAAACACCAAGATTTTGCCGAAAGAATGTTGCAAATCATTTTTCCCAATAACATATGATAGGGCCTATTCCTGGTCAACGTAGGACTCTATTATTTCACTGTGACCCACTTACTATTTTAACGACCAGCTACGTCTTGCATATCTGTATAGCCTGAGGATGCTCATTTTCAAAGCCCTTGCAAAGCACTGGCTGTAATGCATTTTTAATCACACTGCTGTGTAGCGTCTATGCTAACCTACCGTGTGACAGCAGCAAACCTTACATGACTTTTGGTATTGCTCATGTTTTTCTGTACTCGCCTTAAGCCTCTGAGGATGAGCAAATTATCTTCGTACTTTACCTCCAGTGGTTGATACATGACCAATCAGTGGTGGAGTGGTTGAGTGCATTTGTCCATTCAGATGGCTGGCCTCACAGCTTACATTAAACAGATACAAGTCCTTAAACAGGGGCTCATTTTTAGACTTCTAACCTCATCCCGCTTTACAGGATGACGCTGTCTGGCTCTTCTCGTAGATCCGACTTGTGTATTCTTTCCGACACGCATTTTCCAACGGACGGACCACTACACAGGCTTGGCTTTGGGTATATTAATAGCCGTTGAGGTAGGCTGTTTGTGTAGGAGAGCCCCAGCGATTTCCACTCCACTCAGTCTTGTGATTTTACTTTATTCCCATCAGAACCAAAATACAAAGAGAGGCACTTGGCAGTCCTCGTGGTGCGTCTGACACTCAGAATTGAAAAGCGTGGGCAGTCACAAGTCTCACCTAATGTGATGAAAGACATGATAATGCTTATGCCATTGTCATAGAGAACACATGCCTCTACCACAGAATATAGTCCTAGGCCACACAGTTTCACCATACTCTGTGGCCTAGGACTATTTACAATGTTGTGCATACCATCACTGATCATGTACATCTTAAACCTGAAATGAAGAATTCTGCAATGGCGTAATATCCGACATCGCTGGAGCTCTAATAATCAGTTTGATATTCTTCCTCCTGTGTGCTTCAGGCTTGTCAAAGTGTTTCTGGGAATTAAAATGTCTCCTCTACACTAGTCTATTTCTATCGAAGCAACGGAGCCCAAGCTATGAGTCATGCATCACTGTGATTGGATAAAAACAATGACTACTGACTTAGGACATGACTAAGGTTAGCATGCCCTGTGGCAAAGAAATGCTGTTTGGGATTCCTTACAAGCACTGATAGTCAGTATTGGTGGTCATTGACTTAGTACTTTTTTATCTGTTCCTAATATTCTTTCATATTCATCAGATCTCTTTGGATAAAAGCATGTGATAAATAAGATAACCACATATCATTCATATGGAACCTCTGTCATATGTCAGGTTCATTTGCGTGACACTGCAGTGTGATACTTCAGGTAGATATTGGAGATGTCCGAGCTGCATGTCTGGTCACAGCTGGCTGTGATCCTCACGAGTGGTCCGGGGGCTTGGGAGAGTGCAAATACCAGCAGAGAGTGGGGAAGAGAGGAGTGGAGAAGAGAGGAGTGGAGAAGAGAGGAGTGGGGAAGAGAGGAGTGGGGAAGAGAGGAGAGGCGTGGTGGGGAGGTGGGGAAAAGAGGAGTGGGGAAGAGAGGAGAGGCGTGGTGGGGAGGTGGGGAAAAGAGGAGTGGGGAAGAGAGGAGAGGCGTGGTGGGGAGGTGGGGAAAAGAGGAGTGGGGAAGAGAGGAGAGGCGTGGTGGGTAGGTGGGGAAAAGAGGAGTGGGGAAGAGAGGAGTGGAGAAGAGAGGAGTGGAGAAGAGAGGAGTGGGGAAGAGAGGAGTGGGGAAAAGAGGAGTGGGGAAGAGAGGAGAGGCGTGGTGGGGAGGTGGGGAGGGGATGGGAGGGGAGGCTGGCAGAGAGGCACTGCACCAGGCTTGGGTCCCTGTGGTGGCTGCACAGATGGTGCGGGGAAGAGGATGTCAGGACTCTTGTCACCCCTCTCGCCTCTTCACCCACTCAGTCCCTTTGAGTAGCCGTTGCTCATTAGAGCAGCTGAGGGCACTGCCCCAAGATGTGTCATCCCCTCTGTGGAGACGAGAGGGTGTCTTTAGGAGGTTCACACCACTGTAAATAACAGAAGTGAGTCCATGAAGTGTTGACCTGCTATACGGTGAGCCGCTGCTGCCATTACACTGAATATAGATTTTTTTTTTTAAGTTTTCTATATGTCCAGCGATGGAGTGTCCTGGCTCTGTATATTAAATCGGGATCAGTCAGCCATGGGCTTAAGTCTTATCAGCCCTCAACAGAGCTCTGAGGCATAGCAGAGGCGACCCCCCCCCCCCCCCATCTCCTGTGCACTACCCTCCCTCCCGCGCCCCAGTTTCCATTAAGCCGGATGTGTTCTCAATAAGGCCCCCTGCCTTTTACCACTGTTGATGATTTTCACACTGCAGTGATTGTAGGAGAATTTTAGCACCTCAATTTGTAGGACTGTTGAAAGCGACAGGGAGCCAAAAGACCTGAATGCAGGTTTGACCATTCTCACGAAAGGTGATGGTGCACTAGATGTTCCCAACTAGAACTAGAACTTAGTACATCTTCAGATTTTTTGCCAATTTATCCAAACCATGGTTTCTATAGTAAGATCCATATATATTAGCTATATCTTCAACATCTCAGTTACAAAATCATGAATTCTGCTAAAATCATCTCTGCTGTAAAGCCGGAACCCTAGTCAGCTGTTATCTGTCTCCACACTGGTCCTCTGGCAGTATTATCTCAGGTACTATATGTGTGGGTGGGCTGACTAACCCTGATTTCTTGTCTCGCTGCAGGTCTGAAGGCAGGCGGTGGCGGCTCCACAGGCAACTCAGGCAGCACCTACCACTACACCTTCCACGGCGACCCGCACGCCACCTTCGCCTCGTTCTTCGGTGGCTCCAACCCCTTCGACATATTCTTTGGCTCCAGCCGCACGCGCAACCACACGTCCAATGGCTTCAGCGACCACCACGGCGACCATCATCATGACAACGACATCGACATGGACTGCGATGACGACCCCTTCGGGCCCTGGGGCCACTTTGGTAGCAGCTTCAGCGCCTTCAACGGGCTCAACGGTTTCCACCACGGTGGCGGCGGCGGGGGTCGGAGGGCGCAGCGGGCCGAGCCCCTCCGCGGCCGGCGGCGCATGCAGGATCCGCCGGTGGTGCACGAGCTGCGCGTCTCGCTGGAGGAGATCTTCCACGGCTGCACCAAGCGCATGCGCATCACGCGGCGGCGCCTCAACCCAGACGGACGCAGCATGCGCACCGAGGACAAGATCCTCAACATAGTCATCAAGCGCGGCTGGAAGGAGGGCACCAAGATCACCTTCCCCAAGGAGGGCGACGAGACGCCGGACAACATCCCCGCCGACATCGCCTTTGTGCTCAAGGACAAAGGCCACCCGCACTTCAAACGTGACGGCTCCAACCTCATCTACTCAGCCAAGATCAGCCTGAAGGAGGTAAGACACCTCAGGAAGGGTCTCGGGGGTTGAGCTGATGCAGATGCAGATGCAGCAGTTTTCTGCCATTCTGCACCGTATGTGTTAATTAGTCAGTAATGACTCATTCATTCACTTTAGATGCTCATGCATTTCCTGGCCATATTGGGCATCATTTGCTTTGTTTGTGTTTTTTCGCTTGCCAAGATTCTATTTTCGGACATCTCTCTGTTTCAGCTGAGAGCTGAAGAGCGGAGAGAGCTTTTATAGTTGAGTAATTAGTGTAAATAGAAACTATCTTGAAGGAAATATTTTGGTAAAAACAGGAAAATGTAAAATTATAGGATGATAGAGTAGATAGAGTTGTATATATTGCCATACCAGTGTAGACTATAGAGTATTAGAATATAGGCCTAGATATATACTGTAGATTTACATAAGTACAGGATAGTTTCGCAGTCATTTGACCTGACACCCATTTGCCTTGGTGTGTATGGAGTTTGTTTGGTCAGTTGGACTGTCTGATCCTTGGAATAGATTTGCTCCAGACACACATTACACAGGTTTATTATTATCACATCTCTAGAGCCTTGTTTGGCCTTTGTGTCAATTTACTTGGGGTAAACTTCCAAGGTCTGTTTTAGTCCTGTCCTGATTGTAGCCAAAATAGCTCGCCGACCTCGCTGACCACAAGGATGAGGAGGGGCCTTTCAGACTGATGTCCCCCTCAGACAGTGTATTGTTGTTGTTGAGAGTAACTTCATGTGAACACATCTCAGTGACAAGTTCTGATGAATCACCTTGACTACACAAATGTTCACCAGGGCTTTAGCCCTTTTTTACATTAAACCAAATAGAAGATCAGATAGAAGACCTCCTATGATGTAAGGTTGTCAGCTGTAAAAAAACACATGTATGCCAAAATGCAAGTTGGTGTAAAAATAGATGTAACTGATACCAATGATTTACCATGGCATTAAAAATGATTTTGTGCATTAGCATCTAGTGTGCTAGAATCCTTTGTAATTTAAAGTTACCCAGAGGCAGCTAAAAATACCCTTAGCTAGCTCGCTTGATAAAGTGAGACACAGACTCATAATCTCTGTAGTCTGAGTGACAGCCTCAGGTAAGTGGAAAGTTGCGTTCTTTTCTGCTCCTCAGCAACTTCTCAGCTCAGGTCTGTCTGTCCAGGCCCAGACTGCCTCGTCAGGGGTAATGTACCGTTCAGACCCTGAGTCAACCCTTCAAGCACTGCAGGAAGGAAGGGAGAGAGAGAGAGAGAGGGAGAGATGCAGTGCAGCAATGAACTATGCATTGATATTTGTGAGGCCCACCCAAGACCAATAGGGGCCCTCATCCCAGTCAGAGGCCCCCATTTTCCTCCTCTCCTCCCTGTCTGGCCATAGTCCCCTTCCCTCGGTCCTCATCCATCTGCTGTGGTGACCAGCCACTGGGGCTCTCAGTCTTCCCATGAGCACTTGGGGCTGATGGGCCTTGTGGCAGGCAGCACCGATTTACCCTCTGCCACCGTGGTGTGAGTCCACAGGAATCTCGTACCCCAGTGTCACCCGTGGCTGCCCGTGGAGACCGTCTCCGAGAAAGGCAAGGCCAGCAAGCGGGGACGGCCGCGGGTGGAAATTGTTGTAGTAGGGTGGCAACAGCCAAGCCTGGGACATTTTAAGCCGTGAGTTTAATTGCGAACTCTATTTAGGAGGGAACGTTATGCGCTGCCCCGATCATCACCTGAAATGGAACGCATATGGAAAGATCCTTAATCTTTGCTCCAAGTAACATAATCAGGCACCGTTAATTAAAAAATAATTTAGAGGTATGACCCATTTTTGGTGCATAGTATGTTCATTAGTAGACTGACCAGCACTTTGATGTTTGCTACTGGGTAACCTTGAATTTTTGATTTGGCTGCTATTTCAGGTCTTGCATACTCGTAGAATGTGTAATCACACCAGTGCATTAGTTAACAGCAAGAGATATAGTTTTACTGTTATGCTATCATTGTACTATTATACTGTAGTGCACTGGTTATGTGGACATAGAAATAGGCTTATCTAGAGTACTTATCTGGAGTACCTCTACCCTCAAATGTCACAATGATGCAGTATGTTGCATTGATAGCATTTGGCATTGCATTGATGAAAAATTGTGGCATTTATTCTTTTTCACTGTATGCCTCCTTTGAAATTCAGTCCCTTGAACATCTGTGTGTGTGTGTGTGTGTGTGTGTGTTAACTGGGTTAGGCAGTAGCTTTGATGTGACTTAGCAGATAGCTGCTGTGCTGCTGCAGAGCCTCCCCGCAGCGCTTTCTGCAGGAGCGACGACCCACGAGGCTCAGCCAGCACTGTGTGCAGCTTCCTCAGCTCGCTCCAATCTCCTTTACTCTGCTCTGCTCTGCTCTGCTGCAAGACTGCGCTGAGCTCTGACTGAGAGGGAAAAACAATGACAGAAGGAGTGAAAAAATTACTCTCATTAGCGAGCTCACCAGAAATCTGGGAAGAGGAAACTCGGAAAGTGGAGAGGACAGCTTGTTTTTGTGCGTTGCTGCATGGCATTGTTTGTGCCAGCGTGTCTCCGGATGCGCGGCTGTGGCTTCCGCCGCCAATTAGCAGCCTGGGACCATACGATTAATTTTAGCCAGCCGAAATTTCATGCCAACCGAGATCGTCTGTCGCTGCATGACATGGCATGACATTCACAACCTTCCAGATGGCCCGTTGGTTTCCTCTGACTCTGTTTTGCCCTCCTTTCTCCTTCGCCATTTTTCAAAAACAAAACACGTTTAAATAAAAGCGCTGACCAACATTTTAAGGACCTGCTGTCCTCGCACCTTTCTTTTATGACGCAGAAAAACACCAGGGATCAGACACCCACCACCGACTGGCAACAGCGCCACAAATAGTGCCCGTATCAGTGGTTTGTGACTGGGAGTATGTGGAGTATATCCATAGAAAATGAGATCCAAAGAAAATGAGCCACCTCTTAGAACCGTCATGCAGCAAACCAACTGTTTGGCTGCTGAATGCTGATGTGTATTTCCGCAAGCAGTCTGTCAGTCGTTCACTTCAGACGCAAGGCTCCCCCATCTGTTAAATTAAAGTTGAAACTTGAATATTTTTCCTTGTAAAGGGAATATGTTCTTGTACTCGGCACCCCTGGGTCACGCAAAAGTGTTTCACATATGAAAACACTCACACAAATGGATTCACAAGCTATTCCAACTTTAATTTAGTCATGAAAGCTTTCTGAGTGCTGAAAAAGAGGCATACTGTATCCTTTACCACCAAAAATGTCAGGGCGAGTCTTAAACACATTTAGATATTTTGAACGTTGTACTGTAAACATGCATGCTTTCAGTGATGCTCTATATATAGTTCACCAAGATTTGATCGATCTTTTTTAGACTTAAGACATGAACAGTTGGATTGTTAGTGTGTTTTTCTGTTCTGAAGCATTCCATGGATGAGAGATAAGGTGGCCAGGATTTGGTGCTCTCATCATTGAATTCTAGGTGTTATACTTCCGATTTCTCTTGTCTTCCTGGAGTCACAGTCATTGAATAAAAAAAAACACAAAAGAGTCACGTATGCACTTGCCGCCCTGCATCTCACTTAGAACAGAGCTGAGATTGCACAACCTGGCAAGCTGGTGATAAGCATTTTTGAGCTTTGCTGCAGTGTTTGCATCTACTTTAGATATTGTGAATTTCCACAGTACTGGCATTCTAGACAAAGCTCCAGGTCAGGTCCAAGGAGCTCCTGCCTGTAATTACAGGGAGATCATGAAATCAGAGACCCTTAGGAGACATACTTTTTATGTTCTGCTCTCAGTGTGATTTTTCTGTCTTTTGGGATTCCCAGTACAGTATGTGATATGATTAGTCCCACCTTCAGACTGTGTTGTGTACACCAATTTGCTTTTGTTCCTGGGGCTCTGCAGCTTTCCCCCGGACTTTTATGTCTTTTGTAATAATGTTGTTTATCTGTTCTTGTAAAGGATGTCGACAGTTAAATCCGACGAGGCCTCTTAAATTGCAATATAGCAGGGGCAATAATGGGCTCCAACTTTATTGCACCGGACTCTCGAGCGCGCCAGATCCCCTCATAACCAGCCGACCCACCCCAGCAAATGTCAAGTCATCTTTGATAATTAAGCTCTTTCTGGAGCTCCGCCAGCACCCCTCCGTCTCCTGTCAAATCTCCGCTGTCTGGTCAGTGCAGCAACATCACCGTCAGGGCCGTCCTTGTTTTTTAAATTAAAATGCTTCGTCTGTTCGTTAAGCGAGTGCTAATGACCCAGAGGTTATTAGAGGAATTAAAGCCAAATTCCCCCTCCCTTTCTTGCCATCCCTTCTCTCTCGTTGGCTGAGTGCACCATAGCACCAACTTCAACAAGCCTTTATTAACAAACCCTCAAGTGATTGTTGTCTCCTCAGATTGTGGTTTCAATCTCACTGGAAGACGGAGTAAGTAAAGCATAAGTTTTGATCCAGTGAAGGAAATTTGGTCTCGGCATTTAACACCAATCTGTGAATTAGTGAAACACACTCAGCACACAGTGAACACAGAGTGAGGTGAAGCACACACTAATCCCGACGCAGTGAGCTGCCTGCTACAGCGGGGAGCAGTGAGGGGTTAGATGCCATTCCTACTGTTCGGGGTTCGAACCGGCAACCCTCCGTTTACAAGTCCGAAGCGCTAACCAGTAGGCCACGGCAGCACCACGCCGCTGTGTCTATGGCTGTGCGTGTGGCAGACCCAGTTTCCCAGCTAGTTGACGATGCCTGGGAAAACTCGGCTCATTGGCCCTGCGTGGCAGATTGGGCCATCCGAGGAGAAGGGCGGGAGCTCTCAGCTCAGTCCACTTTCCATGAATTCGCCTTCTTTCCACTGCCAGGGGCACAGGGGGATAGATGGGCTGCAAGAGTGAAGTCATCAGAAAGCCGTGCAGCACTCCTCCACCAATCAGCTGAGGCAGTTGCTTAGCAGGGCTCGACTGTCGGGCTACATTGATGTCCTGTGCTAACAGCATATTCAAGTTTAAAGACCTCTCTTATAAGCTTCAAGGCATCAAAGGTAGAAGTAGGTAGTTGGATACTGTTTTTTATTTTTTTTCCCCCCATGAGCTGAGCTTTTTGGATTAAAAGCGGTGCCGCCTACTTTTTAAAACCTGATTTGACACCATCTGAAGTTTGGTTTTGTTTTTTTAAAGATGAATGTCACGTCAGTCACACAGGATGTTGTGCATAGGGTAAAGAACAAATGATCAGTCTCTAGTCTCCAGGCCTTGGGCCTCAGGCCTCAGATTGCCGCCTCTGTAACAGCACATCATCCTCACTGAGCATGGCTCAAGCCGAGGCCGCCTGATAAACCTGACAGCTATTTACGACCTCAGCTGATTCAAGCTTTTTGGATTAAAAGTGGTGCCGCCTACTTTTTAAAACCTGATTTGACACCATCTGAAGTTTGGTTTTGTTTTTTTAAAGATGAATGTCGCGTCAGTCACACAGGATGTTGTGCATAGGGTAAAGAACAAAGGATCAGTCTCTAGTCTCCAGGCCTTAGGCCTCAGATTGCCGCCTTTGTAACAGCACATCCTCACTGAGCATGGCTCAAGCCGAGGCCGCCTGATAAACCTGACAGCTATTTACGACCTCAGCTGATTCGGCTGTTACTTCATCAGCTCTGTGTAATGAGACCACCTGCTAAAATTAGCTTCCTCTGCACTCGACCACCTTCCATCAGCATAGACACACACACACACACACTCCTCTTACACATACACACACTTTACAGACATGGTAAAGTGAAAAGGTCTGCTATCTTCCAGGCTTCCACATGTGCTTGAACATTCACATGGAGACTCCACTCATGTCAGTAACGCTCAAGAGAGAACAGTCACTAGCAGTCAGAATTGAGACATGACTAATATCCTTAAAAATGGAGTTAAATGGTGGTATTAGAAACTAGTCAAATGTATTCATGAAATATACTCATGAAATGTACTCATGAAACATTTGTAAATATTGTGTAGCTATTTGTCAGTTAAGTTGATTCGTTTTGGAAGTTATGACATCATTGCAAACTTCTCGTTGTAATAACAAGATCAGTTGTAAAGACCCTACTTAAAAAGCTTTGGTCACAGTCCATGTACTCACCCAGTGTTTTCATTCCATGTATGAGTAGTATGTTGGAAAATCCCCACCAATGTCCAGTGCTGAACAACTGTGCTCCCACTCCCTGCAGGCGCTGTGTGGCTGCACCGTGAACATTCCCACCCTCGACAACCGGGTGATCCCGCTGGCCTGCAACGACGTCATCAAGCCGGGCACGGCCAAGAGACTGCGGGGCGAAGGCCTGCCCTACCCCAAGAACCCGGCCCAGCGCGGGGACTTGGTCGTGGAGTTCCAGGTGCGCTTCCCGGACAGGATACCTCCACAGTCTCGGGAAATCATCAAACAGCACCTGCCCCAGTCTTAGACGGGACTGCATTGGGATTATGTTTGTCTCGTCTGCTTTTTTAAAAATACACACAAACCTACACTTTCATAAACATAATGGCTATCTTTACACAGATGGTAATATATAATTTGAAGACTGAAACGGAGAGTGAAAGAATTTGCCGAGAGGAACCTCAGTTCTTTTTTCCCACTTTTTTTTCCCACAAGCACTGTTTGTAAGCAAATAGAGATGGGTAGATGCTGGCTTACTTTTTTTTAATCCGGGACATTTTCTAAAGGATACCCCTTTTTTATTTATGCTTTTTCTTATTTGACTTCAGGATAGGTTGGAAGGCAACCTCTCATTTCAAAAGCTAGTTGGATGTTCTGTTTTCGATCATGGATTTACTCAGAAGAAGCCTATAAGCAGGAGTGTGCTCCTTTTTTGGAGCTGACTCTGCCTTGGCTATTGAGTGATTTTCATTTTGTTCCCAGTCATGAAAAACATTACCAGTTCTTGTTATTATGACTACGTTCTTATCTCAGCCGATTTATTTTCTTATTCCAGCCCTCAATAAAGCGCATTTTGTGATAAAGCTACAGTTCATTTGCAGTCACAGCACAGGCAATCAGGACACACCAGCTGCATTAGGTGGTTACTTGATGAATTCTCAGAGCCCAAATAAAACAAGGTGCTTTTTTTGTGGCATACTGCCTTAACCTTGGGGTGCATACATGTACAAATCACATCTCACACTGTGTGAGTGCCTTAACTTGGCTGAAACCAGCATTCCTCTGATACAAGTGCTGGGTACCATGTCAATCACACAATAACTAAAGCAGAAAATCATTGTGCTAGGTGATTGGAAAACACTGACAATATATACAATAGCTATAATATCACAATCTAATCTTTTGCAGACACGAATGTCAACAGCCCCTGACTTCAATCTGTCAGATGGGCTTTTGTTGACAGGCAACATATGACATCATACTCTCAGTTTGGGCTCAAACCATGGTAACACTGAACACACTGTCATTGAGCATTCCGGAAACACTCCATGAGTTTATGACCAGACAGCTGGCAGGTTGCTGCCGTTAGCTCCCTGGTGCTTTACTAACCTATTGAATAATATGAATCATGATTTGTTGTGTGAGAGTAAATTGCAAAGGCTTAATGACAGGGTGCTCAGCAGGAACTTACCTTATAAACACAACACAACCTTCAGTGCGCACACCTAGAACTTTAGCCTAATACTGCTGATTGCTTTGTTAAAAATAGGCTTACTTGCAGGGGTTCTGTTTGCTTCACACCACAACCTGGTGCTTGTCATTTCTACAAACTTTTGTTTTCATTTTTTTTAAAAGGAGCTGTGAAATGGTGTTTGTATTAAAACAAGTTTAAACAACTTTTATCTGAATTTGCTAAGTTTTTACCTGAAATTGAAGTTTCAGATGTTTGAAGAACATTTTCAGGACTTCTTTATAGTAGTATACTAGTATACGTCTTTATACCATGAACTGGTCAAGTCTTGCTGTTGACACTGCAGTTGAGCCACAGGATTTCAGTAAGTCTGCTCTGGAGCAGTATGTGAAAACTGTTGCAAAAAGAAAGGAATAAAAAGTCACTGGTAGTCTGCATTTGGGTGGACCCTTGCTGCTTCATTTGTTTTGAGGCAGTGACTTTGGATGCCAAGTCCATGTGTAATTATTTAAGCAGTCGTGTGGTTAATGTTCTGTCTCAAGTGTTGAATTTGGGACAGATGTTGGAGGGGGTGTCAAGTGGACATGTTTGATCAGGACGACTGGATCATGACTCAAGTGTCCATCACTGTTTGGATGAACCTGGTAAAATATGGCAAAATTTCTCTTTCCCACATTTAAATGGATTTTTAAACCTTATTTCCCCTAAAAGACATCATGGAGGAAGACACTAAAGAGATGTGGAGGCCTGGATGCCCAAATAGCATGCTTACAGTGACAGCGGCAGAACGTGTGGGGAAAGTTCCCAAGTGGAATGAAAGAAACTTTGATCAGAACTTTGTATGTCTTTCACCCATATCTGACCTGGAAGGTCTAATTTCATGAGTTTGTGTGATCATGGAGGATATAAAGGTGAACATTGTAATGAGACAGAGGGCAAGATGTGTTTGGGGACCCCTCTCTGAATGCAGTTTCGCTGTGGTATAATGAGAGTGAGCGAATGTCATTGGAAATCTTACAACCTTCAATAGTCACAGTGTGTATGTACCCCTCAGTGTTTGGTAAAGCATTTTACAGTGAAATGAAATAAACCAAAAATGTTGAATATTTTGGTATAATTATCTGTTGACATTGATTTCCAAGGGAAACGGTTTACTGTATCTATTTCACTGTGTGCATGTCAGTTCCTAGTGGACTGCTGCATGTCAGTTCTTAGTGGACTGCTGCATGTCAGTTCTTAGTGGACTGCTGCATGTCAGTTCCTATTGGAGTGCTGAACAATAATATGTTGCGATGGTCATTGATATAACAAAAGATTGTCTAAGGCCGTTCTAAACAAATGTTTCTCTCCTCCCAGAACCTGACGCACATATGCTCAGTGTGCCTTAGTAAAACGCTTTACAGAATAGAAACTATGACAAAATTGTGTAGCATTTCATTTGCTTAGTTGTACTGTAATGGTTGTGGAATTAGAATGTGAAAATTCTATCAGAATGCTAAGAAAACCAAATGTGTAGAAAAAAAAAGTGGAAAAGTTATTACCTACAGTGCACACACCCCCATACATCCTCCACAGCCCCCTCAAGTCCCCAGGGTCTAGTGTTCAGCGTTCTGGAGCTCAGACTCGGCTCTCGTCTCCAAGTGTGAATGGCACGTGTGATGTCATCGCCCCCAGTGGGAGTGGGCTAGGATATTAAAGCTGGCATCGGCTGGATTCCAAACCCACACAGCTGCTGTAATTAGGGGAGTGTGTGTGTGTGTGTTGGGGGGGGGGGAGGGGCTTAGAGTTGTGATTTGACTGTTAGTTGTTGTGAAGAACAGTTTGCCGTCTAATACCCTCTGCTGTGGTCTGCTGGTGAGTTCCAGAATGTTCTGCAGGCTTTCTACTGGGAGACTTACAGTAGTGGTGTCAACACAAAAAGTTGCTGATAAAATGATAAACCGCCCCCATCTGGCAATGCTCCATCATACCTCTCACATGCCTCTGCATTGGGCCACACTTTCCAGATGGTCTTTTTTCCACTATTGTTTCTTGCCACTCTTTGTGTTTCAGTGTCATTTAAGGGTTTCTAACCTGTAACAACATGTGGTGCAACATGCTCAATTTAGTTCTATTCAAATTAACTGTGTCCAGCACAAGACATAATTAGAATAGATGTGAATGTGACATGAAATCCTGCACACATTTCTGTCTGTGTCCCAGAGTCTGTTTCTGCGGAGTCACTGTGCACGTGAGGTACTTCCTCTGTGCTCCTGTGAGCATGATTGCCCTCTTGTGACCACAACACCTGCCAGTCTCATGATACCCATGGACATTACCCCACCTCTGGAAGTGTGAGGACCTGCTGGGACCTCAGGTAAAATTCATACTGACGACTTCATTTATTATGTATAGTTATATATAACTAAATAGGTAGCTATATATCCACATATCCACAGTATGTATATATGTGCGTACATGTTTACTGTACATAGATATATGTAGGGTAGGGTCTGCATAAAAATAAAAATAATATTAAGTTATTGGCCTTGTTTGTATAATGTGGGGTTTAGTGATCTAATCTAACCCTGTTCCTTTTCCATTGGGACGTCCTTCCCCAGCCACTTCTGAATGAGACTAATTACTGATAAGAGTCATGCGGACACTGTAAGCTGGTTGAGGTGTGAAGTGATCCAGCTCCTCTTGTCATGTCTGCATTTTGAAACCTGTGACAGCCTGAACTCAAACCAATTTGCTTGTTTGACCCACTCTACCTCACACTAACCAAAATAAATAAAGTGGGAAATTGAAGGCTGAACTGCCATTAACCAATGCACTGATCTTGTAATCATTCAATTTAGTCATGATGCACCATATAATTGCCTCAGGCCTATATAACACTGCTTACAGACACGGTAAAACGGCAGTAGCTGTTTGTCTGTGTCTGTCCAACACAATGTCAAAACAGGGAAATGGGATTTATGAGAAGCCTCAATTTCTCTGTAATGAGCAGTGATAATCTTGTTATATGTGAGGAGTCATTCCCATAGGATACCACGGGTTTCGTCCTAGAGGCTGTTTGACGAAGCACAAAAACACGTCCTACATCCATGGCTTTCCCTCCACTTGGCTACCCTTGATTCTGGAATGTTCCTTCAAGGCTCTAAAGAAGTTTGTTAGTGTGCAGGATGATTAAGAATATTTCCCCCTCGGCTGGCTTCATAAGGAGATTGAGTGGGTCCCAGAGTCTCTCACTACTACACACACACACACACACACACACACACACACACTCCAGTGTGACCAAGCATTCGGTCAGTTGACAGTGTAATGTAGCAGCCCCACTGATGTACGACTTCTATATTTGTACAAGGGGAGAAGCACAACAGCTGAGCCAGTCTAAGGAGAATGTGCTCAGGGCTCCTTAGTCTCCTCAAGGTTTCAGAGGAAATCAACAATTAGCCCCTTAGAGGCCAATACCTCACTCACAAACAGTCCAAAGACCATTTATGTATGTGTACATAGAAACGTATCTGTTGAAATAATTGTACAAATAAATGATCTAGAGATGAGTTATCACCAACATGAAAACCATGACAATGGATGTCAATTAAAAACCATTAGATTTTGTAATGTCTATTTTTCTGATGATACGTTCAATTTAAACTTAAGTTAACCTCCAAGAGTTGATTAACCAGAGTTCTTGTAGATCTAGCTAATGCATCTGTTGTGAGCTTGATGGTTACATTTTGGACAATTCCCACTCACTTTTAAGTAATAGATAAACTGAGACTTTGACCCCTGTCTATTTAAGGTTTTCATTGCACTAAGGGAGAGCCACTGTTGACTGTGGAGTAAGTCCCTCTGTACGGTAAGAACAGCTTTTTTATATCTTCATATGTTATGAATTTTAGGCTTATGTATAAAGGATAATGGTGTCACTGTAACTAATGCACTTTGCATCTTGATTTTGTGCTTTTATCTTTGTGGCCAGCTTGGTAAAAAAAAAGATCTGAACTGATTTTGCAACAGTCACTAGTAATTGGGAATATTGCATTTCCTGTGACAAAAAAAATGGGATAAATGGCGCATTAGGATTTTATGAATCCCTCGGCCCTGTAGACTTTATCTAACTTTCAGATGCTGCTAAAAACTTCTGTGTTGCAAAAGTAGGACAGTGCAAATTCTGTATGCATCTCATTTGGTTTTCACACAACACAGCACAAACAGAAATGAAGGCCTTTGTTCCCCACCGCCTGTGGGACTGAAGGAATGAATAAAGGTCTGCATGTATTGTTTAAGGTCAAAAGTGAAAAGTTAACATGTTCCAGCAGAGTAAAAGAGCAGTAATGGTTGCCTACACGCAATGCTTCTACTGCAGTTTCTATGTTATATGTTTTGTGTGTGTGTGTGTGTGTGTGTGGTGTGTGTGTGTGTGTGTGTGTGTGTGTGTGTGTGTGTTAATAATTGTAAATAGTTAAAAAGTTAATCAATCAAGACACCCACAATGAATAACACAGGGTGGCTTGTCATTATGAGTAAGTGCTTTTCTCTGTGTTACTTAAGTACCTCACAGTCCTTGAGCCGGTATTGTCATTTCTAGGGCAAACCTGTATTCCTATTCATACTCGATTCTGAATAGCTGTCAGAAAATCTTTACTTTTGTCTTCTCTTGGCAGATAACTCAACGTGACACTGTTGGCACAACAAGGGCCAACCATGAGCTGCACAGACGTCACGCTCTCGTCAGGCCAGAGGTTGCCAGCCGTGGGCCTGGGCACCTGGAAGAGTAGCCCTGGGCAGGTCAGACTGCGGCCACTGGCCAAGATATACCTCACCATATAACTCATCCGTTAAACCCCAAGAGCGTCACCTCGGCAGCACCCTGCTTATTAAGCCTCATCAGTCACAGCTAAAGCTACTCCATACATGCCAAGCCGACCTTTATTAGCGTATGCCTGATGCCTTGGTGATATAAGTAATTGTGTGAAGTTGATGGATGATGGTCATTTTTGTGGATGTGTGTGTGTGTGTGTGTGTGTGTGTGTATGTGTGTGTGTTTGTGCGTGTATGTGTGTGAAGGTAAAGCAGGCGGTGCTGGCTGCACTGGACTGCGGCTACAGGCACATCGACTGTGCGGCGGCCTACAGTAATGAGCACGAGGTGGGGGAGGCTCTGGCTGAGAGAGTTGGGCCCGGAAAGGTAAGAAAATTTCTTCATTTTCTTAGAGGGGAAAAAAAGGTATAGAACAAGTTCTAAACCTTAAGGTTCTACTTAGACCAGGTTCTTCGGTACATCTACTTAATGGGTTCTAGATGGCGGATATTGCGGCGAAGATGAGTATGAAATAAAGTACAGTAATAACCATATGGAAGGGGATAATTAGATGTGGCTCTAGTACAGGAGGTACCCAATCTGAATGCTGAAGAATGAGTAGAAAAGCTTTGTTGAGTAGGAACATGTTTTCCCCTAGTCCCTAAAGCGGGAGGAGGTCTTTGTGACCTCTAAGCTGTGGAACACCAAACACCACCCTGATGATGTGGAGGCCGCCTGCCGGAAGACCCTCTCCGACCTGGAGCTCAGCTACCTGGACCTGTATCTCATGCACTGGCCCATGGCCTTCCAGTAAGTGCCCCTCTGAATCACCTGGATGGATAGGGATTCTTCCTAGCTTTCCTGACTGGTTCTGTGTACAGATCATGTGATAGAATAGTAAACTACAGGACAGAGCAAGAAAATTGGATGTTTGTAAAGGACCTGTGTTTTAGAATTGAAGTGTGGCCTTACAGTCCGCCTGAGTTTTATCCTCATATGACTCAAACCTTTTGGTTGAACTTTTGGTAAGAATATAGATAAGGAACTTCCATAAAACAAAAGCATTTAAATAAAGCATTTGTGACGACAGTAGCAGAGTTTTAGATTAGAATAGGTTAGATTAGATTTCAACTTTATTGTCATTGCGCAGAGTACAAGTACAGAGACAACGAAATGCAGTTTGCAAAAAAGCATAAAAGTGCACAAAAAAGCACATGAAGTGTAATGTGAAGGTAAGGTTTCAGTCAGAACACATCTTCTGAAAGACTCTTGTGGAATTAAAATATCAGCAGCTTGTGGAGTAAGTAACCCTGCTCTGTTTTGTCAGCACTAAAGCTGTGACATTTCCAGGCTTATCTCTATGCTGCTACTCAACATGCAAATGTGTGACTGTGACTGCCAAAAAAGGTGTTTCTTCACAAACCAGCCTAGACGAAGAATAACTAGCACTTTCATCTAAACTATTTGTTACAGCTGTTTAGAGACAACTCAAATATACGAGGCCAGCCATGTGGGTTCTCAAGGTTCCCATCAAGCTGTTTCAGTTCATGATGTCTAACATCGGGTTTAAGAGTTGTTGGGATGAGATGCTGAGATGTTGGTTCAAGATGGTCCAGATCTGGAATGACTCCAAATAATGTATCTGTGTCTCCAGGAGGGGAGTGGAGCTGATGCCAAGACGGCCTGATGGCACTGTTCGCTATGCAGATACCCACTACCGAGATACCTGGGTGGCCATGGAGAAGTTGGTGGACCAGGGCCTGGTGAAGGCTATAGGGTTGTCCAACTTCAGTGCAAAGCAGATTGATGACATTCTTAGCGTGGCAAAGCACAAACCAGTTGTGAACCAGGTACAATACTGTCAGTAGCCATTTCAATTTTATATCCTTCACAGATTTGTATGCTAATAAACTATTTGGCATGGCACCCTGGCACACTAAAAGTAAATTTATGAACTTCAATACGTAATAGGTATTTTGGATGTCCATGTTTCTGAGTTACAGGGTATGGTCTGTGCCATAGATATAGTCTGTGCAAAGTTATATTGCAATATTATGTGCCATTTTCTTCTATACTGTGACTCATCATGTGCATTATGTAACATTCTGGTTCAGAGGAGCCAAAGGTACCTCAGACAGCAATCAACACTTTTGTTGCGGCTCAATTTCTGAGAATCAATTTAGTTTTATGACAGCTGTTACATAAGAAGCTGTGTCTGAGCAGAGTGAGACATGGAAATAGCAAAATTACATCAACAGTAGAAGAGCACTTCAGGTTTCTAAGTGATGGAGACACACTTGGTCTCAGCACGTATCGAAGTGGTGACTTCACCCTCTGATAGAAGTGAAATGTCAAAATAATACAGTCATGCTACAAGCACTCCACCTAGTGAATCATTGCATTAGACATTCTGCCAAAAATAGGATTAGAAAACAGAACAAGTTATCATAAAATAAATTAAGCGGAGAATGGAGGGATTATAAGGAGATTGGAACTATTGCTAATTATGGAACTAAAAAATGGCAAGGAAGCCCTAAGCACGAAATAGCTAGAATTACTGCTCACTCTGGAAAAGATAATACTGGTTTTGTGATTATGTTTGAACTTTGAACTTGCCCTCTCTCCAAACTGATCATTAAAAGGTGGAGTGCCACCCGTACCTGATCCAGTCAGAGCTGCTGGCCCACTGTAAGAGCCGAGGGGTGGCCGTCACCGCCTACAGCCCCCTGGGGTCACCTGATCGTCCCTGGGCCGCCCCAGGTGAGCCCCTGCTGTTAGAAGACCCACGGATCCTCACCATGGCCAAACACTACAACAAGACCCCAGCCCAAGTCATCATCAGGTGAGAGGACTACCGCTTCACATCTCTATGAGCTGGTATAACTGGTCAAGTAGGTTTCATGTGATTCCAGGAATACCCAGATAGATCAGAATTTTGATACTCATGAAGCACACATTTCGTGGCAAAAATCCCATGCTACTTCCCTGCTGCAAAATTACTAATATGAAGTGAATTAGGTTTAATGTTAGGCGACAAAACTGTGCCACAGCTCAGGGTTTCTCCCCACACTCGGCTGAGGTCATTAACAGTGAGTGTCCTGGCCAAATATTGGAGCTGACCTATTTGGTTCACTAACAGATGGCAGGTGCAGAGGGGAGTCATATGCATCCCGAAAAGCGTCACTCCGTCCAGGATCAAGCAGAACCTCGAGGTAACGACGCTGCACTCCTCATATTTAAATGTGCTGAATTCAAGGGCAGCTACTGTTTAAAAGGTCGATTAGCCAATTTCAAAGCAGACATATGCAAATGCTGCTCCATATTTAGCAAGCTGGCTTGTCCTACAACATTCACCCATAACACACACACACACACACACTTCATTTACCCTTGGGAGAGAGGAGAAAAAAACATGTAATTAGAATCACCAGTAGGCCTCCTGGTGTCCTTTTGGTACAATTTTACGTTGCACATAATGTTTGATTACAACTTTCTGTTGTTCTTGACATGAATTTGATTAGGCTTTTAATTGTTTATCATTTTGTACCCATGAAGGTGTTTGACTTTGAAATATCAGAGGAAGACATGAAGCAGATTGTCTCCTTCAATCGTAACGAGAGATTCATCATACCCACGATAGAGGTAAAGCCAATACTATATAAAATAGCCTGTATGTCTGCCATGTTGACACTGTTATGGATGGCAGCTGAGTTGTTGTTGGTTTACTCTCCTCACAGAAAGATGGTGTGAGGGTGTGGAGGGATGCGATTCACCCTCACTTTCCCTTCAATGATCCTTACTAACTCTCACCGAGCAACCACACCCAGGGAAGGACAGCTATGCTGAACCATCTTCTGAATTCCCCCAGCTACTGCACCAAGCACTGAGAAGAGTGACATTCAACAGTCTTGAGTAACATATACTGCATACTCAGCTCAAGAATTAATAAATAAAAAAATATCACATAGCATTCACCTCATAATCTGTCAGCTGCATTTACTTGATTGTCTAGTACCACCACAGACTCACGTAGATCTCATTTATGTAGATATAATGTGTAAATATAAAATGACTTTACTGAAACAATGGAACAACACTGTAAGGGTCATTTGGACAAATAAACCAAGCTATGCCAAGCTACACAACTGTCCCCATTCTGTCTGTGGAAAGTTCTAGAATCGCATGACCAGGCTAGCTGAGTGCTCACTTGTTTAAATGTGAGGCTACTCTTTACACAAGCCCTTTGGATTGTTTGGTTTAGAGACCACCTGGAACTTTTCAGCCTTTTCACTTTGTGATACTGGACTTCTAGAACTCAGCTTGGAGAAAGCAACTACTACAAGATGGCCACAAGGCATCAAGGGTGACATCCAGTGGTCAAAGGCAGACGTAGCTTTCACACGTTAAAGATGGCCTTCCACAGATGCCCACTGTACACAGGGGTATATTATGATTAAGCTTATTAGGGAGTATTGCTCAGAATGTCAAAACAGGTTTCCTGACGTGCAGGCAGTTCACTTACAGCTTGATCCATGCTGATAAAAGCACCAATAAAAATAGAAGCAACACACAAAGCAAGGTCAATAAAAGACAAAAGCAATTCCATCTGACAATGCACCAAGTTCTCAACATGATGGCAGCATGCAGTGCCCATGTAACAAAAAAGGAAAGCAAGGAAGGTGGTGCTCTGTTTATCACAACTTAACACACTAGCAAAAAAAAACAAAAAAAAAAACAGTTTTTACAGTTTCTACTTCAGCAGAAAAATTAATTTACACCTCTCAGGGAGACTAACTGAACATGGGGCATTTCCAGGCCGCAGGCATGTAAACGCAACTCTACAGACACCCACAAACCAGCAGGTTTATTTCCTTTCGTGAATTTTATTGGAACATTTTCAAACTTGTAATACATTATATGCTACATTCATAAAAAAATGAAGTAATTAGCATTTTTTTCCTCTTTTTTTTAAATCCGTTTTCTTTCAACAGGCTATAGCGTTAATCCCATCACTAAAGCTGCTCGCATAGGTTGTGAAAAAAGTAAGAATGAAGCCACTCTAACCTGGTATGTATTCACGGAAATGCAACCCCCCGCCCCCGCCCACGTTACATAAAGATCAAGTTTTCAGCAATAATCATCCTTTCACAAACCAGCGCCAAGTACAAGCAGCTACATGCTTTTTCTCCGACAGGTGTGGGAATAAAGAGTGGGAGAGAATAGATTGAATTGGAGGGAATAATAATAAAAAAAGAAAGACATTAAAGAAGCACAGGAGTCCTAAAAATGTGGAATTTTATAGTTGGTTGTTTTTTTTGTAGATTTTTTTCTTCACTCTTTTTTTTTTTTTTGTACATGGTGGCCTGAGAGGACTAAAGCGTCAGTCAGGCATGTGGTCTCTTCAGCCGTAGAGGTCATCATCGTTGTCCTCGTTGAACACGGTGCCGCCGCCGCCTCCTGATGAGCCCTGGCTTGGTCCACTGCCACTCTGGTTGCTGGAGGGGAATCTGAAGACGGGGAGGGCACAGGGTGGTGGTGGTGGGGTTAAAGCCAAATCTATTTTTGAAACTTAAAAATGCTCATTTCTAGTGACTATTATCCAGAATCAGTCAGCAGACTGAAGCTACAAACTAGATTGATGCATAGTACATTAGTTGCCATCATAACCATAACTTAAAATGACACGTTCTATGAGAGTCAGGCATGGAGGGGAAAGTATGTGGAAAGGCTTGTGATTTGGTTATAGCCTCTCATCTTCTGTTAATTATACCATTATGTGAATCCTGTTAATATACACTCTTAAAACTTGCGTTGTTTTTTTGAACACATCTCGGTGTCCAGATAGAGACAACACATGTTTTAAGAGTGCACAGACCCAATAATACTTGTGGCCCATTTGTCTGCATTACTCTGAAAAGTTGTGAATTGGACAGCAGGTTATGAGCTGCTTACCTGAAGCTGCCGAATCCTCTGCTCTGCTGCAGCGTCTGTGCAAACATCTCGTACTTGCGGATGTCGTTGTCACTGACGGAGCGACGAGCAAAGCGCATGGCCTCCTCAAAGTGGTCTTTTCGGATCTCAGGAACGGGGTCATCTTCCTCCACCTCCTGAGGGCACAAACCAGGGTCCACCTTTAATTTGTACTGACTGAAACCACAAACTCATAGGCTCTCTCTATTACTACTGTGCTCAAGTCCTCAAAGGTAAAAGGAACATTACCAGAGCACCCTATTGTGTTCGCAATTGATCGTTCGCAAGCCCCGCCCATCGAACGCAGATGAGCCAATGGCAGTCCAGTAGCTATGCACAGGCAGACACTCCGACAACTTTCAGTTCACTGCACCATAGAAATGCATTAGGAGCCATGATTTTTGTCAGGTTTTGTAGTGACGCAAGTTGATAAGGACGGCCAAACGACGTGTGGGATTAACACAACACCGATACACAGAAATTAAGCTTTCTGTAATTATGTCAAATTAGATTAAATTCTCTCCTCCCAGCTCTCCCCTATTTTAAGCAAAGGGTTACTCCTTAGCAAACCATAACGAAACAGTGCTTCACCACATCTGTGGATTAAGCCACACAGTCAACTCCATGTAAGTAAGATAAACAAGGATGTTTATTGTTCTCAGCATTGTGTATAATATGATTGTCACTTGGAGGAGACTTGTAAATAACCAACGTTTGCATAGTTAGCTAACCACTGCTAATGTGCTAGCATGATCACGTCAGAAAAGCCTGGGGCTGTGCACAGTAGTGTAACATTTATTCACCATAAATTAATAAAGTTGAAGTCACTCTGCCACGTAGACTATGTTTCCGTTTATTTGCAGTACCATGTTCCTTACATGACATGACCCAGTGTCCTTGTAACAAGCATGCAAGTCTATCTAGCACAGCTAATATTAATATCAGTGAATTACACTCGCCTCCCGTCTAAGTTTGTCACCCAACGAAGCTAGATACATGTGTCTCCGTCATACTGGAGTCTTTCGACAGATTCTAAATGAAATCAGGTCCTTGGCTCTCTAAAAGAGCCTCTTGGGCTGTAACTTAGACAGTGTTACAGCTACCATTGAAGTTCTAGTCAACTAGTCGAATATCTGGATAACTTTACATCACTAGTCCTATCCCCATTATCATCACACATGCACAAGGCTTCACAAGTTTCCTGATACATTTAACATTTACTATGGTATCATGGCCAGCTCTGCTAGTAACTGTTCGTGGACACGGTCAAGATTTTCGAATATTGAAAATGGTTAATATAAACACCCATACTTGCTTACTGATTGACAGAGTACATAATGCAGACTTAAAATGAAGTGGTTGAAGCACAAGTCTTTGATAACTGAATAAAGTTCTCACCATGGCTGAGGGGTTGGTCTGCCTTTCGCGTTCCCTTCTGATCTCATTCTCGATGGACTCCCTGATGGCCAGTTTGCAGGCCCGCTGGCAGATCTCGGTCAAGTCAGCTCCAGAGAAGCCGTTGGTCATCTTGGCCAGGAACTCCAGGTCCACTTCCTACAGTGGGGAAAAACAGGCCACAGACACATCAGCTACAGTCGCACTGCTCTGATTTTTCCATTGTTATATGGTCATGGAGATATGAAAGTCTGAAGTAGCATTAGTAACATTTTCAGAAATCTCATACATAGACATGAAAACATAATAATGATAATAAAATAAATATACATTTTATATATACAAAACAAGAACAGAGCCTTGAAGCTCACCAATGGTTTTTAAAATCAACTCATGCCTGTCTACTTAATATAGTCCTAATACTTCAACAAGACTATAGTCAGTATAAAGAAGGTCTGACCTTGGCAATGGGAGACTTCCTGAGGTTGGCCTTGAGGATGTTCATGCGGGACTTCTCATCGGGCAGGGGGATGTAGATGAGCTGATCCAGACGACCGGGCCTGAGGATGGCTGGGTCGATGATGTCGGGCCTGTTGGTGGCACCAATGATGAAGACGTTCTTCTTGCTGGACATGCCGTCCATCTCTGTCAGGATCTGGTTGATGACTCGGTCAGCGGCTCCGCCACCATCGCCCACGTTGCCACCACGGGCCTTGGCGATGGAGTCCAACTCGTCAAAGAAGAGCACGCATGGAGCAGCCTGACGAGCCTGGAATTGAAGGCAAATGGAACGGGCAGTCAAATATCTGCAAACAACTATTGCGCTGTCTAAAGGCAAGTGTCGGAAGACATTTCAGGAACCTAAACTAATCTCATTTGTATGTGGCTGAAAAAAAAAAAATGTGGACCAAGAGTTTCAATCTACTACTTAAGTAAATTTTGTGAATGAAGTAAGTAAATGAATGCGAGATAAATGTGAAGTAAATCAGGGTTCCCACTTTAAGTCAGATGTAAAATTCCATGACTTTTCCCTGACGACAAACCTGATTTCCCTGATTTTCTATGTCTGGAATGGACTTTAGACAATTTCCAAGATATTCCAGAAATTCCATGACCCGTGGGAACCCGGAGTAAATGAAAATAGATAACTCAACCCAGGTTTAACACCTGGCTGATCCTGGGCCATTGTTCTGAAATCTTACCTTGTCGAAGATCTCACGGACGTTGGCCTCAGACTCTCCGAACCACATGGTGAGCAGCTCTGGGCCTTTGATGGAGATGAAGTTGGCCTGGCACTCGTTGGCGATGGCTTTAGCCAGGAGTGTCTTACCACAACCTGGTGGTCCATAGAACAGCACACCCTTGGATGGGGTCATGCCAAACTTGAGGAATTTGTCGGGATGCTCCACTGGGTACTGAGGAAAAACAAGGAAACACGTCAGTGAGGATTCTTAGGTAATACATCAATCCCATTCATCGTTATGGTCAGGGCAAGTTTGTATACCTATATTATATACTATATTATAGTATATTATAGTTAGTGTTCTGTACCTGCACAAGCTCCTGCAGCTCCCTCTTGACGTCATCCAGACCTCCGATGTCCTCCCAGGTGATGTTGGGCACCTCCACCACAGTCTCACGCAGGGCAGATGGGTTGCTCTGGCTCAGGGCCCACTGAAAGACCACGCAGACAGGAGACATGAGAGGGCAAGTCGACACTTAAAAAGGATCTTGCTATTGAACCTGGTTTGTGTACTCATTTGAATTAACGTTGTATGCACTACTTTATGCTATTCCAGTTTGTATGGTGACGTTTACCACTAATAGCCATGATCGAAGGCAGATTCACTAGTCCGCCATGAAATTCGAGTTGTGCCTGCTGTATATAAATAATGCATACTGAATAATAACAAAAAACAAATCCCACGCCCACTTACTCTGAAGTCATCCATGGTGACGGCCAGTGAGTTCATGACTTCAGCGTCAATGGTCTCGTCCTCCAGGTCAATGAGGTCCATCTTCTTTCTGATGGCCTGCAGGGCAGCCTCGGAGCAGAGGGCAGCCAGATCAGCACCCACGTGCCCATGGGTCTCATTGGCAACCTAAGGAAACAGAGGAGAAGAGAGAGTCGGTCAATTCAACGTTTCAGTATATCCAATCCAAGAGCTGTTTCTTCGTATCGAGTCTCAGCTATGCCCTTTTGCTGTGAACCATACCTGCTCGAGGTCAACATCATCAGCCAGCTTCATGTTCTTGGTATGAATCTGGAGAATCTCAAGTCTGCCTGTAGCGTCTGGAATGCCGATGTCCACCTCTCTGTCAAAGCGACCTGGGATTTAAAAGAGACAAGTTATGACACCCAGGCCCTCAATATGATTTTAGTAAAGGTTAATCATTTCTGGTGAAAAACAGCACCAATTTGCAAATTCATGGCTACCAACTGAACTACCGATAGGACTTACCGAATCTCCTGAGGGCCGGGTCAATGCTGTTGGGTCTGTTGGTGGCAGCCATGACGATGACATGAGCCCTCTGCTTCAGGCCGTCCATCAGGGTCAGCAGCTGAGACACAATGCGCCTCTCCACCTCACCATGGGTCTGCAAGGACACCGGGCGAACTCTGGTTACAACTCACAAAAACTACTTGCAATATGAGATGAGACTTCTAAAAAGGTGTGAAATGCACTGATGAACACCAAGACTCCAATATAAACCTGTAAGCTTTGAAATGCTGACAGTACTGATGTTTAGATCAGTCAATTTCAATACACGTGCCTAATACACATTGTGAGAAGCACAGTCACATGGGATTATTCTGTTAATAATTTGAAAGACCAAAGTAATAAAATAAGAGCCAGGTCACATGCTGAATGTTTACAAGTATGGCTAGTGCACTACACACACAAACACTTTAGTTAAAAACCAGACAGACACAAGTCCTGCCGTTCCATCAGAAATTCAGTTCCTTCCAGCAATGGCACTTGAAACCCTGTGCACGGTCACAGAATTCCATTACAGATGCAATTAAAATGTTAAGCAGCAAAGTCCCCAGGGAGGGATGGAGGTTCCTGATCTGAATGGATGTAACTAAGGCCAGAGCACAATGTACTCACCTTCTCCCTCTTGGGGGCAATGGCATCGAGCTCATCAATGAAGATGATGGCAGGGGCGTTCTTCTCGGCCTCCTCGAAGGCTTTCCTCAGGTTGCTCTCAGACTCACCGGCCAGTTTGCTCATGATCTCAGGGCCTGGGTCACATAGAAAGTGGTGGCAAGAGATGAGATTTGACCTCTAGCCAAAGAACTCCGTGAAACTACTCTCTTCACACATATTCATTTTTCTATGACAAAGTTAGTAGACTCACCGATTAAATACTCAAGTGTGAATCTGATCCCATACTACGCAGATGCTTATGACCTCACAACACATTCTAATTACCGCAACTGTATTGCGTTAATCTGCTGGATAATCAACATGGACATACTA
This sequence comes from Alosa pseudoharengus, assembly GCF_046254945.1. Lineage (NCBI taxonomy): Eukaryota > Metazoa > Chordata > Actinopteri > Clupeiformes > Clupeidae > Alosa > Alosa pseudoharengus. The sequence continues at coordinate 22,149,796 of NW_027468848.1, read as the reverse complement.
CTATCCAGGTCAACCTAGCAGGGTGAGTACCATGGATGAAACGGACTATAAAAAGCACGCTACAGAACTGGCATCTGGGAAAGCTTAAAACCCAGTATGCTAAGCAAGACTCAAGGGTGCTTGGGTGACACCTAGCTGTCAGAGGGGAGCAGTTCAAGTTGCAGAGGAAAACCAGAGAAATGGAAATGGCATGCTACACCATGTGTCTCTAATAAGGCGAAGGTGATCTGCAGGACTTTCACGTGCAGCTAAAGAAACACGAGCTAGCCTTTGTCCTCCTCAGCAAGAAACAAGAGGAGTATCGCTTGCAAGGAGAGCATGCTGCATGGGACGATGAAAAAATGCAGAAACATGAGAAAAGGATGATCCAAGATGTGTCATGAGGAATAGCAGGGAAAATCTATCACAACATCATATTTTAAAGTAATTTAGTTACACAAGCTTACACATCGGGCCGGTGCTTAAGGTTGCATAATGATGATTTTGCCCTCTCCAGCCCTACAGCTAGACTAGGAATTACTTTACACTGTAAGGTGATCAGCCATCAGCACTGGAGTTATGGAGCGTAAAGGTCAGCTGGACAGCAATCAATTCTAAGGACTCTGTAAGTCATAGAACTGCTTTATGTGAGGCCCCATTTTTGAATTTAGAATATTATTCAATTTCATTTAGAACACTTTCTAAAAGGAAACTCAATCCACACTACCAAGCAAGTCCTTTTCTATTATACAAAGTAATGGGGTGACAATGACATTCAGGTCAAGGACTGATACGCCATTTAATTCCAAATCAACCTCCATGAATTGTTCTGAAGGGTTCTCACCATTGATGAGGAAGAAGAAAGCTCCAGTTTCGTTAGCGACAGCACGGGCGATCAGAGTTTTTCCAGTTCCAGGAGGTCCATACAGCAGAATGCCACGAGGAGGCTGATGCACACAAAGAGCATGGTTACAGCTTCACGTTGTAGTACCGTTTAATTTAACGGCCCATATCCTACCAAAGTGTTCTCTCCTCACCTTCACGCCTATGGCCTTGAACAGGGCAGGGTGTCTGAGAGGGAGCTCAACCATCTCTTTGATTTGAGCCAACTGCTTACGGACTCCTCCAATGTCATCATAGCCGACCTCATTGAGAGACTCCTCCTCATCCTACAGGAAACCAAGAAACAGAAACCCGATCACGATCATGTCTCTCCAATAGAAGCACTACTCCAAACCAAAATGAAAATATGTCTGCCTGTAATTCTGCCTGTACCAGCAATACATATTGATCAGTATAAAATTACACGCCATCCATGTCTGGGTGTTGCTGGGGCCATAATACAGTACTTATTGATCTTGAGTCAGGGCCTCTGCTTCCGAGCAAAGCTAAGGCTTCACTTAAAAACCTCTCCAGCTACTCTAAAAGCTATGATTGAAACCACCTCGAGCTGTGGATGTTTCCCAACAGCATACCTCACGCTTGATGGGCTCCCCCTCGCAGTGGATGACCGTGTCGGGGGCCACGATGCAGTAAGGACTGGGGTCCGTCTCCACCACTTTGAATTCTACTGCACGCATACCACCCCTGACCAGGAAAATGTCACCTGAAGAATAAAACATGTTTATGAGCATTTCAGAGGAATGCTAACATTCGAGTACACCAAATAAAACTTCAAGGCAGTAGTTCCTCGTCTTATAAAGCCTTTTACCTTTACGGATGGGCCGGTAGGCCTCAAGAAAATATGGCTTCAGGTACACCTCAAACAAGTTGCCAGTGATGCCTTCAACTGTGTCATCAATGGGCAAGACATGGATACGCTTTCCATACTTGACATCTGGACAGGGCTGGATGCTATGGACAACAAAGGTAGATACCACGTAAAAGACTACACCAAAGGTTCTTTTTTTAATATCTTTTTTTAAGTGAAACATTAGAGCAACCAGTTTAGCAGTTTTTAAAAGTGCAATCCCAAATACCTGATGACGTCTCCCAGGCGGACCCTCAGGTTGTTACGGACCACCCTGTTCATGCGGACTTTCTCATCAGAGCAGGAGTCATCAGAGAGCACAATACACACCGTCTCCCTCCTCTTCTTGCCCTTGAGCAGCACAGTGTCTCCTCTGAAGAGCTGCAGTTCATCCATCTTAGCCTGCCAAGTGAAAAAAATAATATTTGAGTTGTCTGAAATAAATGACACACAATTAGTGTAAAACCACGTCACATAATTACAATAAAACCTGCTCCATTACAGAAATACCAACACTTTTTACCTGAGAAAGTGACACAACACTGTTGTCTTCATTGATGGATTCATCAACTATCAACCTGTTTGGTCTGTTCTTTTGCTTCAGGATCGCAGTGGATAGGTCATCATTTTTGGATCTGCATAGAGATTGGACACAAGTGTTCTTAGTCTTTTAGTGAATACCACAGTGTCATCTAACATATTTTAAACTCTTTTCTCCATTTCAATCAAAAATGGAGATGGCCATTAGACATATGGCCCGAAGACAGAAATATAATCAGTAGAACTTACTATAGAAAAAAATAATTCAATTAGCCAGTGTGTGATGAGACTAACTTTTTCGGCTCCTCCTACCAAAGCCCCACGGCTTGTTGGCCGCATCATACTAGTCTGAATTTACCAGGTTTACACGTGTAGCAAATGGAAACTTCTGGTAAATTGCTTAGTTGATATGCGAGGTAGATAGGAAACAAAAGAGAAACTGTAACTCTGACCGACGTCACATTCAGCGAACTTGGCAATCAACAACATAGCTAGGGTAGATAGACCTTTCACTAGGTTAAAATGGGATTAGTTTAATAATGTAATATTAATTTATATTTGCGGGTACTAATCGACTAGTTGCCATCTATTGTGTCATTTTTTCCTAAATTACCTGGATGTAAACGTATGAAAATTCTGATAGTTACAGAAATTCTAGTTCAACTAGTTATGACTAGCCATGCTAGCTAGCTTTACCTGTTCAAACAAAAGCTGAAATTACGCTTGGGTAGCTTCGTTAGTTAAGTTAGAGTTCAACTACCGTAGAAACACTAACCACAAGTTTTCGAACTCATAGCTGGTGACGGCAGGCAAATAAGTCAACAGTTACGATGTTGACGCCTATATTCTCCGTTTTATAACGCTTTGTGGTTAAGGTAAGCTAACTCAATAGCTAGCAATCGCCTGGTTATATGCCGAATGACACAGCAAATGCTTCTGACTAAACGGACTTGCTATCCGACTAGCTAGCTTTAAAGCTAATCAGTTAGCGGTAGCACGTTTAACCAGAGGGTTTGCCTATCTGCCTCTTGAATTAGATACGTTGTATCTGGGCTGGTTAACATCGTTGCAAATTAATGGTGGGCCATCAACCAGGACACCCATTTATCGCGAGGACTACGATGGCCACATATCTGATGTGCTGTCTGCGACTTGGGTTGGATGACAACATTGCTACACAAAAGCAGGGCAAATGATGTCGCCGTGAAATGGCCTACTCGTATGAGAGGAACGTTCAACTAACATAAGCTCAGAGCATAAATCAGAACGTCATATACTACTGGGCTAACGGTCATGGCTTAATTTCAATATAGAGATTAATTACACCCGGATAAAACGGTGCGTGTTATCAATTAATTAGGAAGCGTAATAACTGGCGCAGGACAGATCTTGTCAAACTCAGTTGATGCCGGTAGGCCAAACTTCCCCCCACGGAGAACGAGAATGACTCAGTATGCTTAGCTAAGTTAGCCGCTTAGCTAACAATGTTATTGGGAGCAGAACGACAGCTAAAGTAGACTAGCTAGGCTGAATGTGAGTTCTGATGTAAAAAAAAAATATTGAAAATGCTGTCGACGTACATCAATTGTCATTGCCAGGATTTAGCCATATTATATTCGTATGCCTTTCAATACCTAAACCCTGTTCCTGCTAACTGGTAAATTACCATGGTGAAATATCACTTGACTACTAATGCGTTCGGTACCGCGATATGCTAACATTAGCTGTTTAGCTAACGTAGTTGGGTTGCCCCTAGCTTGTCAGTTCGCTAGCTAGCTAACGCTGAAAATACGATGGACAGACGAACATAAATAGATAAATATTATTTTCTGGATACTCACTCTCCTCCCGAAGCCATGTTGCTTCTCCCGAATAACGATATAAATAAAATGTAACAATATACTTTAGCAACTCTCTTGATTGACCGACTGCAACCTTCACAATTCTTTCCTCTGCACTGAATTTCAAAACGTCAGCTTAGCTTGCTCGCATCAAAGCTGCGGAAAAGTATCAGTTCTCTTTCTGCTTCATGAGGCCAATCAGAGAGCGTTCCAAGTGATTCTCCTCCGCAATTGGTCAACTCACGTGAGCTATTGGCCAATTAAATAATTGTGATTTACAAAAAAATAAGAGTTGTCATTTCAAACAACGGCCATTGGTCAAACCACACTCAGTACCTGTCATGTTATCGTATTTTAGTAAGGCGGAACCCAAATCTACACGGATTGGTTCAGGAAATTCTGAATGTACTCTGGTTTCGTATGTAAGAAGATAATTTGCTGAAAAATGCGACATGGCTCCTCGCTATTGGCAATCCTACAGTTGCAGAAGCATAATATTTCCATAACCACAAATAGGTTATTACTTCTAATAGCAGACCATTCATATCATGACATTAATAAAAAATGAATAAAATTGTGTCTAATTAGAATATTCGAGTGTCTGGTGTCACAAAATCATTGATACAACATCCCGTTTAGACAACAAACATGTCATTGCAAATCGTGACAGCAGCATGGATTAGCCTACACTGAATTTTGTAAGTGACCTAGTTACCTGACATCCATACACAACAATTACATAAAAGTTCACTTTTATTTATTAAGTAGGCTATAAATACAAGTATGCTAAGAATAAAAAATAAAGGAAATGCATTCATTAGACAAATTACTGAGGTCTTTTTTACTGAAATGTTTTTTTTTTTAAACTCCTCTCCTGTGAAAAGCATCTTCCATCATCTTATTCAGGTCACTGATGTCAAAACATAAACTGATATCAGGGAATGTTTGAAGATAAAGAGGCAGGTTTCTGAAAGTAAGTTCAAAAAGAAAATTACCATTGTTTAATCAGAATATGAATCAAATTAGTCATTAATCATATAATCTACATTTTCCCAACTTTACAATAAACTAGGATGTAAACAAGATTTTGGAATCTAGAACAGTACAAGACTACTCATGGTAGCAAAATACACTAGACACAAATTAAATATGTCCAACACATAATATTACCCAGAGGAAAATGCCTCAGCTGATATGTGTGACTCTCTCCAACACGCTATGGCTTCTTCCTGACGCCCAAGCCTCCGGTACACCTCCACCAGTCCAAACTTTATCATCTGTAAATCTAAGGGTACATGAGGGATGACAGTGATTCATTTGTCAACTCAACGAACATTGTTTTTGGGTAACCATGAACTACAACAATAAAAAGCCTCATAACAAGAGATGTATACTATAAATGTAGACTATAAATCACTATATAATAAGGTTTCTGCTCTTCATGTGTTACAGAAAGGTGGGCAGGGTTCTAATAATGCAAACGCCATGGATTAAATGACCAGGGAGTACACATTTTGATCAAATATATCCCTTCTTGTGCTGTTCTGCTATATGAGTAAAGTCAGTACACATACATCTATAAAAGACAGGTAACAGGGGCACTGCTGGTATCCCTGAATACACTGAATTGCATTCCACACTGAAGTGCATTCCAGTCAGTATACAACACGAAGGGCATTGCAATTTATAAAACTGTTCATGGCATACGTTTTGTTACTGAATACATTCAGAAAAGTGTTAGTTAATATATCATATTTAACAATAATTGCAATTGCCCTTAGGTTGTCGAAGCCAGATGTAACATTTGGGAGGAAGGTAACCCCTGACCAGTTAATTCTTGATTGTATGAGCCCTTCTGAAGCTGATCCCTCAGGGTTTCTCTCATAAATGTATGTGTATTGATGTATAACACATGGCACCAAAGATAATAAATAAGACAATAAAGAAGTTGCAAAGCTACTATTTCAGTTAAAATGTGATCGATGTGCAGGGGGAAAAGTGATCAAGTACCTGTTATGGACTGAAGGCTAAGCTTCAGGTCCCGTAATGCTTCCTTTAACTGGCCCCTCTCCATAAAGCTGACCCCTCTGCCAGCAAGAGCCAGGCCCCGTAGTCTCTGCAAAGTCTTCATCTTAACCTCCCAGTCTCTGTGGTTTCCAACCACTATATATTTTATATATATATATAAAAAATCAATTTTCAAACAAAATGAAAAACAGGAGGAATATTCAGATCATGAAGCATATATACAGGAACACTAACCTGTACTTTTAAGGGACACTTTGGCCAGCCAGTTTAGGGATCTAAAACAAAATATAAATTTTTCATGTCTTAAAACTAGTGGGTATATTAAACACTCTTATTATTTATTTTGAGCAGTCAATCCTTTCAGTTGATCCGAAAACCAGAAAGTGACTTTGAATATAGTTTAGCTTCTAATTCTTACCTTGTGAAACTGGACACTGATTCTTTGGTGTCTTTCATCTTACAGTAGGCCAGGCCCTGAAGGTAGTGGGCAGCTGCAGCCCATAACACATTCTCTAGTCTTTCATGCTTCACGGATTTTGAGGGTCCCTCAATGGAGAAAAGCAAATGCTCCTCTGATAGATCGAATAGTAATTTCTCCGGAATCAGATTCATGGTCTTAGTGATGACATCTTCACAGACTGTAATGGCATCCCACATCCTTTTGGCCCTCAGCAAGGTAAATGCAGCCTCAAGGTATACAACAGCGACTCTTAGAAATGACACATCACCCTCTGTAAGCACCTGTAAGCGTTATTTGATCATGAGTATATTTGATATATATATATATATATATATATATACACACACACCGGTATATGTATGTATGTATTCCTAGTAACATTTGCCATTTGAAACTTAATTATTTGATAGGTCAATTCTTCAGCACAAAGCATTTCGTTTTTTATACTTTGCATTTTGTTTACATTATGTCTTGCAGGCTGTGTGATATCTGACTGCAGTGATGACATCAGATCCAGATAAAGTTCAACTGCCTCTGAGATTCTGAAGAACATAAACAGGAAGTTTAATGTACACAAATTCTTAAGGGCACTTCACGATACATCTCTGCTTTGCCCAGCAGGCTTGTGCAAAATTCAGAATTGAATTTCTTGAATTTGAATTGAGGTCAAAAACAGGATGTAGAATTACAATTCGAATTTGAATTAAAGGAAGTAGAATTGAAATTCAATGAAATTTATATGCATAATTTAAAGCGACACCAAAGAGTTTTTTGTACCTTAAAATAATGTTTCCAAAATTGTTTCAGTGGTTCATCAACTCGTAATTGAGTGAACAGCACTTTCTGCATTCGCTTCGCGGCCCTCTATCGGCTATAACCGCACTATGTAAGTTTGCCGGATTGGGTAGCGGATCTGTAGTTCGATGGAATGAGACATGAGAAACTACAAATTTGACTTGCATCTGATGTCGCAATGCATCCTACTTTCATAAAATCATGCAACATATTCTACATTGTCTGTGGACATTGTTATTTGCAAAGCTGGTGCTGGATAAACAAATAGTGTGTGCGACAGAGGAAAAGTTCTTTGGTGTTGCTTTAAGGGTAGTCTTTAACAATGAAGCTTCACAGTATGTCAGATTTGATTGAATCAAACACACAACTTATAACTTAAAACAGTAACAAATTACATTTCCACACTGTAAAACATAGCTTTCCTTACTTGTTCTAGTACTTACTACAATGTTCTAGTAAATAGAATTCAGTTTTTGTCATTTGTGAAGATTACTTGCGTAAAATGAGTGTTAATTTTGAAAACAATCAAGTAAAGTAAACTATACTTGAATTGCTGAAGTTTGTGCTACACTGTAAAATTAGTTTGTTAACCTTACTTATAGTTAACCTTACTTTTTAAAAGCATGCAAACCGATTGCCCTTGCAATTCCTATTCCAGATTAGTCTATAATTTCAAGTTGTGCAAACAAATGCTCACTTAGTGTAGTGCACTTACACTACTCAGAATTCCAATTTCAACTAACTTGGTCATTACAAGTAAAGTATACTGTATGTTTATTGAAGTTGTGCTAACTAATGTCACAGTTCAGCTAACTAATATAACATTTCCCACAATGCATTTCCAGAATGCCACAGCCCAGCCTACATATTTTCTTAAAGGGATCACATATTAACTCATTGAGTGCCTTCCCATGCGTTGAGTGCCAAAAACAAAACGCACAATCTGGACATTTTATCATAACTGGGTTGCCGCTTTGGGTCGAATCAGTGACGCATGCACGTCAGGTCAAAACCAGGCCATTTTCGTGGGTCTATCACTAGGTGGCAGCTTTACTGTCTATGGGTGGCAGTCTCGCCAGGTCTCCTGATCACTTCCCGGAAAGTTCACACAAGTAAGTAATAGGCAACACTTCATATTTCATGAAAGACGTTATATCTCCATTTCTAGAAAAAAACAGCGATTTTGGTGAAAACTAGCCACTGTTTAGCTTGGGATTTCTCAGGAACAGAGGCGTGTAGAAATACACGGTTTGCACCCACCGAGAGCTTAAAGTCTCACCTTTTAATCGAGCTATTGCATGTGTTCATAACTATAACACAGAATATGCGGTCATAAATCATCAACAATGGTCTAGATTGCTGGCACTCTAGGACAAAGCTCCTGAAAACAGCTTGGCATTCAATGAGTTAATCTTTACTGAAATTCAATCTTAAAGAAACCATATGTAAGATTGTGCCCAAAACTGGTACTGCAATCACTTTCAAATTACTGTAGAGCGATGTATCCCCTCCCCCTTCCCCCTGACTTGAGGTTGCCAACCTGGATGCCAAAACAGTACTGACTTTGTGATTAGTAGATAGGTGGAGGGTGGCGCATCAGGCCAAAATACAACATGACACGACAAAACACAACATCAACATCAGTTGAGGGTTGCAACTTCACTTTTTAAATGACAATATCCTGGCCGGACTTCTGTTGTCAGTGATATAAGTATTTGAAATGAACATGATTTCTTAATGTCTAGTGACATATCAGGGCCATTTTAGGATTAATTGAAATACATTTCTTACATACGGTTCCTTTAAGTTACAATATATAACAAAGTGACAGTGACGCTAAAGGCTATACTGTTGTTGTGCAATTTATGTGTAATTCACGTTCATACATCACCCCATCAAGTAGATGACTATCCGAAATACATCCTGTGAGTAGAACTAGTGCTGACAAAGTTGTAAACAGACACAGATCTGTAACCAGACACAGATCTGTAACCGGAAACCATACATACAGGTACCCTGTCTCTGCTTAATTACTGATGCTGAGCAAATGTGAGTTTGATTAGTGCTTTCATGGGAGAACCCCTTGGAAACTTATGTTGCTGCTGTAAATGGTGGTGTTAGTGGCTAGCCCCCTCTTCTGCTTAGTGAGGTTCCACCTTCACTACTCTCAAAATTTTTTTGATCATATTCAATGAAACCGACAACATTGCTTCGACAGAACAACATAAATCAGCCGGTTTAAAAAAAAAAACGCACTTCTACCTCCACCTAGAGCCAAATTCCACAGCTCCCGGTTCTTCTGGTCCAATCAGAGCAGGGCTGTGTGAGATCTGACTGTCAATTACAGTCTGGTGCAGTCTGGTGCACACTGACGAGCACAAACTCGATGAGGGGATGCTCGATGGTAGTGGGGGAGGGGAATGAGAATTGTAAACATTCAGAATTTTGGCTAAGTCCCCTCAATCTGTCAGACTTGCCTACTGCAGCTTTAAGTAAGGTTAACTAACTAACTTCAGTGTAGCCAAACTTCAGCAATTCAATTATAGTTTACTTGATTTAAATGATCATGTTTACTTTTCCACCTCAACATTAAATTACACTCATTTTAGGCAAGTAATCTCAAAAGGTAAAATAAACATAATTAAAAAAAACTGATACTAACTAAACATTTTAAGTAAGAATAGCTATTACATTTTACAGTGCAAAGTAACCAAACTGAGTTATAATAACTAAACATTTTAAGTAAGAATAGCTATTAAATTTTACAGTGCAAAGTAGCCTTCCCAAAACTGAATGTATGTGAGATTCAACATATTCTTTCTGTTGTGTGACTGTGGAATTGTTTTGAATTGCCATGAATTCCAATTCAAATTCAAATTCAACCTCCTGTGGGGTGGAGCCAATTCAATTCAAATTCCAATTCATGAATTGAATGGAGACCCATTCTAAAATTAGGACATTTTGCACAAGCCTGTTGCCCAGATGCTTTAAAACCCACCTGTCATGCAGAACACATGTGTATGCCAGACAGTGCAAGATCAGCTGAGTAGCGGGCACTGCCAAAACAGAATCCATACATGTGCTGCTAAGTAGCACATCTGGAGAGATCACCATCACCCCAGTATTGTCCATTGGTTCCTCTGCATGCTGAACCAGGGCCTAGGATAGCACAAGAGAAGGAGGCCCCATTGTTTTACGGTTTCCTAACACCTGGTGTGCGGTCAATAAGCACCATGGCCTGAAATTGGAGAGCGACACCAACACCTCCAGTAAAGTTGGGTCACTTACCGAGTGGAGCAAGCGCAGGGCCTCAATTTCAGCCTGGGTGTTCTTTAACTGCCTATACACCAGTGCACTCTGGTAAAGTGCACTATGGCAGCCAAAATCCACTTCCAGAGCCTTTCTGTAAGACTGTAGAGCGCTCTGAGGCTGGTTCTAAATAGAATCAAATTTCATATATGATCATAATGCCATTTTATTTAATTATACATACCATCTTTATCAACACCAAAACCACCATCACTGTTAACAACAACAATAGCTACAATGATAATCTTATATTAAGAACTTATGAAATCGATGGCCCTAAAGCCTGTCTTACCAGCTTGGCAAAGGCAAATCCAGTAAGTGTATGGACCTGGGCCAGGAGAGCCCTGGGGGCAGGCAAGGACATGGCTTCGAGAAAAGCCACAAGAGCTGCAGAGTAGTTTTCTTGCTTCAGGCTTTCCAAACCTAAGAGATAAGGTACAACTCTGTTTCATAGCCAAACAGAAACACTTTTACATATGTTTCAGTAGTTGTTCTACATCTATCTATTAATGACAGAAACGTCTGTGTCTGTGTTTGTGTGTTATTTGCATTTCTGTCGAACCGTTCATCCGATTGATTTCAAACTTGCCAGGTGTCTTGCTACTTAGTACACAAAAAAGTAAACATTTTGTAAGCTATCCAGTGGCTATTCAAAATGACATAAAAATGTTGTGTAATGAACTGACACTTGAATATCCCAGGCTGCTTTGGACTGCCTTTGGACTTTGATTCAACAAATGACAATTTCGACTGCAAGGTCCCAAGCTTGGTCCAGAATTTGAAGACGGCTTCAGAATGTAACACATGAAAAGCATGCCCAACTATAGACAACAAGTGGCAGACAGACCGTGATGTCACTTATAGGCTACCAGAGAGACTGCAAATTTCATATGATAATGCATCATTCCACAAAATAGTTTGTTTTCTCCATCATCAAGTTATCAATTAGGTTAAACATATACAATATAGTCTTAACTCCAAACAGAGGTGCATGAAAATTTGGCAAACATATTTTCTTTGAACAGTTCAATTTGAAAGATTTGGTCTAAACTTTCCATTGTAATGGTAATACTTTGTCCAGCTCACATTCAGCCCCACTGGATGTTCACGGAGAACTACCTCAGACTGTTTGTGATGCAAGCGTTTGCCAAAAGCTCAAGGCAAACAGAAACCTGTTTGCCAACGTTTGCATACGTTCTCCTATGTTTGTGAGTTTGCACGCCTGTCATTTTCATCTGAAAAAAATGTCACATGCAGCCACGTTTATATTGCAGGCCTACCTGCAGGCATGTAATTGGGCTACGGGAATAGCATGTCTGAACAGGCACTGCACTACTTTACTATATACTGTATCTACATAAGGCATATACTGTATACTGTACTGTGCAGGTACTGTACCCTCAACAAGGACAGTGCAGATTTGCAGGAGGTCTTTGAATTCTCTGGCTGTTATAGCAACTAGAATGTTGGAGTTCTCCTTGTCTGACAGCCTTAGCTTTTGTATTACTGCACGAAGATCCTGTGATGGAACTGTAACTTCTTCCTGAGGCAAAAACAAATGTTATGAGTCGTAACAGTAATAAATAACATTTGTTGGTTTATTTATTTAGCATTTTTTGTAAACATACAATGCCTTCATAGATCCAATAAATAATAAATGTACTTAAAATGATTGTTCTATTTCATTTTCTGCTGTGTATCTCACCAATATTCTGTACATGTGGTGAACTAGTATTTCTAATATTGCAGCTCAGAGCAACTAGGGCTTTGTGTTTTCAGTTTCTTACCACATTCCTATGAATGATGCATTGTTTTTTTCATAACCTAATTCTGTGTTAATTCATCAGTGCACAAAGACACGTTGCTACAAGATGAAATACCCCTGCAGTAATGCAAGTTTGTTAGTTTCATAAACGGTGCTCCACTGACCTAAAAGAAGCAAACATGAGTGCAAAGTGCCCAAGCGATGGTTCTCTAAGAAGTCAACCAAATGAGTTAGGTGACTTATATTCCTTTTTCACAGATTGGTTTCTCAGATAGATTCCTAATGTCATTTAAAGATGAACAGCATTATGAATGCATGTGAACTTTTTTCTGAGTGAACTTTTTCCTGACCTGAGTAACATCCCTCAGCATTTGGTGAATGCTCTTCATTTGACAGGAGGCCAACAACAGAGCCCACTGCACACACAACAAGTTGTGAAGGCAGGACAGATGAGCCATGTCGCTAAAGGATTTCAATGTGGCATGCCATAACATGACAGGGTCCCTGGTAAATGTCTGACAGCCAACAGCTTCATGAGCTGCAAAGGGAGACAATATACATCAAATAGTCTTTACAACAACCAACATTCTTTGCGGCGCTTACCACTGTAGCCAATGCAATCAGCACAACGGTGTGGGAGCCCTCATAGTCTGAACTTGAGGTTATGATTGGTGGCAATTTCTAGCACAAACTAGAACTTCACACATAGCCTACAATGCAGTATATCTCCATAGGCAGCTCATAGCTCACTAAGAGTTAGAAGACAACCCATTTAGAAGTAAATAAAAAACCAGGAAAATCACAAGGCCAGCCTATGGTTTGCTAATAACCCTTTACATACATACATACATTTATATACTGTAGGCCTACCTCTGAGAAGAGTATTTGTGAGATTATCTTGCACATCACTCAACGTGGACAAATTGAAAGAGAACACAAGAGTGTTGTAAGCAACAGTCAACTCAAGTTGAATCAGCTCTATGTCAGCAGGAACACCTGTGGAGAGTGAAAATAACATTATCTTCCGGTTTCGCTTATAATGGTTGAGCACCGTTCAGCACTGAAACTAGAAGTCAAAGTGTATTACAGATAGGCTACCTTGCATCATCTGGAGTAGTTTGACAGTCCCCATATGACACTTTTCCTTAGTGCCCTGCTGCTGATTCCCGCCGATTCGTCTGTCTGACAGCTTAAATAAAGTAAATTATATCGCAACACCATAACATAACGTTGTCATATTACATTTACAATAAGTAGCCTAGGCTACTTTGAACATGTTAGCTATGATCAATTTCGTTAACGTTACCACATAATAACGTTACCAGAGCCCGTCTTATTAGACATTCTCTGACGTTACCTTCCATTCTTTCACGAAGAAGTTGTTTTGCTGTGTCCATTTGTCTAAAAGACAAGCGTCCATATCTTCCAATTTGAGGCAATTCCCATTTAAATCCAATTAGACATTTTAGTTTCACCCCTTAAAAAGAAACAATCAAACATGAAAACAGTAGTTACAGAAGGAAAATCAAGTTTCCCTCTGTTTCCCTCTTCCAGCAGTCGCCTCAGCACCACTGGCTTTATGTAACATTACTGCCACCTGCTGATGTGGAGATGTGCTGCTTGAACAGAACACAATAAACAAACCGGGATTTCCCATAGACGGGATTTCCAAGCACCGTGATTTGCCTTTTCGCCATCAATGCCCCCTTTTCACGAGTATCTGGGACCTCCAAAGGAGGAGACGAAGTAACCTGACATCATTGCGACTCACACACTAGTCCAAAGTAGTTTGTAAAGCAAGCCTAGTAGCCTATTCTATTTGACCCTTAGGCCTATAAAAACGCTCAAAAACTACTTTTGTCGCAGGCCAATCCTAAATATCACATATCATTTTCCCTCTTCCCATACATCCGCAAATAGTTAAAAGTCAAAGTCAAAGTGAACTTTGTTGTCAATGAAATTGCGCTTCTCCACACTCCAATGTGCTGGTTTGTAACAAACAACATAACATAAAAAAGTAGTAGCAACAGGTAAGCTACCCAAAAACACAACATAGACAGACAGGCATTATTGCGTACACACAGACAAATACAGACAAGACAAAGTTTTGCAAGTATTGCATTTATAAAAAGAAAACATTTTCTTCATATAAACAATTAAGGTATGAGGGTAAAGTGTAAAGTGCTGATATGAAGTGTTTCTTGAGTGAGCTAAGTAGTCTGACGGCCTGTGGGAAAAAGCTGTTGCTGAGTCTGGCAGTGCTTGCCGGATGGTAGAAGGGTGAACAATTTGTGTGCTGAGTGGGTGAGGTGAGGTCTCTGATATTGGTGACTCTTACTGTCTGTGGTCTGTCGGTAAGGAAGTCCAGCAACCAGTTGCATAGTGGCGTGCTGATGCCTATTGAAGTTTACTCAGGCACGTAACTGTTTTTGTTTTCCAGATGAGTCATCATCAGTAGAACAGTTGGAACGATATGTAAACTGGAATCGTTTAAGTGGGGAGACTGGATGATATGGTCCTTGACCAACCTTTCAAAGTACTTCATCATGATATAATGGCTTGGCTCAGGGAGATGTTGTAGATGTCCTTGAGGACGTCTGTCAGTTGGTCAGCTCATTCCCTTAGGACACGCCCAGGTATGTTGGCGGGTCCTGCAGCTTTCCTCGGGTTCACCTTGAGTAGTGTCTTCCGCACGTCAGCTGGGTCAAGATGAAGATGGGTAAAAAAGATTATTGCTGTATAATAACATTTCCTTTCTTATTATTTGTTACTTGAATGATTACTTTAGTTCTTAACATTTTGTGATTGAAGCATTCTGCAATGGGCCTCATTTATCAATAGCCCACTTCCATATGTGTCAGAGTTTGAAAGTTAATAGATGCCATAATTCACAACAACATATAAATTGCAAATGTTTCCTGACTCTTTCTGATCTGTGGGCCCCGATATCCCTATTGCAAACCACTGCCTTAGCACACCTCAAAAAAGATGTTCCCAGCTCTGTATTTGGGCTAATGTTTGGTGTTCTGAAGCCATTTTCCAGTATAAAATAAATCCATTCTTGTTTGTGATAAGACTACCGGTATGTAGGCTGTCTGCCATGCTATGAAAGTCTCTCTAAGGAATGTTTTTAAGGGGAGTCTTCAGAGGGAAAATTAGAAAGAAAAGATATTCACATCAATTTCTGTGATAAATTGATTAAACCTAGCACAAACCATCAGAAAGGAAGAGGCCAAAACCTCAGGAAGGAAGAGGCCAAAAAACTGACATGGAAGTAGGGTGTTTCAAGAGAGAAAGAGCAGGATATGACGAGTAAATGATTTATACTTGTTTGCTCATAAGTGGGTATAGGAGTATATAATTTAACAACACTCTGATACCAATCCAGAGAAATGAAAATGACAATGACGGCCCCCCATGAGGTCTCATTCCAACAAATCCGGCCCACTGCCTAATATGAGTTTGACACCCCTGCTCTAGAACTAGGAAAAAAAACAGACCTAAGATTGGGGTTTGACTTGTATACAACTTCAGGGTCTGACTTGTTTACCGACTTGGATGCTTCTCACCCAGTTGCCTGTGTTAAGTCTATAATATGGCATACTGTAGCCTATAACAATTGCTATCTGCTCATTCATATCCCAACTGTTTCTAAATGTTTACTTAGAAGGGGTTGCTATGGATCTGGTGCTGATTTGCTCCTGGTTCTGTCGACTGACTGTGAATTGAAGGTGCTCTCTCTGTTGCAGCAGAAGTAGTCTACCAAGACTGGGCATGGGTTGGCCTTTCATGCTGAAGAGCTACAGCGCTGGTGGCCAAACCCAAGATTGGATAACTTATGCCTAAGCCAACTGTATGAGCTGCACAACGTAGATATGCTATCTGATGCGTACCTACTACAGTTGTCTCGACCAGTGTTAACTGCGCACATTGGCATTACAGGTTTTAATCACTTTGCATTAATTGTCAGTAAAAAGGGTGTCAGGGTGTCAGTAAAAACAATCTATGCTAATTTATTAGACAGTTACTGTTTTGAGGCAGACACTTCGTGACTGTGAAGTTTTTTCTGATCCGACTTGCTCCACATGACCCTCGATGTCCGGCGTGTCGCAGCTGGTCGCAGCATAAACTGAGATTCTACGTCATATTCTCTCTCTTTCCCCCGCAGTCCTCCGACGGAGAGGTACAACCGTCAGGTATCTGCAACCGAGGCTGTCTTGAATCGGGGAACCGAACCAACAGCCAAAATGGTGAGATATACGATTTAAATAACTTAAATTAGGCTGCTGCATTTTAAGAAGATTGTTAAACGATACGTGAATTCGTATAATTGTAGTACCCTAGAGTGTTTTGGAAAAACAGTGGTTGTCTACCTACCTATCTATTCAATGACGTAATTGTATAACATGCGTGTGACTATTATGCGCACTTGAACTTGGACACGCGTAATGTCCGAAAACAATTTCATGAAGGATATGACTTTCATTCCTTATTAGTCAGAAAAACTATAACAAAACTAAAACAAGTGAATGTGTCGCCACATCATTTTGGTGATCATGACACAGGCTAGTGATCGATCATTGAACATTTCGAATAAAGGGTTTTTAAACACATCGAGTCCAAAACTGCCCACATTTATAATGTTTTCTAATCTTGCAATTGGTTTGAGGCCTGTCCATGCAGCGAATATAGACACCGGAATACCGTTACCCCATGTTATAAATAGTCCGTTAACGCCCACTGTTCCAGGAGATGTGCGTATTAAAGTTTCATGTCCACAGATTGGGCAAGGGAGACGTCTCAGTCATCCTGACGATATTTCAGTGGCCATGTTTATGTGACCAAATGACCTAGCTTCTAGACATGTATTAGCTACAGGCATGGAGTCTGCGAGATATTGCAGCATATATTCAGCAGCAGATAGGCTACATATTAGAAAACTCCGCAGTCCGTTTCAGACAATGTTTGAAGGTGGGTCAAATAGCACCCCCCACGGCAAGTGGTGGGCTACCTCTTTTAATACGGCTTGTTTTTCGTCCTCAGGTGAACTTTACAGTAGACCAGATCCGTGAGATCATGGACAAAAAGTCCAACATCAGGAACATGTCAGTGATCGCCCATGTGGACCATGGAAAATCAACTTTGACCGATTCCCTAGTGAGCAAGGCTGGCATCATCGCCTCAGCGCGCGCTGGGGAGACCAGATTCACTGACACAAGAAAGGATGAACAAGAGAGATGCATCACCATCAAATCCACGTATGTGTCTCATCAGGTTAAAAGGTCATATTGGAGGAGGTTGTTTACTTGGTGAACACGTGAGATGACACCACTTTAAAAGTGTGGATTAATTATACTTGATAATAGTGAACATCAGTTGCTGTTTCACAGTTGATTGACTTATAACCATTGTGTTTTAGAACAATATTAATAATTGTATTGCCTTGTGTTGATATTTCATTTTTTGTTGACATGCTTAACATGTACAGTATGTAGACCTGCACATTTGGCAACAATAAACATTTAAATGTACAGGCCTTTATAACAGGCATGAACAATTTTCCACAGGTAACCCAAGCATTAAGAACGAAAGGAAACTCCCAAATAGTTTCTGTTTTTGACGTCACCGCACCTTGTCCGCGGTTAACAGTCCTGTTGTGTGTCACCCCTCCCTGCAGAGCTATTTCTCTGTACTATGAGCTCAGTGAAAATGACATGGCCTTCATCAAACAAAGCAAGGATGGCTGTGGTTTCCTCATTAACCTGATTGACTCTCCTGGTCACGTCGATTTCTCGTCCGAAGTGACTGCTGCTCTGCGCGTCACTGACGGTGCTCTTGTAGTAGTAGACTGTGTATCAGGTATGATGGCACCGACCCTTGAGTTGTATGTGTCTGTTATAGCTGTGCACTGTGAGCCTTGAGCCTCTCTTACTGCTAAGCATAAAGCAAGGCATGCATGCGCAACACAGTAATGCACTGACACAATGATGTTGGAGAATATTTAAAAAAAAAAAAAAAGCTTTCGGATGACTGTCAGATTGGTATTGAGAATTTGTCCCTAGTCAGCATGGGAAAGGTGCAGTGCATCTCAGATGATCAAAAAATCATGGCAAGTAAACTGGATCACTGCAATGCGATTCCAATAACTGCTTCCATCAATACCAACTGATATTTGGGCTGACCTTAAAATAAGTTGGGGTAAGATCAACCAGTAATTGTGTTTATGTAGCAACATATACATGATTAATACTGAGGACTGTCATGGAAACATAAATAGGCTGGTTTGGAGACATATCAGGAACATTTCAGTGATCATTTGATCATTCAGTGTGTAATTGCATTCTGCGGTTCTGCTGAGATGCTTTGCCATGTAATGACACACTTGAACTAACCCACAGTCACACAATATTTGCATCCTATATTGACAGCACTTCTCTCTCTCTCTCTCTGGTAGGTGTGTGTGTGCAGACAGAGACTGTGTTGAGACAGGCCATTGCCGAGAGGATCAGGCCTGTTCTGATGATGAACAAGATGGACCGCGCATTGCTCGAGCTGCAGTTGGAGCCCGATGAGCTTTTCCAGACCTTCCAACGCATCGTGGAGAATGTGAACGTCATCATCTCTACCTATGGAGAGGGGGAGCACGGACCAATGGGCAACATCATGGTCAGCAGCTTTGACTTGGCAGCTTTTACAATACTGTCCAAAAGCTTCTCTCAGTCCTGCCTCTTACAGCATTGCCCATTATTTCACTCTTTTGATTTGAAATAAAGGACCAGCAAACAGTGCTGTACTAAAATGTGCAGTTTTTGTTGATCATACTGTATATTGAACATTCTCTTCTTTATACTCTTTGAGTGCTGCTCATTCTGAAAATAAGCTTAAACATGTACCGGTACAATACATTAACATTTACAATACATTACAATAACATTTTTCTCTTGATGTGATAGAACTGCAAAAACAGCAAAAAGATAATGGCTGACTTCATAGATACATGATACATTATTTGGATATTTAGATTAATAAACAGAAGCCTGACATGTTCCTTGTTCATGTACAGTATGCATAATCTCTGTAGTAACTGTATCTTGGCATGTGTTTCCACTTCAGGTGGACCCTGTGGCGGGTACAGTTGGATTTGGCTCAGGTCTTCACGGCTGGGCGTTCACTCTGAAGCAGTTTGCCGAAATGTATGTGGCCAAATTTACTGCCAAGAGTGACAAGAAAGGCCAGCTCACACCCCCAGAGCGTGCCAAGAAAGTGGAGGACATGATGAAGAAGCTCTGGGGAGATAAGTATGTTCTGCTCATAAAGCCTCTAAAATCCTGTGTCTGGTGGTGTCTATGTTTCATTTATATTATTTATGTATACATGCACAATTGATAGTATGGTGACTGATTAAGGTCTTGGTGGTTAATATGCTGGTATTTTATGATGGGTTATGATGAGTAATAGGTTTTCTAGTGTTTTATTTTCATTGTTTCTATTTAATTTAATAGATACTTTGATCCAGCTAACGGGAAGTTCAGCAAAACTGGCAACAATGCAGAGGGCAAGAAACTCCCGCGTACATTCTGCCAACTAGTCTTGGATCCTATTTTTAAGGTATGTGTTTTACTAACTATTTACTGAAACACATACAACATCCGATTGAATCTGTTTCAGCCTTCACCTTTTCCATTGAAAACTCACTAGTTCTTCTGTTTGTGAAGGTTTTCGATGCCATCATGAATTTCAACAAGGAGGAAACCCAGAAGCTGATTGAGAAACTTGACGTGAAGCTTGATGTCGATGACAGGGAAAAGGAAGGGAAACCCCTTCTGAAGGTGAGAAAGAGAACAAAAGACAAAAAAGTGATGTAAAGAACAAGAACTGACTGACATTGATGTGCATCACTATGGTCAAACCCCAACCCAGTATTTCTCTCTGCCTTCCAGGCAGTGATGCGTCGCTGGCTGCCAGCAGGCGATGCCCTGCTCCAGATGATCACCATTCACCTTCCTTCCCCAGTCACAGCCCAGAAGTACCGCTGCGAGCTGCTCTACGAGGGTCCTGGTGACGATGAGGCTGCAATGGGTCAGTGTTTAGTGTACTCCACTGCTCATTCACCACTTACCTCGCATGAAATGACTGGACACACATACAATGATTACTGTAGCTCATTGAAATAGACAGTGGAGTGTCCTAGAGTAGGGTACTATTTACCATATTACACTTACTGTCAATAATGTCAGTAATATTGTTTTCCAATAGGTATTAAAAACTGTGATTCAAAAGCACCTCTGATGATGTACATCTCTAAAATGGTGCCCACCACCGACAAAGGCCGGTTCTATGCCTTCGGTCGTGTCTTCTCTGGCATGGTGGCCACAGGACAGAAGGTCCGCCTCATGGGGCCGAACTACACACCTGGCAAGAAGGAGGATCTGTATATAAAGCCAATCCAGAGGTTTGTTCTTAAATATTGTGTGTACTGTCTTCGAAATCTAGAATTGAAGATCTCACACAACCAGTATTTGCTTGGTGAACTTTTAATTGTATTTCACAGAGCACAGCCTTTAGGGTAGTCCTTTGATATACTTCTTCAACAAACCTCCCCTGATTCCTCTTAACACAGAACTATTCTCATGATGGGACGCTATGTGGAGCCCATCGAAGACGTGCCCTGTGGCAACATCGTGGGCTTGGTCGGAGTTGACCAGTACCTGGTGAAGACAGGCACCATCTCCACATTTGAACATGCACACAACTTGCGTGTCATGAAGTTCAGCGTTAGCCCTGTGGTGAGAGTGGCTGTGGAGGCCAAGAACCCCGCTGACCTGCCCAAGCTGGTGGAGGGCCTGAAGCGTCTGGCCAAGTCTGACCCCATGGTCCAGGTTAGTAGGAGCCTAGCTGGTGTCAGGGACAACCCCAAACTGGTTGGAGATATGTTGAGATTCAAAGTAAGTTGTGTATCTTTCTGATAGTGTATCATTGAGGAGTCTGGTGAGCACATTGTGGCCGGTGCTGGAGAGTTGCATCTGGAGATCTGCTTGAAAGACCTGGAGGAAGACCATGCCTGTATTCCTCTCAAGGTTGGAAAGCTTGTTGTGTAGCCTACTTTCCTCATTTTGAAATGGTCATGGCAGATGACACTTTATGCACTCTCCATTTTCCACAGAAATCTGACCCGGTGGTGTCATACCGTGAGACAGTTAGCGAAGAATCCGATCAAGTTTGCTTGTCCAAGTCCCCCAACAAGCACAACCGCCTGTACATGAAGGCCAAACCCTTCCCTGACGGATTGGCGGAGGACATTGACAAGGGCGACGTGTCCTCACGACAGGAGCTGAAGACGCGTGCTCGATACCTCGCCGAGAAGTACGAGTGGGATGTGGGCGAGGCCCGCAAGATTTGGTGCTTCGGCCCAGACGGTACTGGACCCAACATCCTGCTTGATGTGACCAAAGGAGTTCAGTACCTGAATGAGATCAAAGACAGTGTTGTAGCAGGTTTTCAGTGGGCAACCAAAGAAGTGAGTTAGACGCACCATTTGTGAATAATACTCCAGCAATGCATACATTCTCCAGAATGATGTGGTCCTTGGTAGTTGTGGAGGCACACTTTTAATGAGAGAACTTTGTCATCTTCCAGGGTGTTCTCTGTGAGGAGAACATGCGTGCAACACGATTCGACATTCATGATGTCACTCTGCATGCTGATGCCATCCATAGAGGTGGTGGCCAGATCATTCCCACAGCCCGCAGGGTTCTGTACGCTTCTGCGCTGACAGCACAACCAAGGCTGATGGAACCCATTTATCTGGTGGAGATCCAGGTAATTTCAGTTGCTGTTACACACATGTACCTGTCCCTTAACCACTGCACTTCAACAGTACCAACATAAGAACTCTACTACCGTAACTATTAGCCGCGGCTTGTACATTGATTTTGCAAAATTTCTTCAGCTATGAGGTTAATACACAGGGGCAGTTAATATGGTATTAATATGGGTTTGTTTCTTTTAACTTAGATAAAACACTGTCCTGCAGCTTATACACAATGCGGCTAATACACAGAAAATTACTGTGCATAAAGATGCTCCACTAGTAATATACTGTATATTGCTGCTAAACTGTTCATTTGTCGTTTCAGTGTCCAGAGCAAGTTGTTGGAGGAATCTATGGTGTCCTGAATAGGAAACGAGGGCATGTGTTTGAGGAGTCCCAAGTTGCAGGAACACCTATTTTCATTGTTAAGGCCTTCCTCCCTGTAAACGAGTCTTTTGGTAAGTTTGATCAAGTGCTATCAGTAACCCCAAATGGGGTTACTGGGGGGCAGTGATAAGATGAAAGCAAAGAAAAAACACAAGTTAAGAGTTCAAGTATGTTACATATAAATATTTATTTTCCACCAGGGTTCACAGCAGACCTGAGGTCCAACACAGGTGGCCAAGCCTTTCCCCAATGTGTCTTTGACCACTGGCAGATTCTCCCAGGTGATCCCTATGACGCCGCCAGCAAGCCATGCCAGGTTGTGGTTGAGACACGTAAACGCAAGGGCCTTAAGGAAGGAATCCCAGCTCTTGACAACTTCCTGGACAAACTGTGATCACCATGACAGTCCAGAATACATCTGGCCAATGTAGATCTTGCTTATTACATGTAAAATAATAAAAGAAAATACAGAAAAATAATACAGAAGTGTACGGGTGAACGTTTACAGTATAAAACAAAAAATTAAAGAAAGAAAAAAGGACAGTGTTAAGTATTGTAATATCAACAGCAAATAAAACTTAGCACCATATTTTGTGTTCCATGGCCAATTCATAATTCTAAATGATAACATGGCTTCCATGCTTAGTTTGGCTAGATGGCATTTCAACTATACAATTGCTTCTTGTAGCAGTTTGTTACGATCGAAAGCACAAAAGAAACCTTGATGTAAATTCCACAAGTTGACCAGGTTTGTGACGGCTTGTTTTACGCAACTGTTTCTGATACACAATCTGTTACAGACAGGTCATAATAAAAACATGAGGGCATTTAATTTTTAAGGACAATTTTTGTTAAATGAAACCTTAGTCTCAATGGTTAAAAAGACTAAATAGTTATAAAGGAGGGCTTGAGTATCAATATTCATATTTGACACAACCAAATGTAGACATGCTTTCACTTGTAATTAAATGTATGGCTCATATCCAGTAAGACATTTTGGATTTCTTTCTTTTAATGTGGCACCATTTGTCAAATCTGTAACCGCTCCTACACACAGTTGCGTTCCGTCAACGCATGCCAGTGGGTGTTCCCAACGGTAGCTATGCAAATGATTTGAAGTATAACAGTAATTTGATTGGTTGGTGCCATCAGTCGATTGGCTTGATTGGCCGGTGCCGTCTGTCGGTGCAGTAACAGCTGAACTTCTCAACGCGAGTGACGGGAGAAACGGATGGGATGCGTCTTCAGCACTGCAACGCACGCAACTGTTTGTAAGAGCCGTAACAGTTCATGTGGCGCTCACATGTCAGTGATGCAGCAAGAATGACAAGTCTACAAATACAATAACCATGTGACTACAGGTCGTTCTGTTCTTGCTTTTTGCGGATTACGACAGACTGAATCCCTTTCAACATCATAATGCTTGCTGGGAAAAGGTACATACAATGTTATTACAAATATCCCAATTTAATAGTGCTCTTGACATTGTGATGGTGCAAGCGAGCACCACAAAACAGGAATCTATGGAAACATCACTTGTCAAGTGTTCTCTTAGTATGCCATCAAGTACACTATACTGCTTGGGTCAGCAGAGGGCAGTTCCCAAATGTAGTGTGGAAACAAGGTTATTACATTTAAATTATTTGAATAGCTTCAAAAGGGAAGCAACGGTGGCCCTTTAAGTCTCTTGGTGAAATAGAAGATAGCATGTGATGTATTACAAAGTTCTTTTCACATGTCCACATATAAAATAAACCCAGGAACAAACTATTAAAAACAGCTGAATTGATGCAATACAACAGGGCACAATCTGGACCATCAACAGTTCATACGTAAATGTACAATATTTAAATGACGAGACATTTTATTGCTGGAACTAAAGTAGAACCGAAAGAATGAGAACGTTTCACTGCATGAATTGTAGAGAACTAGGTAACATAAAATAAAACAGAAATCAGCTGCCGAAGAAAGCCTGCACTGAACATTCACGGAGCTGCGTGTGCATTGAGCACGGTTGCGACGTGTCCAGCATTCATCGTCCTTGCACTCAAAGCTTGTGAGTTCCACCTGTCCCATCAGAAAGGCAACGTACAAAAAAAAAAGTTCTCGTTACATCATCGTTGTCATAATCATGAATAACCCTTGGCTGGTGCGAGTGAGTGACAGCCCTATAATCAGTTCTAGGGCCTCATAGTCCAGGGCTTGGGTTGGTTGGGGGAGGTCCTTTAGAGTGGCCCTTCTGCTCCAGGCTAGTGGAGAGCAGGAAGGCGGTGGCTTTGAGTGAACTTTAGTCAAGTGAGATGATGTCGGAGATGCTGGTGGCCGTTCCCCCTGTGATGACGCCCGTCTCGTGGCTGGAGCTGGTGCTGTGCGTGTTGGCGACCGTCTCGTACTGACTCGAGGACGACACCAGGCTCCCGCTGGTGGTGGCACTCTGGAGGCTGCTGGACAGGTTGTCCAGGAACATGGGCGCCCGATAATGCTGTGGAGCAGAGAGCAACACCCACATGGAATGTAAGAAATAAATACTTTCCCAACATTTCAAAGCACATACTCAGAAGTGAGTACATCCCCCCCCCCCCCCCCAACAGTCTTTTCCCATTCATGTACTCAAAGGGATTCTACATTAGGCCAATCACATACCTGTGGGTCTCCTTGAATTAAAGAAAACAAATCCAGACCTAAAGGATGAAAATGAAATAATGAAGTTGTATTCCACAGACTTTGTGATTACACTCAAGTTTTGCATTAAAAACAACAACAACAAAAAACATGAGCAAACCTTGCATATCTGCAGGAATAGTGGACAGGGCTGAATGATGGTATGGTACTGCATAGTCTGCCAAGGAGGACGCCAGGTAAGTTGGGTCCAGACCCTGCACATTTGGCACCCGCACAGCTGGGGGCTGATAGGCCAACACCCTGAATAAATAAAAAACAAACAAACCATTACCACCTAAAGACCACCCGCACATTACACGAGTGTTCTTTACAACACTAGAAGGGCTCTCAGAGACTGCAGAACTCCACCAAGACCAAATACCACATCTCCCAATGTTAACGAAAGTAAAACTATAGAGTGCATAAATACATTTACAAGGCAGCGGTGGCGCTTTCAACCACTAGCCAGACAGCTCACCCCTTTCCATGCATGTCCTCCGGTTTGGACATGTACACACAGCGTCTTTTGTGGGGAGGCTCCACATCCTGTTCGTCCTCCGAGGAACTGTCCAGGGTCAGGTCAATCACATCAGCTTTCTTGGAGCTGCTCACCTCGCCGTGAGGTATCACGGCACACTGCCGCACAGGTGCAGAACCTACCAGGTGCACACAGGTGTTACTTCTTATACTCCTAATGTGGAATTGATGGTTCAGTAGTAAGTGAACAATGTGTGAGTTCATGAGTGGCTGTTAATGCAAGTGCATGTGTGGGCTTCTCACTTTCAACTTTGGGGATGGATGGTGACGACACTTTTAGCGCCTCCTTCTTTGGTCTCATGGGACACCACGTCCCATCCTCTTGGAACTTTATTTCATCGACATCCGTACAATCGTTTAAGATCTCCATAAACAGCCTAGACAGGGGAAATGACCACTTATTTAAACTGCTGTTCAGTGGAACACCCTACACTCAAGGACTCGCAATCGTGTGGCTCACCCATCTATAATGAGGCTCTCGTAAGTGGCCTTCTTGTCACACACTGGGCAGATCCAGGTGGGCTTCTTCTCATTCATCTGCAGGTAGAGCGCCGCGTCGAAACATTGCAGGTGGGAGCAGGTGACGGCTCGACATGGCACGGTGAGGCGCATCTTCCCAAGCTGCGCACAAATAATGAGTCATCATGTGAAGGAGCCAATACGATAAATGTACAAAAGTGGACATAAATGCAGAGGGGACAGACACTTACTGGGCACATAAGGGAGACTCGTAAACTGGTTGTGGCAACTTCACTATCAGGATCTGCAGTGAGCTTCTCTTTAACTGCAGAAGAGAAGAGTAGATTTCAATTGAAAAGAGAAATCTGAGCCACTATTTACAAACTGTAGCAAGAGGTAGCACTTAAGGTGTGGAATTACAGGAACAAGATGTTTGAATGTTGCTGCCCTCTACTGAATACCACAGGGAATACAAGTCAAGAGAAAGGGGTCTACACACTGTCAATTAACGATAACCAAGTATTTCAAAAGGCAAAGCAGTCTTTTGGGTGATACTAAAAGTCACTTACGTTTTTGTGAGTTTGTGACTATCCAGAATTTTGAACATTTATTCGTAACCACTGAAACTTTTGAGAAGAATCTAGGAAATGGGGGATATATTTAAGAAAGGAAACAGAAGTCCAATTTTTTTGTTTTACAGAACGTTTTGGTCACATTATGATCTCTACTTGGATGTATAAAAACAAAATCTATAAGGTACCTACCTAAAACCACATAAAGCCCCAACTCAGTTTTCAAACAAAGGTGATTACAATGAACCAATGTGTAGGTACAGCCTCAAAGCCTGAATTCTACATGGCTCTTGGAATGATCCTCAATCAAAAATAAAAACAAAACTATGCAAATCACTCTAGGTGGTGTATGTGTGGTGTATTAAACTATAACATTATTCATGTAACTAGAAATAATACATGAAAAATCATGTATTAAACTCAGATTACTGCACTTTTTATTGCCTGATGCTGTGCCAACAATGACCTGCATAGGTGATCCGTTTCGGTTAAACCTTCCAGCAGATTTCTGTATCCGTGCCATGTGTTATATTGTGCATGGTTAGAATAATTACTCATTGCAGTCTACCTAGGTCACCTTCCAGTACATTTCTGTATCAGTGCCATGTGTAATATTGTGCATGGTTAGAATCATTACTCAATGCTCGTGAATGGTCAGGGTTCCGTATCCCCTTCATTTTCAGCCTCTGTAACAGCAACGGAGAGGTCAACTGCCTCACAAGGTACACCGACATGGAGTAGGTCTGCAAAACACACAAAACATGACTAATTAAGTAAAAAAAAAAAATAAAAAACACCTTCAAAGTGTGACTTCAAACTACAGAATAGACACAACACAACACTTATATAACACTTTGAAGTAGCAAACGGACTAGGAGGCTACTTTTTACGGTATTTGAGCGGACACATAGACAGAACCGATTACAACACTCCTCAACCTCCTACCTGGGGACGAAGGCAATAAGAAAAATGTTTATACCTTTCCAATTTCTGGTGCCCATGTGACAGAAATCTGATTGGGGACGGCAGAAGACAGTCTGACGAGTGATGTTATGTTCAAAGGCCTCCCTGGTCTTTTCTGTTCCACTCCATTTTTAGGGGGTGGTGCAAACCCCTTGAAATCAACAACAACAACAACAACAGAGAAAACGTTTAAATAATTCATGGCTGCTTTCTAAATGTTCTTTCAGTTTCCCTTTCCATTTTTAGTCTTCCAAGTGCAACGTAGAGATGATCTCACACATATTGCCAAAATAAATTTTAGCAGGATCTGGTGTTTCATTATCCGTTATCATTTTAGACAGTCTCTTGGAATAGAATAAAAGCTTATTAATGGCGTTTATTGTTCCACTTACAGGTAGTGGGAAGAGCTTTCCGTTGACTTTGATACATAGGCTGTTTGGATAATTATCCTCTTGAGGACAGCTGGTCTCCGAAAGGCAAAACCTAGCATAGAAAACACAGATCATGAACATATTCTGAAAGAACTTGTTGAATAATTAATTATGTCTCAGTATAAGATTCTCAGTCTTGCCAAATTAGTAATTACTAGTGCAGTGCCCATTAAAATATGCCATTCCTGTAGAAAACCTGTAGCCCAATAACATGCTCGCATGTATGCCTGCTTAAAAAATAGATAGGATGATAGGGAAAAAACAATAAGCTAAGCATTCAATAATGAATACTGAATATTATATTATAATATAGTAGCCTATAATTAATGTGACATAAGCCAAACAGCTGTTTTGAGGTAAGGCTATACGTTTATTGTTAAGCTTATTGAGTAACTTCCTGATTGAGAAGACAAAGCATTTTGTGGAATGATGCATCATCGTATGATATTTGCAACGATGTGACTCAACAATCTCTGGTAGCCTTTATAGTGACATGTCGCTCTGTCTGCCACTCGTCGTCTAGCTGTGTGGCATTACGAAACGTCCTTAAATTCGGGACCATTAGCCTAGTTTCAATCGCTTGTTTCAATTTGGGAACTTGCAGTCGGAATTGTCGTTTGTTTATTCAAAGTCTCAAGTCCAAAGTAGCCTGGGCTATTCGAAGTGTCAGTTTATTGCACGTCATTTTGAATAGCCACTGCATACTGTTTTATGGCGTGTTGTTTCGTGGAAACCATTTTATGCAAGCAAACTGTATACAAGGAGTCTTTATTGTTGAGGTCAGACATGGTAATCATTAGCCTGGGTGCCAGCCAAACTTAGCCCCCCCTACAACATTTGAGGTCGGGAAGTTCGGTCTGGCATTGTTCCGTTGCGGAGAAACTATGCTCGAACCAGCTGTTCCGACCAATCAAATCGGGCTTTACGATGATAGACAAGTGAGCAACAGCGCCTTAACATGTTTGTAGCATATCGGTGTTCAACGGAATTATTTTTAAAAACGGAGGGGAAATATCAGTTTTTCCTAATAGCCTACCCTGCTACGTATCTCTTAGATTTCGCTAACGAGTGTTGTAGGTAGTGATGTAACGGTATGAAAATGTACGGTTATAGTGACCAAAATGATCATGGTTTTCGGTATTATCGCGATATTTTTAAAAGTTTGTTCAATATTTTCAGAAAGCACTGATAGGCCTACACAAGCTGAACTAGTTTCAAAAAGTGTCCTGTTCACTTTTTCCTTGGTCATGTTTAATTGGCTATGTGCTTATAGCTTAACTTACCCTACCATGACTTGGAGTTTGCTATTTCTATTATTTCGATCCAATGAGTGAGACCAAGGTAATTGTTCAAAATAAAACTTTAGGCTACTGTCTTCTCCTGATAACGTGAGTGGGATGGATTTAATGTGGACGCAAACATAAAAATACGGCTACATGATACAGTGCACATTTTGCGGTGAAAATGTTCCGCCTTTTAAAATCAGGTGTAGACTAATCCGAATCGCAGTTAAAACCATCAGACAACAGAATCAGTAGGGTACCAGTTATGTTTCATTGTACCAGGCCTACTGTATGTCAGAAGCAGGCTCGATGAAGCTGGGAAGGATTAAACACACGGTTTCCACACCGCGGTAATCAACCATGATAATTATGATATTTTAAATGAAAACGGTAATTGTTAGTCAACATTTTTATCGCGGTTTACCATTATACCGGTAATGGTTACATCCCTAGTTGTAGGAGATATTGACGGCACAATAACTTTTACAAAAGACCAGAAAACAATGTTAAGGCATTTGTGAAGAAGAAGGATGGTTTGTGTGTTCTTCCTACATCTCACGGTAAGCTATTTTGTTGCTCTGATTGGTTAGGTCTATCCAATTGAGTGCAGAGGCATTCCCCCCCTGTATCGGTTAAAAACACGCCCCATAATTACGTCCCAATGGAGCAGTATCAGACTCATATTCTGACTAGAATTTTAGTATGACAACGTCAGGCTAGGTAATCATCCAAATATCTTGCATCTTGACCCATGCTGTGCCCTGATTCAGTGCTGTGCTTCTCCTACCGATATATTGAACGATATCTTGTGCATTACTTGGCACTGCACTTACTCGTGCCCGTAGCAAGACACCTGTCAAGTTTGAAATCAATCGGACTAACGGTTTGAGAGATATGCGAATAACAGATATGCGAGCCTACGGTGCTGTGTGAAAGGGGGAGTGGATAAAGTAGAGCGGAGAAAGCCAACGTGTGCTTCTTTTACCGATATATTTAACTATATCATTTGCATTACTTTACTTGTGCCCGTGGCAAGACACCTGCCACGTTTGAAATCAATCGGACGAACGGTTTGAGAGATATGCGAATAACAGACAGACAGACAAAAGTAATTTATAGATAAGTATGCGCCATGATGACAAGAATGTGTTACCTCAACTGAATTTGGACCATATAGTCTCTTCTGCCACCAGGAAGGAAATCCCTATGCCAAAAAACAAAGTAGAGGTTCAGGTGTGAAGCATACGCATGAAACTGATCGTGCTCTTACTGTTCAATAAAAGGCCTTACCGGGATATGCAAACTTCTCTCACTTGCTGCGGAGTCAAGGCAAAGATGAAGTACTTCTCTTGATGAAACCTCTGAGCAGTACATGGGCCTGCAAATAGCAACATTTGATCAGTAATTGTATTAATCACAAAAACACTGAGCTGAAGAATCACATGAGTGGCTAACAATTACCCAAACTAGAGGGCTTGATCAGGACATCCAGCACATCATAGAACGGAAGTGACTTCATCTGCACATCAGGATGCACAGGAGGCATGAGTGGCGTGCCCTGCTGCATATTTATCGTTGGTTTCGCTTCCGGAAAGAGAGAGGAATCTGGGCTGAGATGCTCCAAGTCCGAGTGCCCAGAACCAGACAGGTCAGTGGCAACAACTGACGTCTCAGCCTCTGCCTGAAAGTAGCTCTGCAGGTTTGCCTTGAAGGCTGCCAAATTAGGAAGACTATCAATTGCCCTTGAATAGCGTCGTCTGTAAAGATCTTTGACTTTGATCTGCACTGCCGGGCTGCATCCACTCTTAAGCATGTGCAAGGCCCTCAGCAGAAGTTCGTGCTTGCGACCACTTTTGTTCTGTCCAGCAAAGCCCAACAACACTTGTAGCTCGGAAACTCGGAAACTTGATACCATGTTCTGCAAAAACAAACGTGAAATGCACACACAGAGGCATTGCATTAACACACATTCAAACATATAACATGGCTACTGTAACCACAGGACACAAGAATAGCAGAGGACATAAGCAAAGCTGTGTCAGATATCAAAACGACAGAACAGAAAGTAACTTGTTATACTGCATTATGTCATCCAAATGTATAGGCTCACATTTTCTTGAACACACAGTATAATAGTAAAAATATACTTCAAAACGTCACAACGTAATTATACAGAACACATGGAGGATTATGACTTCTGGAGAGTATAAGATCCCACCAACACCAGCCCAGACACTGAATGACAGTGACACCAACCCTCCCAAACAATCCCGTTTCAAAATCCCACAGAAGAGTAAGAAAACCCCGACTGACCCTTCATTATATGGTCCATGCTTGATTGTTCTTACGTGTTTATCCATTTTTCTTTTTTAAATCCTTAACAAATGTGACCTAAAAGCATCTAAAATGTTGAGAATAAAGTCCAAGACCCATTAGATTAACAATGAGACATCACACAACGTTTCCAGAATTCCAGAAATTAATGACCAGATCCCACATAAATTTAGAAGGTAGTTCATGGAATCTTGTTCAAAGCATTAACAAACACGCTCACATGATCTTAAAAACTTGAAAGACCACGAACTAATAAGACAAAGGGACCCCCTGCATCTTACCCCCAACAAACATACTAACTTATTTGATTTACTGAAGTTTATATGACCTGCTGGGGTTTGTACAAGCACTCTGCTGTCGAGTCTAGCTAAATAGGGATATAGTGACACAAATACTCAACCATATTTTCACAGGATTTCAGCAATGCATCAGATAAACAAATCCCTATGTATAATCAGGATAGCAAGCTAATCCAACATCAAGAGCTAACGTTAGCAAGCTAAGTGATGGTGGTTGCATGTAAACAATGGCAGAGCTCGCCAACTCTAATGTTAACCAAACCAAGCGAAATTGTTGGCAAGAGTTTGCAATGTTTTTCTAGCTTAAGATATAACGTTATTGTATCTCAGATACATATCAAGTTAACTTGGAAAAACAAAAGTAAAACATGTCAAGGTAAACTAAGAAGAGGCATGTCGGTTAGTTGTTTACCATCACCTGGCTAAGTAGCTAGCCAAATAGCATTGCTAAGTCGCAGGGTCAGAATTTGCCTTGCCCGATTAAAAGAACATTCAAGGAAAAATAAGACAAAATAGCACACGACCACAAGTTGTAGCTTTAGCATAACACTTCACATGGGAGACATTTCCAAAGACTAGATAGACTAAGTTAGCAAGTGCACACCAAACAAACCCGTAACGGGTAATAGAAAAACATACAAAATGCACAGTTGTTAACGTTTGTCTAAAATAACTTGTCAGCTTGCTAGCAGTGTGTCGAAGAATGGCTAGTTATCATAACAAACATTTTCCAGAACAGTGCGGAATTATCAAAACTAGCAACGTCGACCACTAAGATAGCCGTAAGTTAGGAAGTTACTTACCTACCTCACCATCTAATTAAGCTGAATACACCTAGGCTATTTTAGTATTTATAGCAAACTATTCAAAAGTTAACCTTCTAACTTGACTACCGTTTGCTAAGCAGATATGCTAGCTATCTAGCTAGCTGGATAGCGAACCCTGTGATAGATGACAACATTTCCTCTTTTACGCTGGCCTAAAGGTGACCGCCTGATGGTAAAACATGAGCCTCATTGCCCCTTCCGTGAAAAGTGTAGAGCTATAATTTTAGTAAACTAAAAAATTATGTTCTTAACTTACAACAGAGCACTGTAAACTTGAAATAAAGCATTACAGTCGCTAGCTGTCATAACACGTTCGCCTACCCGTAACTCCTCAACATCCGCCATTTTCTGTGGTCATCCTAAACGAATCGGCCGCTGCGCCTCACGTGACTAAGGAATAAATTAATAATGCACCGGCGAAGTTCGTAATTAAAATGTTTTGTAATCTGTAGACAAAAGAACTGCAACTCAGAGTTGAGTTAGACTAACAAACCTGTAGTGCACTGCCAAAATGCAGTGGTAGACTACTTTGTGTATGGTGAAGAGGAAGGTTTTTAACGTCCCAGTTAAATAATAAAAAAAAAGTTGGGAAGGCTACAGACTTTGAATTTATCAGCCATGCTCCGGCCAAATTTGGCCTTGCTTCAACAGTATCATCAATTGCAGAAGATACTAGTACAGTGATTAGCAATATAGGCTACAGAAAGGAGGAGAGTGAGGCTACAGCCTCTCCCTGAACATCAAAGGAGATCGACTTCAGGAAGAAAGGTGGCAATCACGTCCGTCTCTGCATCAATGATTCACCTGTGGAAATGACCAGCAGATCGGTCCCTGCATGACTCCCTCTCATGGTCCCTACTCCACCTGTATCCTCAAGAAGGCACAGCAGAGACTGTTTTTTCTGAGGAGGCAAAAGCAAAAGCTTGGGGTGGGAACAAAAACCCTGGTGAACTTTTATCGCTGCACTATTGAGAGCGTCCTGACTGGATGCATCACAGTGTGGCTGGGGAACCTGTCTGCTCACGATCTCACAGTGTTGTCAAGTCGACTGTCAGACTGCATCCAAAATCATTGGGGCTGAACTCTCTCAGGTTCAAATGATCTCCACACGCTGTCAGAGGAGGGCTGAGTCTATCATCAAGATGACAGCCGTCCAGCTCACTCCCTCTTCTCTCTGCCTTCCTCTGGCAAGCGCTTTCGGAGCATTACCACCCGCACACGATTCAGAGAGTTTTTTCCAACAAGTATCCTAAATGACATGTCCCATATGTCCATGAGATTTTATTTATGCTTTGCATGCAATATAGTGGTTGTGTGTGTTAATATGTGTGTGTGTGCCACACTCTAGCTAATTAACTCAAAACACCTGCAAAAGCCTTTACATCTCTCAGTTATACTACACAATCATGGGGAAGAATGCTGACTTGACAGATGTCCAAAAGACAACCATTGACACCTTGCATAAGGAGGGCAAGACACAAAAGGTCCTTGCTAAAGAGGCTGGCTGTTCACAGAGCTGTGTCCAAGCACAGAGGCGAAGGGAAGGAAAGATGTGGTAGAAAAAAGTGTACAAGCAATAGGGATAACTGCACCCTGGAGAGGATTGTGAAACAAAAGCTATTCAAAAATGTGGGGGAGATTCACAAAGAATGGACTGCAGCTGGAGTCAGTGCTTCAAGAACCACCACACAGACATATGCGGTTTCAGCTGGGTTTCAAGGGTTTCAGCTGTAGCATTCCTTGTGTCAAGCCACTCTTGAACAAGAGACGTCTCGCCGAAAAAGCGTCTCGCCGCCTGGGCTAAAGACAAAAAGGACTGGACTGCTGCTGAGTGGTCCAAAGTTATGTTCTCTGATGAAAGTCAATTTTGCATTTCCTTTACAAATGAAGGTCCCAGAGTCGAAGAAGAGAGGAGAGGCACAGTATCCAAGTTGCTTGAAGTCCAGTGTAAAGTTTCCACAGTCAGTGATGGTTTGGGGTGCCATGTCATCTGCTGGTGTTGGTCCACTGTGTTTTCTGAGGTCCAGGGTCAATGCAGCCATCTACCAGGAA
This sequence comes from Alosa pseudoharengus, assembly GCF_046254945.1. Taxonomy (NCBI): domain Eukaryota; kingdom Metazoa; phylum Chordata; class Actinopteri; order Clupeiformes; family Clupeidae; genus Alosa; species Alosa pseudoharengus. The sequence continues at coordinate 22,114,713 of NW_027468848.1, read as the reverse complement.
GCAGGGGCGCAGGAGATATTTTGAAAGTGAGGGGGACCAAATTGTGAACACAAACCCATAGTGAGATCAGATTTCCAGATATCGGATCGCTACCTCTGGTCCACTTTCGACCATAAACTTGCCAGAATATTAAGATAATACCATTGATTGTTTTCTAAATATTTTTTGAAAAAATTGTCAAAACTGTGAGATGAGCACAACGCCAGATCTGCCCTCAGACCAGCTTCTTGCTATGTGCAATTCTACTTTTATTTATTTTAGATTTATTTCACACTATTTGGGCCAATGGTAGAAAACTCTAAAAGCAACATGGGATGTTGATATTTTATTAAGCCATGAATGAATCATCATGCCTATCCAAACATAGACTACTACATGATCAAATAGCCTATACTTAAATTGTCTGGTATAAACCAAATCAACTCTCCACTATGTGTTTGCAGTTAATATTTATGCAACGTTAGAACATGTTGGCTTAACAAGTTACCAGTCCAAAACACACAGAATTGCAAAATTGCAACAGAAAGTTGACTTTATAATCAACTACTATTTGTTCCAACAGCATTTAAACAAAGCATTTATAAAATTAAAAATTAAATAGTTACTGTAGTAACTGTACCACATTATCCCAAGCTTCAAAGAGCTCCCCACGTCTGTGACAGGCAGACGTGATGCCACTAAATTCTCACCTTTATACACACTGAACGCGTAAGAACGCTAGGTCCATCACTCTGGGGTGTAGCCTGCTCTGGATGTATGCACCAAGGTAACTGACATATCCAATTTGTGTCTTGAAATTATGTTTGAAATAAATGTCTTAGAACAAAAACGTTGGGTATAGACTTGTATTTATAGGCTAGTTAGGGTAGTAAAACGAGTTGATCAGTAGGCTTTGAGTTTGTTATCAATAAACATAACAGCTAATGTCATGTTGAGCAGGAGACTAGGCTATAAATCCTCAAATTATGCCCGGGATTGATTCTATTTATAGTCGGACAAATAATGGCAGGTTCCCATATAGGCTAGGCCTACAAGACGGGATAACAATTGCCTATATATACCAACAATTGCCATCAGTCCACCAGCACTAGAAGACATTGTTTCGATTTAAGTCAATGAAATAACACCTCTTTTAAATATTTTATTATATTGTTGGTTGGATTAATAGCCTACAGCTGGCAAAGAAAAATCGTTTTCCTACCATGGGTATCCAACACAGTCTCAAGCTCACTCTCTTGCCGCTCCTTTCGAGGTAGGCTAATTGCCGGCTGAAGCCTAGGGTAGCCTACATTACACAATTGTTTCGCGACTCAAGGCATTCCAGCCTACGAATTTAATAAAAAGTACTAAATCATGCATAATTAAACAATAACTCAATTTAGGCTACTTGGCTACGCAGATATTTTCCTATTAGGCTACAGCACAACCCCATACAATGAATGGCTGCCTTGTCTCGCAATAAACAGCAGCGCTTTTTTCACTTCAATGTCACAATCCCGACATTTTTTCAACTGCATGAAACATAACCGTGAACCATCAAATATCTCCCAGATTTCAGTGCCCATCAGTCTAAACATTTAGCAATATAATCAAACAGTCCAGAAGTAAATTAAATCCCAAACCAAACCGAAAATGTTATGCTTTTGATAGCCTACCGTATGCTGCTCCAAACGAAACGCATGTCTAAATGCAGGTTAGAAATTAAAAAAGCCTGCCTCTAATAGCCTACCAGCTTGCCTTAAATAAAGATGCTGTGCTTTGCAAAAGACCCCAGCCATAATTTGAGGATATATACTAAGCAAGTAGCCTGGATTATTTTATGGTGGTTGTTAGTAGACAAATTGGCTTCAGATATCGAACAGAGTGAATATGAGATTGTGCAGTCTTAAACTGTAGATGGCTGTGGTTAGTGATGTGATGCTGTTAATGGGGAGTTTTACATAGTTAGCGCAAACCCTATAGGTTATTATTTATTTAGCGTACCTATTTTTTTCCTTATCAAAAGTGAGGGGGACGACGTCCGTCTCTTCAGAACTGCGTGGGACACATCCCCCACGTCCCCCGTGCCTCCTGCGCCCTTGCCAGGAAGTTTTAGAGCACTTCATCCTGCTGCTGACCGACTTTATGGAGATGCAGATTTCATTTTCCAACAGGACTTGGCACCTGCACACAGTGCCAAAGCTACCTGGTTTAAGGACCATGGTATTCCTGTTAATGGGCCAGCAAACTCGCCTGACCTTAACCCCATAGAAAATCTATGGGGTATTGTGAAGAGGAAGATGCGATACGCCAGACCCAACAGTGCAGAAGAGCTGAAGGCCAGTAGCAACCTGGACTCTAACACCTGAGCAGTGCTACAGACTGATCGACTCCATGCCACGCTGCATTGCAGTAATTCAGGCAAAAGGAGCCCCAACTAAGTATTGAGTGCTGTACATACTTTTCATGTTTTCAGTTGCCCAACATTTGAAAAAAAAAAAAACTTTTTTGTATTGGTCTTTAAGTAATATTCTAATTTTCTGAGATACTGAATTTGGGATTTTCATTACCTAGTTGTCAGTTATAATCATCATAAAAGAAATAACTATTTGAAATATATCAGTCTGTGTGTACTGAATGAATATAATATACAAGTTTCACTTTTTGAATGGAATTACTGACATAAATCGACTTTTTGATGATATTCTAATTATATGACCAGCACCATATGGCTGTATAATGTGAGCATGTATGGATATTGTGGCTATGGTAGGCTACAGTCCTTCTTCAACTCTCTTTATGTACTGCCCCCCCCCCCCCGCCCATGTGTTTATTTACACCTTCTTGCACTAATGCAACTGTGGCAGAAGACTTTCGCTTTACTGCTAAGTATGTGACAATAAAACTTGAAACTTGCTCAGGTTATGCTTTGGTCTAGGTTAGTTTAGGTCTGTTAGGTCTGATTGACACTTTCGAAATAAAAAAAAAAAGATAATTGTAAAAGCTGAACTGAAACACGATTGTCTGGTAGGCTATTTCTTATATATAATACAATGAATTAAGTTATGTTGCACTTGACTAGACTCTCAATCAATCTCCCACTAGCCCTCGAACCCCCCCTATCTGTGAGACCAGGCGAGACTATTTAGACGCGAGATTCCGCGAGGTTTCCGGTGTTGTGATGAATGTCCCTGGGAACATGGCGGCAAGCGTCCGCGGCCGTCCTATCCGAAGTGTCCGATTGCGAGATAAACGATGTAAATATGATCGACTAGCACTGATAAATTATGACAAAATAAAAGTTGTTGTGGTGTTTCAATTACCGAGCTGATAATTTGCGTTCAGTACGTTTTTGTTGATCTCCTTTGACAGGTCGCAATGACAGTGGAGAGGAAAACGTACCGCTGGATCTCACTAGAGGTAACAACTAGCTAGCGGGTATAGCTAGTGGCTAGCCAGATGACTGCAGGACTGAAATCAGTACAATGATTTATTTGCAGGCCACTTGTGACAGACGGATGCTTTATTCGTTGGGAGTGGTAGTCAGTTAAACGCGTTCATACAAGAAGCGTCATGCTATTCATTAATTCCCAGTCCTTTCATAGCTAGTTCTGGTTAGCTTTACTAGCTAGATCTATGCGGGCAGCGTCGCACACCCACATTACTAGACTTTTTCAGGTCTGTGTAAACCACATCAGATACTGGTGGGTGGATTGTAATTCAACGTTACATTTGTATTATTTAGTAATAATTCAAGATTTTGAATATAAATGGTATGTGTTCCACGCAATGTATTAATGCCCACTACATTATTCTGGGGTAATGCTGACTGCTTGTTAACGCCAACCTTGTTGAATGAATTGTTTGGGTTTTGTCGAGATGTCTGCAACCGCTATCTTCGCTCGCTAAATCAACTAGCTAGTTGGCGCAGTACATGCACTTGTCACATTGAGACACTGATGGTGATTTGGTGATTTTGTGATTTTGAACTAGCCGTTAGCTTAAAAGCTAACGTTACAGAGAGCTTCACTATCAGAGCAACGCCCCTATCTTGTGTCAAATGCTGCATTCCGTTTGCACTGAGAAAAAATCCTTAATTTTAGTAATTTGCCATGATACCCACATTTTGTTGTATCATTATGCTTTCACCTCTTGGTTAGGCAATGAAATAACTTGGCAAGTCACTGAGACTTTGCATCCCGTCACACCAAGGAGGCTAACATAAAGAACACATTTGGAGTAACCCATGCAGGCAAACGCTTTGGCTATACTCAGGCTTGTACTAGACTAAGACGATCCATAAGATGCATTTGGTTTTCTAGTCAGGGCAAACATCATCTATATATGTTGCACGTTCTGGGACCACAACGTTAAGCCACGTTTTGTGAATACTGAATGATTTGACGCATGTTAAGATGACGAACCAGTTGTGTATCATGTTATTATGTAGCATAATTTGTTGTGCGAATGAAGTGTATACCACAAATGCAAGGATTATTCCTGCTTTATGTAAACAAGTCTTGTCTGTCTGACATTTTTTTTTATTATTCCAGTGCCCTCCGATATCATGCGTGAAATCCTTCAGAATGTAGCCAAGCCACATGGAGTCTCTAACATGCGGAAACTAGGCCATCTGAACAATTTCATTAAGGTAAGCCATCTGAGTTCCCCCGACATATGTCTTTTCCTGTGGTCCCATTGTACATGCTGGCTTCAGGTCAAGTTAGTTATATTTGTATAGCGCATTTAACATGCACACAGTGCAACCCAAAGCGCTCCACACATTAATACATAAGACAAAAGATGCGGACGGAGCGGCGTACCCGTGACACCAAGACATAAACAAACAAATGTAGGTATTTTCCTGTGATCCCGTTGTCCATGCTGATGGCTTGTGACAACCCATAATTTTTTAAATGTCGTCACTTCTAACTCTAGTACATATGGTGGGTAGTACACAAACCCTAGTCTAGGTTTACCAAGACTGCTGATTATGTCATGTAGAGTAGCAATCACTGGCATGCAAAGGTATCTATGCAATTAATTTTATGACCATCCTCAGAAAGGATTGCTTCTAGCAACGTGAATGGCACAGAATACAACTGCTAGCATTCGGTGCACAAACTACTATATCGCAAGCACTGTTGAACATATGTTATTTAGTTTAATTTGGTGAAGTTTCATTCATGTTTTTTACTTGGTCAAGGGCTGAAAGATTAATCAATTGTTTATTGAAATGGCAATTTCTACTAATGTAATCAGCACATTAAGAAGGCTGAAACCAATTGTACAGCTCGTGACTATCATTATTTGCGAGTATTTTGGATTTACCAGAAGTGACGTGCAAACAAAGGTATAATGCGAAACCTGTTGTGTCAAGCAGTTGTTACCTCCTGAAGCAGCACAATGAACTAGCAACTTGGAAATGCACCACAGGCTGGTATGATAAATGTATAGCAGCAAGCAAAAAGCAAAAAACAGCAAGAAGATGTATAGCAGCAGCAAGCAGCAAGCAAAAAACAGCAAGAAGAACTAGAGCTGGTCTTGCCCAATTAGACAAGATTATGCAAATTATTTCAGACTATTTCTGACTATGACTATATCAGATTCAAGGAATATATTATATGGGGAATATTTTACTGAAGTTTGACTTGCAATGCAGTTGCTATATCTGTCAGAAAAAAAAAATGTAATTAGATTTAAGTTTATTGCGGCATACAGTGTTGGGCAAGTTACTTCAAAAGCATAATGCATTATTTATTACTTGTTACTGTCATCTCAAAGTAATTTGTTACATTACAATATTACTGTCTTTGAATTGTAAGGCATTACACTACGTTTACATTACTTTCACCAAAATAACAGGAAATATGGATTTGCTGTTCTCAATAGATCTTCATGTGTTCAATGCAGCTCATTACACGGCAGTAGGTGATGTGGTACGGCATTACTGAGCTAGACTTAAGGCTTACAAAAGAACAATATAATGGTTGCAGTTATGGCTCATAGGACAATGTAGGCCCCAAAGGCCAAAGATCACTCACAACTTAATATAGTAAAATATAGCCATAGTGAAATTGTATTTGACTTTAAATGGTTCTCATCATTGCTGGTTGCCTTTCCTTCCACTTACAGTGGTGTAGACTTAATGCAAATAGTTTGAGAATAATGGCTACGATCTTTGTCTGTAAAAGCAACATTTTAGTTATTCTCACTGCTTGAAATGAGAAGTATAGATCTGTTGCATGAATGGCGGAGATAACTCAAATTCCCTTTCTACAGTCATCTAAACAAGGCAATCAAATTCCACCATAGATTACTTTAATTCTTGGATAATCTTCTCTGGTGCCAATTGAGCATTTCTCAATTTTGGATTAAAAAGCAAAGTAACGTCAGTTACTGAGAATTGTACCGAGTAAAATATTACTGAAATTGTATTGGTAATGCCTTACATTACTGCATTACAGCAAAAAGCAATGCATTACTGTAATTACATTACTTTTTAAATGCATTACTCCCAACACTGGCGGCATATGATAACATTTGAATTGAAACACACTTTTTATTGAGATGAGTATGTTGGACACATTGTGGCAGTGGTGCTTTTGTAATCCCAGATCTTCTGTAATTCTTCAACATTAGTTCTGGAGTTCAAAATAAGACCTGGAGCATATGAAAGTGTTCATACCCAACATCTGAAATTTATAGTGACCACTGACAATTTCATCAGGCCTTTTAAAATTGCAGTTTGCTTTAATCGAATAGCTTCCCATGTGTTTTGCCAAAAGATATGTTTTGTTTTTGCACGTGCCGTTTTCCTCTTCCATGTTTGTTGGTTCTAACTATACAGTATCTCACATTTCTCAGCACACAAGTTGCCAAACTCCCATTATTACACAGTATACACCACCGTTACCCAAAGTTCCCATGGAACTAGGAGATATGCGCAGCACTCAGCACTCTCTGACTCTAGTCCAGAGCCGGGCATGTGGAGCCTCTGGAACGGCCGAGTCATCTCTGTGCACCTGATTCCCCGGTTCCCACTCTGTCTGATGGGGAGGGCGCATTAGCCCGCATCCCCTTTTAAGGGGTCCTGCATGGAATGGGGTGACTAAATCCCCCCAGTGTCACATGTCCAGGCCACTCCCCCTAGCCTACTTTTTGCTCTGACATCAGCATTGATCCAAACAACACACAAGAGTACACAGGACTGGCACGAGGGGCTGAACTCTGTACCCCGCAAGTGCCCTGTTGCCACAACAAGTCCTCAAGCCATGTCTGAGGGAGCTTTTTAAAGCCCAAAAGCACATTTCACACAGACTTTATATTGCATTTTATGATGTTCTGTGCTAAGACACACAATGGAGTCTACTGACATGTGTTTCACACTGCGTCTCAGACATGAAACGCTCGAGGAGGAATACATAGATCAGAGAGTACTGGGTTTTTTCATGAAATAATGCTCTTTGTGTTCTTGTGACACTGATTTCTGCGTTGGTGTGCCCTTAGCTTCTCTGCAGCACTGGTCACTGTGTGAAGACATTGGGGTTTACATATGAAGAAATAATTATCTGGTGAGTTTTGTCTGTCTGCTATGGCAGTTTGTCAGATGAGTTATTCTTTATTTTTGTGTGGAACATGATGTCACCAGCATGGGTAAGATGTTCAAGGCCAGAGGTACCTTAAGCCCTGTGCTCTTCCTCCAATGCAAATTACTTTGGATTAAAAATAGTCGGCAGAGCCGTTTAGTCACTAATTGTGACCTAGATGTGCATTCGTTTTGTTTTGGAGAAGCTTAGTATAATGCGTCAGACCAAACAAAGTGGAAAGGTTGGGTTCACTGCTCATAGACCCAGCTAGATTACATACGTATAATGGAAGACATGAACATTTTTACCTCCTATTGGTATTTCCCCAAAAGGAGTTGCATTACAAAGCTCTTAAGGAACACCTTGTCTTTATAGAACCAAAATATTGAAAATATAAAAGCAATAAATGACAAACCAAAGTTGTTAAAAGCATCAATAGCTGTGTGAATACACGTCTATCTCATCTCTCTCTCTCTCTCTCTCTCTAGCCTGCGGCTGGCGCTCCTCAACGAGGCTAAGGAGGTGCGTGCGGCCGGCCTGCGGGCCCTGCGCTACCTCATGAGGGACAGCAGCGTGCTGCAGAGGATCCTCCGGCTGCAGGTGGACTACCTAATCTCCCGGTGAGCCCCAACAAGCTGGACCCTAGATGAAGGATTTTGTGAATGCTCATTACTGATTCCGTTCCGTTCATTCTCTTGGCTTATTTTTGCTCATTTCGCCCAGTTTCGTACGGTCAAGTCAAGTTTATTTATATAGCGCATTTCATACACAGAGGTCATTCAATGTGCTTTACATAAAACCAAACAATAATGACAAATAGATAGAAACAAATAGAAAAAAGAATAATTAGTAAACAACAACAAACAAAAAAACAAAGGCAAAACTAGTAAAAAAGTAATAAAAGAAAAGGCAAGGTAGAATAGAAGGGTCAGCTTGGTGTAGATTCGGTCGTTTTGGCAGAGCTTCGCGCACTCTGGTGAGGACCAGGGAGAAAGCATGTGAACGCCATCACATGGGAGCCATGGAGAATGTGTCAAACTAGATCATTGAGTTTGCAAATCTCATTAATGGTCGGCTAGTGCTTAAAATAGAGACAAGTGTCCTCTTTGATAATTCCTCAAAGTGCCACGGTGATGTTTTTCCCTTCCCTATCTCCTTTCCTATCAGTGCGCGTGCATCAACGTGAAATGTGCCCAGAGTTCTTCCTTCTTTTTTTGGCTTCTGTTGGATCCTTTTGTGCTAATGTATTTAGCCATTAAGCCAATAGACCTTATTTGAATATGGTATTGAATTTCAGTCGTTATATAATTATCATCACTGGATAGTACATTGTTGTCATGTTGCTAAATATGATTCAACTCAAGGTCATTTCTGATATCTCTATACAAACACCCTCTAGGTGCATCGATATCAAGCAGAGTAATGAGGTGGAAAGGACGCAAGCTCTGCGGCTGGTCAGGAAGGTAAGGCCCTGCCCACTCTCCTCTCCATGTGCCACTGAGATGACTCTGTTTGTGCTGTGAGTTGTTGTTATTGTGACGCTCTCCTTTTTTAAACAGAGAGCTCATGTATGAGGCGCCTTCGCTGGTTATGGTGACTGTATTTTACTGTAAGCCTATTTAGGCACAGCAGAATTCTCACAATGACAAGCCTCTCTTCCTGTTGCAGCCGAGCATGTCTCAATTAAAACTGGCCTCAGGCTGCTCTGGGGAGCAGCTAATTTTGCCCATTGTGCGTGTGCAGTACTGAGAGAGAGTGAGAATGTGTACATATGTGTGCGTGCCAACACATTCATATATAGCCTTGAAAGGACACAAGTCAGTTCACATTAAGGAATGGAATTTTCAGCTATATTTTGTATCATGACTCCAACTTTCCAACTCCACCCTGTGACCTCTCCTCCCCCCCGCCCTGCCCCGCCCCAACCCAACCCTCTCTGCCATAGATGATCACTGTGAATGCGCTGCTTTTCCCAAACTCCGTCACCAACTCCCTGATCGCCATTGGTAATGATGGTTTGCAGGAGCGAGACCCAATGGTGCGGGCCTGCATCGCCATCGTCTGTGAGCTGGGTTGGTATTCCCCCTAAAGGAGTTCCCTTATGAAGCTTTTAGGATCATACCGTGGCAAATCCGCAAGGCTATTGCTGCACAGCCTCAGATTTTGTTTAAACCTGGTCTATATCATTAATGGGTCCCAAAACAAAGGCCTGCAAAATATCTATGTTCAAATCCTATGTCTTCAATTTTTTTCTGCCCTGGCTATCTGGGAAGCAATGTTTGTGCATTAATATGACAAGTATTATTCATAGCCAGCCCAAACAGCTGGATGGGAAATAGAGATGTTCTCAGTGGAAGATATGACTAAACCATTAAAAGTTTGTGAAGCATGCTCACTGCTAGCATAATTCAGTATGCTAGCATGCATTCAAGATGTTAATGGTCAAACATGACACCCAAGATATGCATTTATAGAGTTAAAATCCAAGAAAATATTAAAAGATTGGAATTGAGCAAAAATATTTTACAGGTCTTCGTTTTGGGACCTAAACAAACCTTCATGTGGAAAATGTAAAAGCAATAAATGGTTCACAAAAGTTGTATAAATGTAAAAGCACCGACAGCTGTAGGAATATGTCCTCTAATGTTTTTGGTCTCATCTCCAAGTTGGAACATTTACTGCAGTGTCCCTTTGTTGTTTCATCTAAATACTTTTATAGTCAGTAGCACAAATGCGTCCAGTATTGGAATAGTGTCCCGTCTCTTCCACCCCTGTAGCCTTGAAGAACCCCGCGGTGGTCGCCCAGAGGGGCGGGCTGTGCACCATCCTGAAGAACGTCATCGATTGCCAGCTCAGCCGCATCAACGAGGCGCTCATCACCACTATCCTGCACCTCCTCAACCACCCCCACACGCGCCAGTACGTACGGTCCGATGTCGACCTGGAGGTAAGGCCCCGTTATTTAATGGCTCGATGGCACTTCTGTTAACCTTGAAACCACAGGTAGCCACACTCTCCTTGATGGTGGTTTGTTTGATAAATTATATGATCCAGTTTTGAGATTCTTCTGTGGATGTATTTGACACTCAGACTTGATTTAGTAAACAGTGACAAGAAATAAATACAGATCTTTATTTATTTTTGTTAATGGTCAAATTATCCTCTGTTTTCCAGCAAATCCTAGCACCTTATACAGACTTCCACTACAGGCACAATCCAGACACGACCGAAGCCCAGCTCAAGTGAGTTGTCTGTGGTATTGGTGGCACATCAGCAATAATGTTTGTTGCAAGTATTGAACACTGACCTATTTTTCTCCATGTTTGTGTTTGTAGAGAGGACAAACAAGCTCGTTTTTTAGCCAGTAAAATGGCCATCGTGGCAGCCTTCCGCTCCTGGTCAGGTGAGTTACACTCAATACTGCACTAATTAGCATGTCAGTCGGCTTTGGTGTCAGTTAAACTGTTGATGATATAGATGATGATGATGATGATGGTGATGAGCATGGGGATTTGTTTTAATTCAGTTTATGTTCAAGATGTTAACAATATGTTCTTGTGTGCAGGAATCATTAACCTTTGTAAATCTGGAAACTCTGGAATACAGTCTCTAATTGGTGTACTCTGTATACCAAATATGGAAGTAAGAGTAAGTAGGCCGGTCATATACTGAAACTCTGTATGTGATGTGCAATACAGTGTAACACATCTCTCTTGGTGACGAAGTGGTGTACATGTATCCTTATAGTTTTGTCTTTTGCCCCCTACAGAAAGGGTTGTTGGAGGTGTTGTATGAAATTTTTCGCCTTCCTGTCCCCATCGTGACAGACGAGTTTGAAGAAGCCCTCCACAGCATTGGTGAGAGATCCTGCCTACCAGTCTCCTAGCCCCCTACCAGACTCATCAACATTCAGTGCACTACTGAGCAGCCTTGTGTTTGGCCAGCAAAAGTCCTGATCACTTTTTCATCGGTCTCTCCTCACAGACCCCAGCAGGTTTCAGGACAGTTGGAGACTCTCGGATGGCTTTGTGGCGGCTGAGGCCAAGGTTGTTCTTCCTCATCGGGCCCGGTCCAGGTGAGGTCTCCTGCCCAAAAACAGACCGTTGATCATCTCCAAACCCACGGGGCAAGTTTAAAAACACATTTTGGTTTTGTGTTCTAGGCCTGACCTCATGGACAACTACCTAGCGTTGGTACTATCTGCTTTCATCACAAGTGGACTTCTGGAGGTATGTTATCCGTCTTCATAACGATGTTAATCAGAAGGACACATGAATGCTAATCTTGTGTTAACGAAAGTGGAACTAAATTTGTGGATCCGCCTTGTGATTCAGATCCTCTCCAAATTGTAATGGCTTCCTCCTTGGTGCATGCTACACCCTTCCACCACATTTCATGAAAGTTGGTGGAGATGGTTAGCCACTGCGTTGTATGTGCAGTGTCTTTAAAATACATACAGTAATTTCCTGTGTATTAGCCGCATTGTGTATAAGCCGCAGGACAGTGTTTTATGCAAGTTAAAAGAAACAAACCCATATTAATACCATATTAACAGCCCCCGTGTATTAACCTTATAGCTGAAGAAATTTTGCAAAATCAATGTATAAGCCACAGCTAATAGTTGGGAAATTCTGCCTGCCATTTTGCATTGCATTGTGGCAAAAATGATTTTGTACTTGTCAATTTAGCTAAAAGCAAGTTCTATCTATTTCCTTTTTTTTTTTTTTTTTGAAAGCAGTGTTGAGTACTGTGGGCTCATTGAAGTAACTGTGTTTCCTATGATAGGGTCTTGTGGAGGTCATCACCAGCAGTGACGACCAGATCGCTGTGCGATCCACCATCCTCCTTGGAGAACTTCTGCACATGGTAGAGTGTCATGTAACACCACTCAACACTCACCCCCACCAAAACCCCTCATCCCGTCTCTAACGTTGTTGAAGTGTTCCATTTAAGAAACAAGTGCTAACTTCACAGAAAAGTTTGGCTCTTTTTTTTTTTTAAGCGTGTTTCTTTTTTTGGGTGCTTGTGTTTCCCTTAGGCCAACACAATCCTCCCTCACACGCACAGCCATCACCTGCATTGTTTACCGACCCTTATCAACATGGCTGCCTCCTCTGAAATCGCCCAGGAAAAAAGACTGTGAGTCGCAGCTGACTGAGCACCAATATGGAACATTTCAAAAGACTGTTTTTTCTGTGTCGTTTAGATTATGGTTATTATACATGTCTGATCCTTTCTCTGTTTTTTTAGTGGTCTAGTTAGTGCCTTAGTAGTCTGACATGTCTAGCGCTGTGCTCCATCACTTGAGTCACAGCTGCAGACATTTTGCGTAACTCAAGCTATTTTCACCTCCGCAATGCAGAAGTTTATAATCTTCCAGCAGCTTAACTCATGCTTAACCTTTAGTGTATTTCTGTTTGCCCAGACGTGCCAGTGCAGCGGTGAACCACCTGAAGCGTTTCCATGAGAAGAAGAGGCGAGGCCCCCGGCCCCACAGCCTGTACCTGGACCAGATCATCCGCAAGGCCGCGGCTTCACCGCACCGCAGGGAGCAGCCTGTGCGCACGCACAAGGACATCTACGCTATTAAGGTGTGTGTGTGTGTGTGTGTGTGTGTGTGTGTGTGTGTGTGTGTGAGAAACAAAACAAAACACAATAAAGAAGGGAAGGGAGAAACTACTTATACTATGTGTTGTTGGTATTGTATGGAAATGTTAGCCTGGAGATTCCAGACCCTGGTAATCTAGAAAGTAGGGCTGTCAATCGATTAAAAAAATTAATCGAATTAATTACATACTCTGTGATTAATTAATGTAAATTATTCGCATATATAATTTTAAAATTTTTAATATTTTAGAAAATTATATTTTAAATATTTAAATTCAAATGAATCATTAAATAATCAGCATTAGTGACATTAAAGTTAAAAAACTCTTCTATTATTATTTTCACCATTCAAATAATGGCCATAATAATCTATGATATGACCTAATATGCTGAGGAAATCAATTCAAAAGTGCTTCGGGAAGACGCATTTCAGGCCACAGATATAACCTAGGGGACACAATGAAAATAAATTAACACTCTCCTGAATGTCAACACTATTTCTTTGGATTGATGTCCGACTTTAGAGCTGACAAACTCTGGTGACATTGCAGAGCGCTTTATTTTAATCAGCACTTTATTTTTATCAACATCAGGCTGTTTTTTAAAAGTAAATGTTCCAATCAATGATCTAGGCAGCACATTTTCTTCTCTCTCCTTCATTTTACAGTCTAATGGTTACTGACTAGAATGGCTTGGGATCAAAGGTCATACAGAATAGATTAATCTGCGTTATTTTTTTTAATCAGTTATTTTTTCTCAAATTAATTAATCAAAATTAATCAGTTATTTTGACAGCCCTACTAGAAAGATTAAGGGTCTGGCCACGAATAATGTAATGGCCCAACTCGAGGGGCGGCACCAAGCATACATTTGAAAATCTCACTGCACGCAATTGGATAACACAATGCGACCAATGTTTACGGACTGATTCCTGACTTCGACGCAATTGGATAACACTACGACTATCATCTGTTTAGCTCGCCTCTGGCCCGCCTATATCAGATACACCGATGTGATTGGCTCCCCGCGATACAAGTGGCAAAAGTAACATGCATCATTACTCATTCAATTAAAATTGTGCTCTTGCGAGAACTTTCTAGGGTATGGAAATGTATGGCATTGCTTATGATCTATTAAGTGGCTTATTTCCTTAGTGTTGTCTTTTGTCTTAATGTTCTCTTCAGATGTTCCTTTCATACAATAGCAAGTCTGCACAACACACATTTAATTCCATGCCCCCAACACTATTGAAGATTGTTTGTCACAAATTGGTTCTTACATGCCCCCGTGCCCCATGTCTTTCCAGGACAGTGAAGAAGCACTTATGATGAACTTGAGGGATAGTCAGATCCTCAACCACAAGCAGAACCTGGAGTGGAGCTGGGTCCTGATCTCCACTATACTGAAGGTGACACACAAATATGTCTGTGACATAATATAATATGATTAAACATGATTAACATGATTAAACAATGGAAGAAAAATCTTTAGTCCCCCCCCCCCCAGAGTTCCGTAATAAAAATTGTTTGTTTAATAGATTACTTTATTAATCAAAACTTTTGACCAAACCTTTGAAACCTTTTTCCCAGTGGCCAAGCACTAACCTCAAAAACAGCAAAGATGAACAAATGCACAGGTAAGCTTGACCCACCAACTCCCTGTTGAATAATGACAAATAGTTGTTGATGAACAGACCCTTAACACAGGAAACTCTAATTGACTGAGCCGCTGTCGCTCCTCTTTAGGTTTGTGCGGCGGCTGCTGTACTTCTATAAGCCCAGCAGCAAGCTGTACGCTGCCCTTGAGCTGGACCACAGTAAGGGCCGGCAGCTGACCGTGGTGGGCTGCCAGTTTGTCGAGTTTCTCATGGACTCTGAGGAGGTCAGTAGTCAGTACAAAGCAAATCCTCTCAGGCCAAGTGTTTGGTGTACCCAGAGCCATATAAAGGTACCTTTTTATGGCTCTGGGTGTACCGCCTGAAGAGAATGAAACCTTCTGTGTTTTGACCAAGTTGCTCTGATATGAACAGTCTCCATTAGTCTGGTCTCCTCTCGTATTTCAGTTTAGGCATCTCAACCAAGAATTTTATATTTATTTATTCAGGGTGGCCGCGGGTCCTTAAAAAGTATTAAATTGCCTTAAATTCAGATTGGATGGGTCTTAAATATTTTTTTTGGCATGTCACCGCGAAAATGCAGGCAATCTGTTCTGCCAGGTCGAATATTCTCGATGTGCGCTGCGTTGTCTATGGTTACAGTAGGTCAGAGCCCGTTTTTGCGCAGCTTTTAATGACGTGAAGTACTGTAGGCCTAACGGCAATATAGCCACTTAGGCCTACATCAGCGTTTCTCAAACTACAAGGATTGCTGGTCCGCGGAGCCTAATTATGCCCGGTCCTTCTGTCACTCGTCTGCTAATTTGCTGAGCAATTGATCAAGAAACCGCAGACCGACAGAAAACAAGAAAACAAACGTTTCGGCAATCAGGAAGAAATACTTGATAATTTGGTGTCATCAAACATAGTCATACAATTATGTGCGTGTATGAGCCTTCATTTAATACATACGTGTGCACGAGAAACTGAAACCAATCGATAACGTTGGTAAAGCAAAGCTCCGCTTCAACCCGTTGGGCAGCTAAGAGGTAACGACATTTAAACGAATGATTCTTGCAACGAGGTCAAATAATTGAAAACTAATTGTCATTTTACCATAGGCCTACTGTTCATTTTGAACAGACATCAGTGTGTGAACTTGGAAAGAGTACTGTATATTTCCACTTTTCCATCGTAAGTTTGGTCTTAAATTTCACTTAGAAGTGGTATTAAAAGGTCTTAAAAAGTCTTAAATTTCACTTGTTTATACCTGCAGACACCCTGCTATCACATTTCTCAGTTTGTTTCATGTGTAGATCTCTTCCACTGTTGCTTGGTAAGTTTGCTGATTGTCTTTATTGTGTCCATGTGTCCTCCTCAGGAAGGGCAGGCCTATCTGGAGGACCTGGTGAAGGATGTGGTGCAATGGCTCCCGTCCACCTCGGGGGCGAAGCCCGAACGCAGTCTCCAGAGCAACGGCCTGCTCAACACCCTCAGCCAGCACTACTTCCTGTTCCTGGGCACGCTGTCGTCCCAGCCGTACGGCGTCAAGGTCCTGGAGAAGTGCAGCGTCTTCCAGTGGTGAGCGCCCGTATCTTACCCAGAATCCAAAGCAGCAGCCTTTGTTTGTGCTGTTGAAGCCATGCGTGGGTTATTGTGATGCCTCTTGTTGGAAGTGATTCTAATGGCCCTTTGTTCCCTGGTGACCCCCAGCCTGCTGAACATGTGCTCCATGAAGAACCAGGACGCCATGCTGAAGCTCACCGTGGCGTCGCTGGACTACAGTCGGGAAGGCCTCCCACGGGTCATTCTCTCAAAGGTTCTCACGGCAGCCACAGATGTAAGAACTGAATAAGCACTCAGAACCGTAGTCTAAGGCAGCATTTTTTCCACTTCGGTTGCAATGTCCCCATGTCAACCTGCTTCTGAGTGACAAACTGTGTTTTTCTCTCTCTCTCTTTCTCTCTCTCTCTCTCTCTCTCTCTCTCTATCTTTCGCTTTCTCTATTTCTTTCATACTCTCTTTTTCTTTCTCTTTCTTTTTCTCTACTTCTCTCTCTTTTTCTTTCTCTATTTCTCTCTCTCTCTCTATCCTCTCCCCCTCTCGCCCTATCCTCTCCTCCAGACCTGCCGCATGTACGCCACCAAGCACCTTCGGGTGCTGCTGCGGGCCAACGTGGAGTTCTTCAGCAACTGGGGCATGGAGCTTCTGGTGACCCAGCTGCACGACCACAACAAGGCCATCTCCATGGAGGCACTAGACATACTGGACGAGGCCTGCGAGGACAAGGTGAGCGTGGGAATGAATGACCATTGCCCTCAAGGTCACCTCAAGGATAAATGGAGAACTGAGAGGGCAGCTAGGAGTTGATGCAGCAAGACCGTGTGACCTCTGTTTTCCATCTGTGGCATGACAATGAGAAGCTGATGAGAGGCTCAGTTCTCAGGCTGTCCGAGTGCCAGCTAAATGCAACCCATTAGTTCCGAATTCTATTTAGTCATGAAGTGCTTTTGTTTAAAGAGATACAGAGGACAGTTAACCCATTGAGCTAGATACTATTCTGCTTATTGTAAATGTAATGTAATTGAACTTGTAACTGACCTAACAATGACCTTAGCTTGAGTTTCTGGAAGACATGGGAATGCTTTTGCTTGTCCTTATGGTGTCATATTCCCTGTGCTGACTAATGCTGATTTAAATGCTTTCAAGGCTAATCTGCACACACTTATCCAAATGAAGCCAGCACTTTCTCACCTTGGAGACAAAGGAATCCTATTACTGTTAAGGTGAGTGGACACTGAAGGGCAGGAAACCCTCATCACACATCATTGTAGCTATGTTTATGTATTTGGGGTTATTATCAAAGTCAATAATGCAACTCATAATCAAAATCAATCTACATAGAAACAGCAGTAAGATCCATCTGTAAAAGCAGTGAGATCATGATTTGAGAGAGTCATGCGTTTCAACAGCACCCTCTCCTTTGTTTTTTTTGTCCTTCAAGATTCCTGTCGATACCCAAGGGATTTTCCTACCTTAACGAGAGGGGTTATGTTTCCAAACAGTTGGAGAGATGGCAGAGAGTAAGTCATTGATACTAGTGGCCACTATTTCATCATTGGGAATGTGTGACCGTTACTGTATTTCAGTGGCTGACTTTAGAAGACATCATTGTGCTTTGAAAGTAGTGTGATCTATTTTCTCTGCTGCAGGAATATAACCTGAAGTATGTGGACCTGATCGAAGAGCAACTGAACGAAGCACTCACAACGTACCGCAAGCCTGTAGATGGGGATAACTATGTGCGACGTAGCAACCAAAGGTCAGAGCGATGACCCCCTGAGCAGCTGCTCTTGGCTTACTTGCTCAGCTGCATAATTTGATTTTGATTTGCATGTGAACCATAACTGTTTGCTTTTGACAGGTTACAAAGACCAAATGTATATATTCCTGTGCACCTGTATGGCCAGCTTGTGCATGATAAGACTGGCTGCCACCTTATCGAAGCTCAGGTAAAAGCATTTCTCTTTTATATGGCTTTAAAAATAAATTCCATAATATTATATTATGGATATGATTGATGGATGCATATTTTTTAATGTAGTGTTGTACACTAATGTATGATATAATAGCATATTAATGATGTTCTTGTACTGTATACTATACTTTACTCATATATTATATATTACATTGCACCATATTTCCATTGTTAAGGATTTGTGTGTTTTGCGCTGTGCTGTTCTCTAGAATGTTGTTCCTGACCTGAGTTACACTGTGCGCTCTCCGGTGCTGGACAAGTGGGAGGGCATCAAACAGCTCAAGGCAGCGCTGTGGGCTTTGGTGAGTTCCAACTTTTTTTTTAGTTGAAATTATTTATAGACATATAATTAAAGTAAATCATATGTCAAATACATGCTTCACATTGCTTTTTATTTATCTATGTTATATATTCTTTTCAGTATGTTTAAGTGTCAAAATGTGTGGTCTTTTAGGCTTATTCAACATACATTATGTTGAATGATTTAATGTTTAAAATGTCTTTCCTCTGCAGGGTAACATTGGTTCCTCAAATTGGGGTCTGAATCTTCTTCAAGAGGAGGGTGTGATTCCAGACATTGTAGCTCTGGCGCAGCACTGTGAGGTCTTATCCATCCGAGGGTAAGTAGCATCCTCTCTTCCTGAGCCTGGCCTTGTGTGCTGCGGGATTTTCCTTTTTGTAGGATTATTAAAAGATAATCTTCAGCCTTAACCATTCGTCCTGTTCTCTGTCTGTCTGTCTGCCTGCCTGCCTATCTCTCTGTCTGTTTGTCTCTCTGTCTGTCTGTCTCTCTGCCTGCCTGTCTGTCTGTCTCTCTCTCTGTCTGTCTCTCTGTCTGTTTGTCTGTCTCTCTGTCTGTTTGTCTGTCTGTCTGTCTGTTTGTCTGTCTCTCTGCCTGCCTGCTTGTCTGTCTGTCTGTCTGTCTGTCTGTCTGTCTGTCTGTCTGTCTGTTTGTCTGTCTCTCTGCCTGCCTGCTTCTCTGTCTGTCTGTCTGTCTCTCTCTCTGTCTGTTTGTCTGTCTGTCTGTCTGTTTGTCTGTCTGTCTGTCTCTGTTTGTCTGTCTCTCTGCCTGCCTGCTTCTCTGTCTGTCTGTCTGTCTTTCTCTGCCTGCTTGTCTGTCTGTCTGTCTGTCTGTCTGCCTGCCTGTCTGTCTGTCCATCTGTCCATCTATCGTTCTCTCCGTGCAGGACGTGTCTGTACGTGCTGGGGCTGATCAGTAAGACGAAGCAGGGCTGTGACGTGCTGAAACAGCAGGGCTGGGACGCGGTGCGGCACAGCCGCCGGCAGGCCTGGCCAATAGCCCCGGACGAGGTGGAGCAGCCGCTGGCCACCGAGCTGTCGTCGGTCCCCAGCACGCTCAGCCTCAACTCTGAGTCCACCAGCTCCCGGCACAACAGCGAGAGCGAGTCACAGCCCAGTGAGTGCCCACAAACAGTGGACAATGGTCACGTACAATGTCTGAGACAGTCTTTGTCTACATTTATATGTCTCTGTCCATTACCTGCTTCTGATCATTTCTCAATGTCGTTAAGTCAGCTAGCTGTTTTGGATGGCACAAAAACACAGGATAGATACATAGACATTTTATTCAAATTCATTTGTCCAGTAGCTCACACAATTTGTATTAGCAGAAAGTTAGCAAAAGAGGGATATTGGGCATTATGGTCAAATTCACCATAAATAGATAGTGCTTTTACTTTGTGCATTTAAGCGTATCCCTACTTAGTGGAGAGGAGATGACTCCCTGCCTGTTGTCCCGTAGGTCTTTTCTACCTGGAGGATGACCGGTGCGACGGCCTGACGTTCGCCGAGGAGCACTCCCAGCACGTGCGCTCCAAGCCCAAAGACCGCAGCCGCTTCACCCTGCTGGGCTCCAGCCGCCTCATGCCCCGCGGCTTCCTCACCTCGCTCTCGCTGGCCGGCAGGAAGCCGCGCAGCACCAGCGACCCCAAGAGCCTCAGCGGCCGACACCACGAGGAGCAGATGGCCGGTGGCGGTGGCGGCCGGCGAGTCCGCACCGTCACCGAGCCTTCCTCGCTCTCCTACAGCCCCTCGTCCGAAGTGTTCTTCAACGGGGGCAGCCACCCACCGCGCAGCCCCACTGTCAGCCTGGAGACGTCGTTCCTGGGCAACCGCGTGGTGGGGACGGCAACGGCCCAGTCTGGAGGCGGCGGCGGCGGTGGTGGTGGTGGTGGTGGTGGTGGTGTTGGAGGGAGCAGCTCCAGCGTCTGTGAGATCGAGGTGTCTCTGCCCAAGAGCACCGGGGCCGGGCCTGGTCCGGGGGCCGAGGCAGCCGCCGCGGCGGCAGTGGGGGGCAGCGGCGAGAGGGACCCGAGCGCTGTCCAGCAGCGGGAGCGCCTGGCCTCAAGCGACGGGCCGTCCTGCCTGACCTCGGGCGGCCCCACCTTCAAGAGCCGCAGCCAGAGCTTCAACACGGACACCACCACCAGCGGCATCAGCTCCATGAGCTCCAGCCCTTCCCGCGAGACGGCTGGGGGCACCGCCGCCACCACCCCGACCCCCGTCACCCCCGGCGCCACGGGCTCCTCCGTCACGGACTCCACCGCCTCCTCCTCCGCCTCCACCACAGTGGAGGCCACCAACGACACCGACTGCGCCAGCCTGGACACGGTGGCCGGCGGCAAGCCGGTCAAGACGGTGGGCTCGCTCACCCCCCCGCCCCAATCCAACCACATGCCGCTGTCCAAGGCCAGCTCGGTGTCACTGGTGCCGCCGGGCTCGGCCCACACGCTTCCCCGCCGGGCACAGTCGCTCAAGTCGCCCTCGGTGGCGGCCGTCAGGGGCCTGATGGACTATAGCTACATCTACACGAGCCCGCGCGACGCGCTGGGCTACGCCACGCTCAAGCGGCTGCAGCAGCAGCGCATCCACCCCTCACTCTCCCACAGCGAGGCGCTCGCCTCGCCCGCTAAAGACGTGCTCTTCACCGACGCCATCACCATGAAGACGGGCAGCCTGGACTCCAGACTCACCTCACGCAGGTAAGGATGGAGGCAGCTGGACTGGCAGCACAGAGGTGTGCAAATCTGCATGGAATCCTGAGTGGAATCGTGGGAAGTTATTTTCACTGACCGCAAGTTTGAAAGGCATTGCATTGCGACAGTTGCATTCTTGCTACAGATTGAGTTATAATGAATATTAACGGTTGCTTAAGTTTAATTTGCCGTTGACATGTTTACTTTCTGTCTCTCTTTCTGAAGTTTCCATAGGTCTTGTCTTGTCTTTGTAATGATTGTAGTTGACCAGCATGAGGTAGATGGTAGCTTGTTGTTCTTACTGACCTGCGACAATGACGCAATTTACTCTCATTTCAAAAGGGACAGCCCTCCAGTCATTGAGAGCGTGAGGAATGCATCTGCAATATATGTTATTGTTTCTCAGTGCCTTCCCTGAATCAGTTGAAATCAGTCTAACTCTTGACTTTTGTGGTAGACCCTAGTTCTAGGACGTGTTCATCTGTGGCCTTGTATTTGCTGGTTCTCCAGGTACTACCACACGCTGCACTACTCGCTCCAGCACTCGCTGCAGCAGTCGTTCCACTACTCACACCACTTCTCTCTCCACCACTCGTTCCACAACACGCTCCACAACCCGCTCCACCACCTGCACCAACACCACCACCCACACCTCCACTACCACCCGCACCTCCACCACCACCACCCACCACTCCTCCACCCGCAACACCACCTGCCCCCGCAACACACAAAGCGCCACAGCTGCTCGGGCTACATCCCCACGGGCTACCAGCGCAGGGTGTCCCGCCACCTGCTCCCACGGTGCGTGTTCATCGCCTCTTTGGTCTCCTCCCGTAGGCTAGGCGCTAACGCACCCAGTAGAGACCAGCTAGAAGAGCTCTGTAGACGCGCTCTTCCAGGGCTTTAATCGCACTGCTGTAATCTGCTGCTTCTTCAGGTACTCGTCCCATGAAAAGCGCCACAGCTGCTCAGGCTACTTACCTGTGGGGGGCAACCGCAGGGTGTCCGACACCTTTCTCCCACGGTGGGTTGATGCCTCCTCCCTGCCCCTGTAGAGGATTGTAAGCCCACCGCTTAGCAGCGTCGTGCGGATATTTTGTGGAAGTACTACAGAACGTCCAGTGCCACAGTTCCCTTCCTTAGACACCACGTACAGTGTCGTGCCTCTCCCTCAGACTGAGCTACGCCCTTAGACTAGCTAATAGTACAGCCTAGTTTGGTGCTGCTTGATGATTGTGTTTGTCACTTTTTTGATGGGTGTAGTCTTTCTAGTGAGATGCTGTTTAATTATGTAGTTTTTCAAGTTTGATTAGTAAGGTCTAGTCTGTCGATGACTTGGTAAGTATGACCATGATCATTCCAGGCAACTCATTTGGTGTTTGTGTATTAGGAATAATAGCTCCTCTTTTTTTAAAGCTTTGTGGTGTATTTTGAGTTGAGATGCAGTGCCATGTCTTTGGTAGTCGTTTATTCTGTTTTCTTCTGTGTTCTGTTGGTCACAGTGTTGGACTAGCTTCCCCCATCAGCCCAGCCCTGAGGCAGACTTGTACAAATCCGGCTTCAGAAAGTAAAAGTCCTCCCATGTATTGCTTCTGCAGTGTGCACTTACCACAGGCGATTTCACAAATCTGCAGCTGATCTACCCATAGATATTAGAAAGCTAGATACCGCATTGGGCCCCAGAGTGTACAGAAATGCCGCCGCCATCTTGGTGGGGGCAACAATCACTGGAGGCCAATGGAGACACAGGTGACTCTGATTGGAAATCAGACAGGTGTCTCTGATTGGAAATCAGACAGGTGTCTCTGATTGCCGGCAAGTGTTGCCCATAGATAGAGAGTAAAGGCATTGCCCCTAGCAATATGGCGGCCACGTTGACGTATGCCACCTAATAGAACTCAACGGACAATGCGGCATCTAGCTTTCTAATATCTATGGATCTACCTGCCTGTGGAGATGTGTTGATGTAAATCAGCTGATTTTGTGAATGGTTGAAACAAATATGTTACAGGACCGGGATTTACTTCCTGAAGCCCGACTTGTACACCTCTGCCCTGAGCTCCAGTGTGTGCTGCTCCTCACCGTCTGTGTGTGTGTGTCTGACGTTCTCCAGGTTCCTCAAGGCTCTGAGCTTCGCCTCCCTGGACAAGGAGGACCTCCTGAGCCCCATCAACCACGCCACGCTGCAGCGCTCCTCCTCCGTGCGCTCCATGGTGTCCAGCGCCACCTACGGCTGCTCCGACGACTACGTAGGCCTGGCGCTGCCCGTGGACATCAACGACATTTTCCAGGTAACGTCCAATCCGCAGGGGGAACATGACCGCGTGGGTTTTACCATGTCTACAACCAGATGTGGCATGGAGCCAGGTAGACTGATGCATGCTAGTTCTGGAGACATCCAGTATTTTTCATAATTCTACTACTAATCCTACCATGGTTGATTTGGGACACACAGCTCAGATTACCTGCTTTCCTGGCTGTGTTTCAGCATTGCTTTTATCTACTCTGCAATATATTTACGGTCTCAGCCTTAAGAGGCTTACAACAATTCATCACTGGCAGGTGAAAGGGATTCAGTTTCATTTTATGATGTGCTTGTGTTTCCTTTTTTGCAGATTAAAGAGACCTCATACTTCCAGAAACGAACAAGTCCAACGGCTGGGGAGAAAGTGGCTAAATTCTTTGGGGAGTCAGATGGTAATGCTTTTAAACAATCTAATTTTTCATTTTTCCATACATAATAAAAATGTGAGCTAACATAATTGGAATGGAAGATAAATAACAAGCACTTGACCTTCTTCCCTATCAGGCTTCGTCTCTGGCCCTGCCCTGAAGACGCAGTTCAGCATCACCGAGCTGCTGGCCAGACAGGACAGCACAGGCCAGCAGGGGGAGCCAGAGACCGGGGGAGGCCCTGAGGAGACAGGCCTGCAGGAGCACAGCGAGGACAACTGCCTCTACTGCGTGGGCCTGGTGGTGCTGGGCTGCAACGCCGGCAGCAACCACCTCAACTCCACACACAACCGCAACGGTGAGTCGAGTTTATTTATAGAGCGCATTTCATACACAGAGGTCATTCAATTTGCTTTACATAAACAAAAGCAAACAGTAATAACAAATGAAAGCATAGAAGGGCAATAGTCAAAGAGAAGTAATGAAAATGTCATACGACTATACGACCAATGTTTACTGACTGATTCCGGACTTCAACGCAATTGGATAACACTACGACTTCCATCTGTTTACCTCGCCTTTGGCCCACCTATATCAGATACACCGATGTGATTGGCTCCCCGCGATACAAGTGGCAAAAGTAACGTGCAACATTAATTATTGCCAGAGTGTCTCGCAGAGACAATTCAAATTGGGCTCTTGCAAGAACTCTGGATTTAGATGGTCAATAGTCAAAGTCCACATCATCGGGGAAGGGTCGCGCTGAGAGGCTTTGTGAAGGAGATGAATGAGAATTAGTTTGATACATGGAGTGCTTTTGATTTGCTTTTATTTTGATTCCACTGATGAGGACGCTGCGCATCTCTTCAGGCAGTTTTTTTTTTTTAACTGTAGGAGATTGTTTTAAATATATTACCTGTATTACCTAAGCTGATGAAGGTCTGTGAGCCAAAATGTTGTTCATAATAAATGTTAATATTGCAAGTGAACCAGACATCAGGAGTTTCTCAGTTAGGTCTATTTTGTCTCATTCTCCCATCAGAAGGCAGTGACAACCAGTACCCTCCATGGGTTGGGTCAACCAGCCACAACCACCTGGAGGTGGTGCCCCAGTCCAAGTACTCGGGCGTGTCAGGCTGCAGTGACGCGGTGTCCAGCGGCTCGGTCAACAGTAGCACCCCCAGCACAGTCCTCGTCCTGGGTAAGAGGGGCTTCAGTTTCCATATTTGAGGAGTTATTTATTTATTTATTTATTTATTTATTTATTTATTTTTTCAGATTTTATTTGATTCATTGGTTAGGTTGAACTTTGGCTATGTCTGCAGTGGTTGGAGGGGGAAAAAAGCTTGCTTGATTCTGACGGGCCCAAACATTGACATCAGCTAAAAGCTCGTATGCCCACTAGGGGGTGTCTGCACTTGCAATCAGTTCCTAAAATGACATGACATTTTTTTTTGTATTTCTGGAAGGTTATCGCCACATCTCTGCCCATCTGGGCCATCTGTCTTGTCATATTCAAACCATCTGAACTTGTGTAATCATCTAAACTTAAGTAATCAATGCTGGACATGGGGGCAAAGGCCCATACTTGCATGTTCATGTGATCAGCTCATGGTCTGCAAAATAAGCGTGATGTACAATGTACAAATGTAAAAATGGGTTGCACTCTGTGCATACAAAAATGTGCTATATAAATAAAAGTGACTTGACCTAATAATGACCTCTTCTTTCACCTTTGTGCCCCATTAGGTTGCAAGACCATGTCTGAGGACAGCCCGGCATCCAGAGTGCTCCTCAGGAAGGAGGTGCTGCGGTTGGTGGTCAACCTCAGCTCTTCCGTTGGCACCAAGGGCCATGAAACAGGCCTCCTCACGTAAGCCAGAAAGAGTGTGTGCGTGCGTTTGTGTGTGTGTGTGCCTAAAAGGTAGAATTGTGCTTTCGCTCCATGATTTTGAGTTCTAGAGTGTGACTAATACCATCACCCCCACCTTTTAACCAGAGGTCTATCTCTTCTGCCCTCTCCGCAGGATAAAAGAGAAGTTCCCCCACGCATTTGATGACATCTGCCTGTACTCGGAGGTGTCCTACCTGCTGGCCCACTGCATGTTCCGACTGCCCTCCCGCCGCTTCATCCAGGAGCTTTTCCAGGACGTGCAGTTCAGCCCCGTAAGTCTCTGTCCCCTCCTCCACTGAATTTCTCTTCTTAGTGTTCTCACAATAAACCAGAAACGATATCTGACCCTACTACTGAATGCAAGTAGAAAGTCATTTGAACACACATCATGGATATTTTTCTGTCCTCAGCGTTTCTAGAGGGGTTTCATTCAGTTTATTCAGCTTAGTGCAGTTGTTGTTGCATCTGTTTGTTCATTTTCCTCTCTTCCCCTCTTTTTTTTTTCAAAAAGATGTATGATGAAGCTGACACCATCTTGTCAATGCCACCAAAGAAGGAGGAAGGAGAGTTTGCTGCTGTGTCCTGATCCTCCCGTAGAAGCGTAGCCACACCCCCACCTCCCTCCACACACACACACACACACACACACACACACACACACACAAAGGAAGCCAGAAAGAGTGCATAGAGAGAGAAGCTGGAGGACAGGAGCGAGTTGATGGGAAGAGGACAGACGAGTATGCTGGTGGAGGAAGAAGGGATATGGAGGAGTGAGATGGAAAGATGGAGAGAAGTACGTATCTCTCACTCTGTGTGCGGCATGGAGGAGGAGTGGAGGAGGGCATGGATCATGGCTGCAGTCAGAAACACAGGAAAACCCAAACCACAACAGCAAATCAGACAAAACTTAGTGTTCTTTTCGGTTGCTGTCAAAACAAAAATAGACGTTTACCAAATATTATGGCTGGAGCCAGTTGAGCAACGAACACAAATTCAAATGACTAACTGTAAACCTGAACAAACCAATACAGCATTACTGCGACAGTAAAGAACAGGTTTTTTTTTTTGTAAATTCTACCTGCAATGATGAAGGACAACATTCTCAAAAGGATCCGAATATCGACACGGTTGCTAAAGAACTTCAAGCCTGTCAGTATTCTCTTAACACTACAGAAAACTAGAGGTGTCCTCAACTGGAACAAGCATTACAGGACAGGGTCCCCCTCAGTTTCATGACAAACAATCATATGACGACTTGATGGATTTTATCTTTCAAAACCTTCAGTCAAAGGACTGAAATCACACAACAGCAGCTGTTGTTTTATCTTATTTATTGTGTATTTTTTTCACAGTTTATGGTGCAGTTTTTTAATTATTACAACCTTCAAAACATCGAGCATCCATCATGTTTTGCCACTGTTCCTCAATGGGACACTCTTTAGCCATGTCATTTCTCTTTCTAATTCCTTCTTTTTTTCTGGAGAGAGCTGTTTATTATTATTATTATTATTATTATTATTATTATTTCAGTTTCAGCTGTAGGCGTTGGTACTTTCTTCAGTTTGGAGCTTCCTAGAAGGCAAGTTTTTTTTGTCATCATGCATAACCCAGCTGCATTTCACCCACTAAATGTTCAACCAGTCAAAGGAAGACGCATGTCCCTGGCTATGCGCTGTGTGCTGTTAGACCTGTTAGAGCAAACAGACCCTGTCCCTGCAGCATGTTTGAGCCCAAGAGGTGAGAAAAGGTATTTTGCACATGGGCATATGAACTAGCAATATGACATTGAGACAGAAGAAAAAGCTGAAAGGATTTATTTTTTTTGTCCCTTGCTTTTTCTTGCTTCTGTATGCCAACAACAGGAATAAATCGAAGAGTTGAGGAGAGATAGATCCTGTAAGAAGTTTTTTTTTTTAATTCTTTTTTTTCTTGCGAAGACATGTCATTCCACCAGAGCAAGTCAATGCAAGGGGTCCTTTATTTTGAAAATATAAATAAATACTATTTGCTAAAATACTACGTAGGACCTACTACGTACATCACTGAAGGGACATCATATCTTCTTTCTTCTCCAAGATTCGGCAAAAATCAAATGGTTGCCATGTCATCCTCTATAATCCTGAAGCCAAATAAGTATGGTTACTGTGGTTTTAATATATACTGTTGTCTGTGAGATCATCACTAGTGTACCTCTTCCCTACGCCTCAGATCCAAGGGGCTGTATGTCAGACCTGAACTAACTCCTTACTCCATACAAACAATGAAAAACAGTTGAAAACATGTTTTTGTTTTCTGACCAACTCATGATGTAACTTGTGCAGCGTGTGTGTGCAGAATTAGACCATGTATTGAACAACCCTATGTTGACTTCACTGTTTCCTTGCACAACTGCTCTGACACTTTTGTTTTGCATTCACTCTCTCAGATGTTTACAATAGTCTTAACTTTCTATTTAAGAAATATCAACACAGCAAGGAGCTCCTTTTATGCCTGGTCACTTTATTAATCAACAAGGTCGGTTGTGTACTTTCTGAAGAACCATTCTATATCCAGAATTTGTCAGATCTTTTATTTATAATTAAGTAAATCTTCTTTAAAGCACTGGTAACATAAAGAGTTGTAATGTTAGTATATGTGCAGACTACAACAGACATACAATACATTTCTCCTTGCAGCATCTTTCATACAGCATACTATCAGCATTGTATACTAAGCTTTTCAAGGAACATGCATGACAAACTACACTCACTGTTATCCATTGCTCTGTCAACCGTACACGTCTAAATCCGCTTTTCCCCAGATTTCAACATTAGCGTATTTCATGAAAGGTGGAAATAATTGTGTAAGAGTACAAGTAAGATGCCTAGGGTGGAGTTTGTGGGGGGCAATTGAACTTCCTCCCTCCCTCCCTCCGCCCTGTTTCTTGTCATTGTTTTTGTTTAATATGCTGCTACTTGTCTGGATTTGTAGAGATTACTTGCGGATCACTTAAATCTTTTGACTGAGTTGATCAATGTTGTGTATGTGTACCAGAGGTGAGTGAATGAGAGAGCGAGAGAGAGAGCGAGCGAGAAAGAGACCAGAAAAGACAGAATATTTATATTTTTCCTTAAGATAATATTGCAAGTATAATTTAAAATACTTTTTTCTTGTTTTGGGTTTTTCCCCATTTTTCCTTTTTGGCCGAATTTGTGACTCCCTTGTATAATGTGTACAGTATGTTTTAGGTGCTGTTGACCTTGACAAACATACAATCAAAGGGATATATTATTAAAAAAGGAAAAAAAAAACAATGGCGAATGGTTTGAATTATTTCCAAAAAAACTGGTCTTGAGTATATGTAGTAATAGTAGTAATAATAATAGTTTAAATATATATCGCCTTTTAGGATACCCAAAGTCTCTTGACAAATAAAAGGATGGGTAGGGAATGGGGGGTCAGAGGCCAAAGGCCTCAGAGAACAGGTGAACACACCTAGGGAGGGGGCAGTGTGTATATGGTGGGGTAGCTTGTTCCATAGACTGGGGGCAGCAGCACAGAAGGCTCTGTCCCCAAAGGTCTGGAGTCTGGTGCGGGGAATGGCATGCTGATCCTTGTCAGAGGACCACAGGGACCGTGAGGAACCCGTAAGATACTGGTGTAGAGAGATTTCTAGGTGAGGAGGATTTTAGTCAGTGAAGCTGTATGAGGATGGGGGGTGATATGCTGCCAGGGTTTTTGTGCTTGTTAAGACCCTGGCAGCTGAGTTCTGGACATAGCCTGTCAAGGACCTTGCTGGGCAGACCAGACAGGACACCATTGCAATAGTCCAGACGAGAGGTGATGAATGAGTGGATGAAAGTGTCTGGAAGTGACTATAATATTGCACCATTGTCCACTCAGTATTACTTCACAAAAAGTAGTTTTAATTAGATTTAAAATACAATTGGGCCCGTGGCATCCTGATCTTCTGAAAGAACATTTGGGAAAAATAAACCTAATACAGTGCAAACGTCATCGGTTTATTAATGATTGTTAAAAAGTAGTTTGTCGAGGGTCTTAGGGTTTGGCACAAATGGCAGAAGTCAGGCAGAAATGGCGTAAATGATGATATTTATTTTTCCATCACCAAAAGTATGAGTCATCCAGTGCAAAATTATAGGAGAAAATAATGCAACAAAAAGAAAAAGAAAATAGAAACAAAAATACTTGATAAACGAAACAAAAAGGCTATGGCTATATTCAGCCAGAAACAACAGCACTAGATTTAACAACACTAGGTTTTTAGGCTTAGTAGGTTTTACACAATACCTTGCGCTATAGCAACAGCAAGCAGTTCTGTTCCTTGAGAGATTCCCCTCCAAATGACAATCACCCATTTTATGCATTGGCAAAACCCACACCTAATTGGTAACTACCATTAGTCTATACACAGGCAGGGGTGTTTACTCATAATATCATAAATTCACATCAAACACAGTTAAAAGAGTACCGGTACACAATAAGAACACATAAGGCTTACTTAATAATATCAATGCATGGACACATGCCATTACATACAAAGTACAGAGTCGACTAACAATAATGGATTTTGCAAGGACGCAAGTGCGTCGTTCGCGAACGCACCCTTCCATATAGCCATCCCGTATCGGGAGCGCGCACCGGCCATAGCGACGGTAAGAAGTTGCACTTTTGAAACATCAAATACACAAACACCGTACAACTCACATATTTTCTCATCACAGACAATTTATACAGGCTTTGCAGTTTCTAAATCGATGCTTATTTTACCGTAACAAAACTGAGTTTTGCCGCGAGTGAATGAAATAGAAATGAATGAAATGAGCGTGAATGCGTGGGAAAATGTTTGATGTGATTCAACGTCATGTAGCCTATGCATCCATCGGCTAAACACACTCAAACTCAACCTAACGCAACACAGTCCTTGGCAATGAATATGAGTGTAAACACGTCCGTTGTTTAAAAACACCACATGTTTAAGTTCGGTGCGGTCATTATATGGTCGCGTGAGGACGCGCAGATAGCCGCGGCGTCACAATGATACCAAGAAGTCTTCATTCACAGCAATAATGTGTAAAAGTCTATGGATACTGGTCCTTCAAATCACTGTGGTGTCAACCATGTTAAATATTATATCCTATTATATCCGAGTATTCTAGGACATAAATACAAAAAA
Organism: Alosa pseudoharengus; assembly: GCF_046254945.1. Lineage (NCBI taxonomy): Eukaryota > Metazoa > Chordata > Actinopteri > Clupeiformes > Clupeidae > Alosa > Alosa pseudoharengus. The sequence continues at coordinate 22,083,667 of NW_027468848.1, read as the reverse complement.
TACAGGACAGAATTCATGCCGGCATACCTGCAGACACAACATAGTCTGTGGTGCATGTGTCATGTGGTTGGACAGGCTGTCCCTCTGTGAGACCATCTGAGCTGAACGATGACCGACAGAACGACACCTCTGTGAAGGTCGGCGAGTATGTGAAATTGCACACACTCACGCCCCTCTCACTAACGGGATCGCCCCACACGTCGTCGGTCAGCTCTGTGCAGCAGCAGGCCGTCAACGGGGCGAAAGAACAACTGGCCTCGTTGGGATAGACCAGACACTTGCACTCTGCCACGCCAGGCTTGACCTCTATGATCTCAAGGTCACAGCACAAACAGTCTTCCACAGTCAGGGCTCGAATCCTCTCACTCGTCTGGAAGCACAGGAGGAGAGAACATTGAGACAATGCTATGTGTCGTGTTTTGTCTCGTCTTCGTGTGTCTTTTGTTCTTAAGTGAGATTGGAGGGATAGCGGAATGCTTACACACCTCGTAAAGAGAGCTGTCCAGCTCTAATACGTTCACGTTCACCTTGGTTGGATGCGTGAAAATCTCCACAACTGAACTCCTCAGTCTGAAGAATACAGGGGTCACTGTAAGATTGGTGGGGCGGTGGCAGATGTTACCCAAATCTACAAATGTCCGAACTTTGTACTGACCTTTTCCAATATGGCCAAAGAAGAATACAGCAACCAAAAAGGAATATCACCGGGATTAAAATCTTCACCCAAAAGTGAGTGTCTGTGAAAGAAGAGCCATTCACCATCAGTTGTACGTGATCTCGGATGCCTTCCTTATGTTACACGATCATGGGTTTGTGCCTGATACTCACAGTCAGGGGAGGTTCTGAATGTGCGGCACGTAGAGGGGCCAGGGCCTGCTGACGTACATGGCTGGACGCAGAAGCTGTACTCTCTGCTCTCCCACAGACTGTTGACTGTGATGGATTTCCTGTGTGGGTTGTCTATTGAAAGGTTGTAGGAATCTGGGAACATAATGTGGCATTGTGAATAGGTTGATTCCCAACTAACCCCCCCCCCCCCCCAATACACTCAAAAAAAGGCCAGTGAACAGCAAGTAACAATGACTTGCAAAGTCAGGATCCTTGAACTCACTATGATTCTGGTCACTCCAGTGGCCATTCTGAAAAGTCACAAGGTAGCCTGAGATGAAACCGGGGTGCCGGGGATCATCTTCCGGAAAACTCCATTCAATTGTGGCAGAGGAAGATGTCACCATTGGATAATTCTGAATTTGTACGAACTGTGTGGGTGCTGTAAAATAAAGATTCAAATAATTAAATGTTGGCAACTAAAGTTCTCTATGCCAAAGAAAACTGAGCCTTAATAGCTTCAGAATCCTAAATAACCACATTAACAACTCGGTATTGATCACGTCACATGGTCTCAAATTCAAATGTTTTTTGTTTTTTTCAAACTTTGCAAAGACATTGTGATTTAAGCCATGTATGCTGCTGATAATTATTTCTGACTATGGTCTGATGCAACATGTACAGCCTTTATCTGTTACTATGACAGTGCAGAAAACAGGAAAAGGGCCTCTTCCTGTCAACGCTCACTCTGCTCCTGTAAGTAGCCAATGTGTGTCTCAATCAGGTGATGTCCATCCTCTCTGCACCTTAACACATTGAATGTATATCTGCAGCCGCCCATAAAAGCTTCTAGAAAACAGATGTGGCTTGATATTAGCCTCTGCTACATGGAAACTGATAAAAATCTTCACAGCTATGAAGAGCAAAGATTTGTACCTGCTTTGAGTGATAAGGATGTGTTACTTCTGTGCACTGTTTGCCATCGAAGGTTGCTAGGGGTGCAAGGCAGTACACCACTCCCATTGTGACACCACTCTACTGTGTACCCGCATACAGCACTAGGATCTTCTGTCCATGACAGCATAAACCCAGTTCTGACACTGCCAACCACCCTTTTTGGGATAACAGCATTTTCTGTGGGGACACAGGAAAAATACATAATGTGTCAGGTGCAGTTATGTACATTTCTATGCAAATGCACCGTCAGACAAACCAGTCAGTATAAAGCAATATTTACATACTGAATATCATACATGTTGAACCACAGCTCTGTGGAGTGTCTCTTTCAGTACAAATGGTGGGACAGCCACTGGAGAACATTTCAGAGCCCACTGTTTACCCACCAGAGTGTTTTGCAGGAGGGATGAAAATATGAGATGCAACAGAGATTCCAGCTGTGGTGTTGGCATAGACAGAAATGTTACACCCTTGCTCATCGATGAAGAACTCAGTCTGATTAACTTGTGGGTTAACACTCGTTGTGTTAGTCCACAACGTTCCCAGGCTGTTCTCCTGCTGCAGTCGAATTTCATATGACTTGACATCAAGCTGCATGTCACTGGTATACTGAAAGGTATGGCAAGTTTGGGTTACATACTGAGAAGCAACTACTGTTATAGCAATGTCATAGATAATGATAGTTTCAAACAGTAAACAATCTCGAGGTATTTCTTCTATTCATCAGGTCATTGTCCTGCTGTGGTTGAAACGTACTGTCCTCCATGTTAAAATGACACGGCGACCACTTGGAAGGGCTTGTATACTCCTCCAGATGTCCACAAGAACCAGGGGATCTGATGAAGGTTAGGAGTAAAAAAGATTATACAATATACAAATGTCATCTCTGTGAGAAAAATTTTAATTTTGGTCGAACATTTAAAAAAGGTTTAAGGGCTCAAAGATTGACACATTGACACATAATGTTAGTGAATTTCATAGTGAACTTACGTGTGTTAAAGAATAGTGGGCCAGCCCACTTCCCCCATCTTCTCCCAGAAACTGCACATTGTACCTTCACAAAGTACTGAGTGCTGGGTTTTAATTTTTCCAGTTGACAAGAAAAGTGTAGCGCTAAACCTCCAGTCTGTTCAATGGTCTACAAAAGCAGTTCACAGATACCTTACCCACAACATCAAGAGCTTAATCTACAGTAATATGTTACAACAATGCAAAATGTCGCTTTACAATAAATACATAAATTAATTCATTAATAATTGTGAATAGATATACATGGAAAACTATGAATAGAATGTTGTTGAAATTGTGTTAATATAATGTTTATCATTATTTGTATGGTGACTTGGTCAAGAGTGTATGAATATAATGCATACCAAGACATTTCCCTCAGGAATAGGCCTAATTTGGACTTGACAAATCATTGGAATCTTTGTAAAGTTCCCTTCTATAGTCCAAGAGACATTCGCTTGATGCACGTCAGGAATCACAGACAAACTCTTGGCAACTGGAAAAACTGGACACAATTATCAAAATATTTAAACATTCTAGGCAGGACACTGTAAACATTAATTATAGTCAATAACATTCAAGTTTGTGGTTTGCTAGACAACAAACTAACCTCTGTCCAGTGCATGGAACTTGATGCTTTCCATTTCTTGCCCTAGACTGCTTGTTACCACCACAGTGACATAATACTCACTCAGGTGTGAGACAGCCAGAAAGCTACATGAGGACATGTCACACCTGATGAGATCATGGCCTGAGTTCCTTCACAAAGACACAGATGAAGCATTGATAAAGCTTGGACAGCCATTTTCTCTCTAGAATACAGCCACATAGTTGTATAGTGATAATACAAGAGAGTAGGGGCCAACATTACGTGGTTTGCATGCTAACTTCAGTGGACATTTGACACACAGAGATACAACACACAGCATTTTTCACTTAATGTTCAAATGTTTGCTTCTTCAAATTCAATTGATATTTCTATGTCATTTTAAACGTTTAAAAAAAAAAACACAACTCGACATAGCACCTTTTACAACATATTACAGATATTTCTGTTTAGTCCTTACAGATTAAATTCAACATCAAATAATTTGTGGCACTAAACACTGAACTGCTGAAAAAAGAGGAAGAGGTTTCCAATAATAACAATACGAAATGTAAACATAACAATTTTAACTTACTCTACAAGCAGAGCATAGTGATGCACGTGGCGCTTGTGCAAGTTAGGCGGTCTTCCAGGATCCCATCTACAGCTCCAGAGTTTCAAATCCTCCGTCTCACAGCTCACATTTCTGGGCTTCTGTAGAGGGACTGGTGATACATGTTTTCATAAGTTCTCAACCTTTCTCAACCTTTTTTGAGCCGCGACCCCCTGGAATAATCAGGTTGGTATTCGCGACCCCCCCCCCCACACACACACACACACAAATACATAGGACAACATTTTCATGTTCATGACCACAGTTCCTGATCATAAACAACAATGCACAGCTAATGGAGCAGCAGAGGACTACATTATCATGACATCAAATAGCCCACCAAGTCTACAATATTACTATTGTCAATTTCACGGATGCTTAAGGCCAGGCTGCCTAAAGACTGTGAACAACCACGCTGTTTGCATGTGTGTGTGTACACTAAGAAATAGTAATGACAATTCACCAAAACGAAAGAAAAGTGAAAGTGTAAAGGCTTAATATAGAATTCAAATGTTTTTTTTCACACAATCTGTCAACCCCTGGTTGAGAACCACTGGCTTAAAACACTGTATCATAAATGTACACATTTGGGCAGCCATACTATTATAACAACTCCAGCTGTTGATTACAAAGCAATGGTGATCAAGAATACTAACAAGTGACAAAGTTTGAAGTGATGCCCTCATCGCCTTTGGAGTCAAGACAAACTAAGCTGACCCCCAGTTCAGAGGTGATATTAAGATTGTCCACTGCGATGGCTTTGACCTGGCTACTGATGCTGATGAGGGGGTATCGTGTTCTGTTGAAGGTTATGCTGGTGACTTGAGCGTCCCTTGGTGCCACACAACAGAAGTATACTTCAGATCTCTCCTGGAAAACCTCTTCAGATGGAAATATCTGCGGCTCATCCCAGACATCATGAGCACCTTCATCTGAAGAAAAAAACAACAAAAACAAACCACACATGGACAAAAAAACCCCCCAAAAAAACACCTTGGAGACAGTCTTGGAGAAGACTCAGGGGAGAACCGAGTTAATAAAAAACGAATGTAATCATGATCCAGACATTCATTAGTTACAATAACTGATTCATTAACATGATAACAGTTTATAACATTTATTTTCTTACCTGTATGAATTTTCCACTGGCTCCAGGAATCTACAAAAGTAGAGTTGTAGTTGTAGATAAGTCTCATCCTCACAGAGTGATCAGTGCACTGTAAAGGCAATTTCGATGTCCATGTCCAAGTTTGGAATGGTTCTTCAGAGTTTTGTGATTTAGTGCTTATGTTTACCTAGGGAAAAAATGTATTTTAAATGTCAAACTCAAAGTAGCCTGTCAATGATTAAACTTTGAAGTGATTTGCAGGCTCTACTTACACTTTCAATTAGGTTGAAGTTCTCTGTGCGGGCCACTTGGATTTCATAAGTAACATTTTCAAGTGCGCTGTCTACTGTCCAGTTTACCACAATATGTTGATGATCTTGTGGATACAATTCAAATTTAATCGGTGTAAAGTCCATATAATCTGAGACACAGGATGACAATCAGGTCAGCTTGAACCTAGAAATCAGTTTAACCTTCATGTTGTGTTTGCAATATATGGTTAGGCTACACTTGTTTCTGGACATAGTTTTGGCCAGACCTTGACCTAAATGTTCAATATATTTTTTTGGCCTTTCATGCCTTTAATTTACAGGACAGTAGAGAATGACAGGAAGCGAGTGGGAGAGAAAGTCGGGGTGGGATCCGGAAAGGACCACGGGGCGGGAATCGAAGCCAGCCGCGCCACGGCTGGGGCCCTAAATGTTCACTTTAACAGTAGGCTAACCACTTGATTTTGACCTATGGTGATTTAAACCTTCTGAGTAGCCTAAATGTGTATATGACGTTTTGTTTTTAATTGTTGACATAATTTCTAGTTTTTAAACCTCATTTTTATATAAAAGGAAATATGGGAAATTTGCAATATCCCATTCAACACAAGTGCAAATCTAAATCTCCATCTCGAGACTATAGGCTATTTTGTTCAACAATATAGGCTAGCCTATTGAAGAACCCACAACCCAACAACCCCACCCCACCCCAGAAAACACTTGTTGAGTCTTCAGTCAAATGACCAGTGTGATTTATGATTGTAGGATAGCCTACTACATATCTTTAAATAGACTTCCAACTGACTGAAATCTATGTACCTGACAACTTTTTACTCTAACTTTTTACTCTAATTAAGTAGCCTATTATTTTTGACCAGAGGCCGGCCAGGCGGCCACATTTGTAACAATGTAAAAATAGCCAGTGAAAAAAATCGCTGAGTCTTGATATATTGTGTATCTTCAAATGGTGAGGGTTGAGGGATGTCATTAGCCTAATTCTTGTTAGTTTGAGATTAAAAAAACTGTAAACGCACCAGAACACAGCATAAGGGTTATAGCCTATTGATTTAACAAGCAGCAGCAGGTGTTCACTTACCAAAACCTTTGCACCAGCCGTTACAAATGATCGCAAGTAGGCTATAAGACATGTACACCACAACGCCTGATCCATTGGATTCCATCAATCACTCCTCAGTTTCTCCAAAATAGCACATATGACGAATAGCTAAAATATAGGCTAGGCTGAAAAACAAGTCGTTCAGCCTATGGTAAAATCTATGGGCTTGCTTGCATCTCGTGGTTGCAAGAGATTTTCTCAGGTAGTCCATCCATCAGGTGACCCTCACAGTTAATGTAGGCTATTTAATCCACACTCCTATAAGTAATGCTATTTTAGGCCTACCGTAGGCCTATATCTATGAGACTACTGTAGTAGCCTAGGTCTACATGGCCACTTATTGATGTCAGATCATCGTCTACGCCCTGTTTAGAGATATGCTAAGTGTGAAGAATGTGTCTATCAGATTTCTAGCCGCGCTACTAATTCTCACTCCTCAGTGCCATCTACAGATGAGGTTCAGCATTGTTATTTTTTTTTTTCTGAAGAAGTCTAGCCTATTAGGCATTTAATTGTCTGAAAAATGGTTATTGACTAGGCCCTATGGTTAAAGTGTTTTGGTTTGTTACATTATGATCAGGTTATGAAAATATGGTCTCAAGTAGTCTAATTATAAGTTTTAATTTCGACAGACTAGAGCTTAGGCTTTTATTAAAATAGGCCTACGATAGTAAAGGCTTATTATGAGATGGATAACACCTGACACCATGGCAGCAGGGCCTAACCAAAACAAAATCAATGAAAATTACCCTATGTTAAAGACTTTAGATCTGAAATAACATTTTAGGCTTCTCTTCATCCAATATTATAATCCAATAAGGCGACCCAATTATAGTCTACAGAGTTTGCTCCGCTTCAACCTCTCTGATCATATGTTTTTATACTGGCCCTTGCCAGTTGGCTCATTTTACTGGAAGCCACAACGCGTCGACTCTCTCGGTCCCACCCTCCACTCCGCCTGCTCTTCCTATGCTTCCAGTTCTGGGAATTCTGATAGAGGGACCGAAGTGTTGGTTGAGAGTATCATGTGCGCAACTGTAAAATACAGCTTAACTAATCCATCTAGGATACCTACAGATTGCCATGCGAATGATATTCGGTCATACTTTTTGGAATAAGGATACTCTCAAACATAATATCAGGTAAGCACGAAGCCAATCGTCGCTACTTGGTGAAGCCCGTACTAGTCTGCTAACGTTAGCCACCGCTTTTTCATTTTTCCCAGGGAGGGAGTGAGTGGGCTAGTTAGCAGATATCCTAGCAGATTTGCTACATAACAGTACATCCATTGTAACATTTCGCTACTGTTGCGTCAATCAATGTCTGGAAAAGAGCAAGTTGGCTTACCTTTATCGGGCAGTGAAATAATTGAAAAACAAACAAACACACAAATCTATAAACATGCTATCTTTGAATCTGCTAACGCTACGTTTGGGGAATATTTGCGTTCGTACGTTGACTGTTCTGTTCTCATGATGTTGTTGGTGGCTTGACATGGCTGTTGTTATTACACTGTGTTCATCAGCTCAGTTAGGCTAGGCTAGCCTACTTTATAACACCTTCAGCTAGGTTAACTGGCATACATGTTTAGAGTGTAAACTGGCATTTATTGAAGCACAAAACAGTGTTAAAAACAAACAGACAAAAAAGACAGAAAAGGCAAGCATGTCATGATGTTGGTAGAATATTGAGTCAGGGTTTAACGTTAGGCTACATAGGATACAAACTCAATAAACCAAAACTATAACAGACAGTTATTATTTGTAATATAGACTAGCCTACAAAAAAAAAATTGTTAGTGGGACAATTTCCGAGAAACGGCCTACAGATTAAGGCAGCTTGATTGATTAGGCCTATTTTTGCACTTCAATGTCTTTTCAGTGCTATGCAAAGAATGCAGAGAACAGATTTAATTTATAAATGACAACTGCACTTATCAGTGCTTGGCCCTGACGTGAAAAGCTGTCAGCTTTGATAGTGTTGATAAAGGTCCAAACCACAATATGTCCTATGGTCGAATTATCCCTATTAATGTTCCTATCCCAAAATTATTGATTTTCAACATAACATTGAGAATGTGGGGGAAAAACCTCGTCAAACTGTTTTTGTCCACAATTTAAAAGTTTATTACAAACAAATTATGAAAACCCTGTACAGACACCCTTAGGTTCCCTTCTTCCTGGATGTCCTTCTTTTCCATGGCTTTCATTCTGGCCACTGTTTCATTTTGAAATCTTTTGCTTGGATTAAACCTTTTGAACAGAAGCCCTGGCATTCCTGCAAAGACCGATACTGCTGCTGTATAAAGTTTATGATTGATTCATCCAAGAGATGATGTTGATTGATGAAGCCCACAATTGAATATTGTTGGACAAACCTGTTTGCTATTGGAAGACTGTTGTGGTTTCCGAAGCCTAGCAGCTGCTAAAGTTGAGTTCACCTGTGTTTTGATGTTTGAAACTGTCACCACTCAGAACTCATTTCTCAGTAGGCTAGACCAAAGTCTGCGCCCCTGTGTGTACAAATTGTTTCCCAAAAATGAGGCAGAAAAATGTCAAAGTGCAAGAATATCCCACTCAATTTTCTTATGTAAATTTACCCTGAGTAAATTATTGACTGAATCTTGTGTTCATTGCCGTAAATGGACAGCAAGGCCCTATCATGTAAATATTTAATGACCTCACAGAAGCCATCTCTGTGGAGAGGGACACGGTGGCACTCATCAAATGACCTTTTACTCCTCTGCCAACTCATCCTGTCCTCTTATAGATACTACACACATGTAAAAACAAATGTAAATGATAGAGAGAGAGAGAGAGAGAGAGAGAGATCTAAACGCAAGTTCCCTTCAAAATTTCTAAACGCAAGTTCCCTTCAAAAATCACACCCAGTTGTGAAGCCAAGGAGTAGTCCTCCGGGAGAAGAAAATGAAGCTTTTTTTTATCGGAAGGCTTGGTTTGGAATGTTTTTTTTGTCGGTTTCTTCCGAGGCTTTTATGCAAATACTTGTACAAGTGAGCACTGCACACGCACTTTGTCAAATAACTCAACAGGTGCACTCAAAATGGCCGATTAGTTCAAAGCTGCAGCAATATTTGACGCTCTCTCGGCTGTCATTTACTGCAAGGCCTGCAGAACATGAGGCCATTTCTGTCTTTCAACAGATACACACACACACACACACACACACACACACACACACACACACACACACACACACACACACACACACACACACACACACCCACACACAGATTCATTTGAAAAACCACACTGTGTTGTGACTTTTCTGAGGCCAAGAAGGAAAATTGCAGCCTTGTTCTCCGTGCATGAAGGCCACTGGGCCTGGCATAGTGGGAAGAGACCATTCTGCTTCACTGGGAGGTCATAGAATGACCACAGTCTGAGAGAAATGCAGTCCTACAGACCCACAATCAATTGACCACACTGGAGCATGTTTATTTAATGAGGGCTTCTTTTCCAGTAGTTTTGTGGGTTCGAGTTGGGGAGTGCCAGACAGAGAGAAACTGTCAGAGGACCAGATGGTGCTCAGGTGCATCTACAGGAGTTTAGTTCTGTGAAGGAATAACTGTATAATGTCTGACTTAAGCAGCACATTGTGCCCTTTAACAGTTGTGAGGATTAGGAAGACATGTAGTTATCAGTGAATGTAAAACTGAAGACAGGATGAGATAGGCAGGTATTGTCAGTGTTAGGTTAGTTCAAAAGTATCAAAATCAGATGTTTCCAGCACAGTATAGCCTGCACACTAGCTGTGCTAACGATGGCATGCATTGAACAAACTATATGTGTCAAGCTTAGGCTTATTGGAGATGAAAACTGGACTTTTTCTGGTCCTAACCCAGCCTACAAGTGAAAGTAAATTTGGAGACTGTTGGAGACTTTCTCTTTCAGTATGAATTTAGGCTGCCACAATCTGTGCGAGTAATTTCTTCTCCCAGAAACTTTGGATCCAGGCCTACTGTTTCCCAATGTATGTTGTTCTTTCAGTCCCCCAGAAGGGGTTAGAATCACGCTGAGTGTTCTAGGTGGTTCCGGATAGTAATATCCTTCCCTTAATACTCCCTCAGAGTTTCCTTTCCTTGTGGAGTTCCTGACTCCTGTATTAGAGGAGCTTTTGTCTGTCAGGTTGGCGTGTGGGTGGACTCCCTTTGAAGCATAGCTATTTCCTGTCGTCCACCCCCTGCTTGTTGACTCAAATATACAAATCAGACCCTTTCATATTTCTGTCGAAATTTGTTAAAAAATGTTCAGCAATCAAAACTCAATCTGATGTTATATTACAGTGCAGTATTGCATTGCACTCTTCTGGGAAGAGATAAACATATTGACATTGACATGCATCATTGATATAAACATATTGACATTGGCATACATCATTAATATTTCAGATTAGCCCTCTTCAACTCAAGGTATGGCGCACGAAGGCTGAAAACCTTTTAGGGATGGTCTGTGAAGGTTTCTTGGAAATATTAAACTTTCATGGCATAAAGTAACCCGCTGGACCGGGCTGCTGAGTAATAGCTCATCACGCCCGCTTGTGGGTGTCTCCATCTGTCCCTTGTTGTTTTGAAGAGCTCCAGGAACATTTCTCGCATCCTTAATTAATTGGTGTCATTACCGAACAGAACTCACATGCCTCTCACACGGTGAAGGGACCGTTGCTATTGTTATAGTCAAGTCAAGGCAAGTCAAGTCAAGTCACTTTATTGTTATATAGCGCATTTAAAACAACAACAGTTGACCCAAAGTGCTTCACAGGTAAGGCTATCTTGGAAAATGACAAATAAAATAAAAATAAAAAAGGGGGGATATATAGTAAAGGCGTTAAGATGACAGTAAGACACAAGCCAGAAATAAAGGTTGCAATGATCATAAAACTAGAGATAAAACAGACATAAATAAATAAAGGGGCTACTAAAAAGTCCAAAATAAGATAATACTAAAATCAAGAAAAATAAATAACAAATAAAATGAATGCTATAGGAAATAAAAGACTGCCGCAGCAACTAAATCATTGACGCCCACACACACACATGTCGTTGCGGGTTTGCCATCAGACTGTGGGTGTTTTCAGCCGAGCGCCAACCGTAATGGTGACTGATTTGCTGGAACTGGCCTCGAGGCAGCTCGGCCTCAGCTCAGTAAAACGTTAACGCACACCCTGACTCACCGATGGGCCCCCCTAAAAAAGTGCTGGAGGCCACAGCTAATCCCCAGGAGTGGTGTCTTGTTTACTTTAGAATAGGCTGGTGAAGGGGCGAAGTGGTAGTAAACGGTTGGATTGTTGTTCTCGTCCTCGTGGGCAGTGACCGAGACCAAGCCCAGATTAATGAGATGCTCGTGGCAGACCTGAATGCCTCTCATTTAGCTCCTCATGATCTCTCCTTTTTTGATTCACTTTGTTTTTTTTTAATATAGGGAGGAACAGGGGAAAATCTCAGCTGCTACTGTTTAACCTGCACCCATACGAGCCTCCCAGCATGTTTTCCACGCTGCTCTGCGTCCTGTGTCTGATACTCACAGTTAGACCCAGTTTGTCTCAAGATGGTAAGTGATAAGTGATAATGGCGCTCTATAAGTACAATAAGTACAATTAAATTGAAAATTGAAATTGATAATGAATATCTACTTAGTGGTATTGTTATAGCCAGTCTAAGAGGCTATTAGTTGTGTGTTTCTGTAAAAATGCCTGACGCTCAGTTATGCTGCAAACATGTTCTGTGTAACACTGATTGAAATATGAATTGTAAGATGTATGCATACTGATGTATGTCGTGCAGGTTTGAAAGCAAAGCAATAAAGCTATGAAGCATTCACCACTTTGTGAAATTGGAGTAAAGAGCCTAGTCTGAAATAAATTTAGCACAGGAGAGATTGCAAGAGGGAAAAAGAGAGGGAGAGACAGGCCACTGGTTTATTTAATTTAACGATGCCCTTGTCCTTTCAGATTCCCCACTTGGTGTCCCTCAACAGATCAGCCTAGAGAAAGACTCTGAGGCTCAGAGGCTGTCTGTCACATGGCAGTGTAACCTTGTGTCTGTCTTCGACATTGAGATCTTCCGCACTGAGTTCATGGACATTGTTTTTAATGTAAGTGCTAGAAAAATACATTATTTTAAATGTGACCTTTTGTGTTTATTCATGTAATGTGAACTTGGCATATTCTACTCCAAGGTATCACTTAAAATAGTCACAGAGGGAAAAGTTTTATTTTTTCTAGATTTCTTTCAATTTGTTTCAGTGAGTCAATGGGGATTAACTATGTTATGTGTTGTTTCCAAAACATGGTAACAAGCCTTTTATGACACTGATGAAAATTTTAGCAAAATACAACATATCTGGGGCAAACTGGTTGTTGAACTCCTTGAACTTGTTTGCTTTTCCCGCTTCTCTTACGCAAGTGTCTGCAAGGCACCACTTGACACGGACACACTTTGCATTGGTGCATCCATCGTAGATGTGTCCACCCACCACACCTAATAAATGTTTTCCCATCACGTCTTTGTATTTTTAGCGTATGACAAGTGATAGGTTGACAAGGCCATAATTGTTGGGTGTGAAAAAAATAGACGAGGTTTTTATTGTACCTCAGCTGTCAGTGTGCTCCAGGCTAACGTCAAGCTTGTTTATGCATCTCCACCAAACATTCCTCTGTCATGAGTACCTTGAGGTAATGAGAGATGGGATGCTTCCATTGACTCCTCGACTGCTCTTGCTCAACTCACTGGCACCATGTACCTCCTCAGCTCAGTGGGAATAGGTCAAGGCCAACAACATTTTCTTATTAACTTCCTGCATTTTTATATAGTCATAAGCAATGAACTATGAGTGGGTTTGAATTGCAGTTTAATTTTGTGGTCATCAAGGAGCTTGCTGAACACCCAATGATTTAAATCTGTGTCTGTGAACATTTGGAAAAGTTTAGACGTTCAGAGAATACATAATTTTTGCTGACTATTTTCCGTTTGCCCCTCGCTAATGTTTTCCTGTGCTGTTTTCACAGGAGACGGTGGAGCTGAGCGGTGAGAAAAACGCAGGGGATTGCCACTGGAACTGGACTTCGGCCGTGCCTCTAGAGTGCACCTCTCTCTCAGTCCGGATCCGCTCCCGAGACCTGCTACGCGTCAGCGATTGGAGCCCTTTACAAACCACTGAGGGTAGACATCTGAAAGCACTTTCCTGGAATTTCATTATTTGTTTTAAAATAGAAAATGACAATGGTTGCAGTTTGAATTGAATGTAGAAAAATAAAAGTCAATATTCATCAATGCTAAAATAAAGCATTAACATTTTTGATTGTAAGGTACATTGCGATGTGTGTGCGACCCTTCCTTCTATGCTAGCAATGTATTGATTCATTTCAGTCAGCAGTTTTTCAAAATATCCAGCCTAAAAAGAACTGTGGTCTTACTGACTTTGCATTGGTGCATTGGAAATATAAAGAAGTCCTTTTGCATTTACCACCAAGCACAGGAACCTGACCAGTCTGCCTGCTAATGTATAGAAAATGCAAAACCCATAGGTTCAAATTAGTTTTCTAAACTAATCTTTTCAGGGGATGACCTCCCGGACAACACAGGGGCCAAGGTGTATCCAGTGGACAAGGTGGTTCTGGCTGGGAGCAGCACCACTTTCTGCTGTATTCTGGGTGAGGGGCAGGTCCTGGAGGACATCCGCTACATGAGGAGCATCATGAGGGAGGTCAGGCTGAGCCGGAGGACCTACGCCGTCACTCAGACCCTGCAGCCCCCCTCCAACACCTCCGGGACAAACGTCTTCTGCCGCGCCACTGATGCCTCCATGAAGACCACTGTGGAGGGTGCTGTCATATTTGTGGGATGTAAGCACTTTTTACCATTTAGAAGGACTGAATCTGAAATAAATGATTTTGCCTATCTAGAATTTCAAAGAGCAATGATGTTTACGAGTCATTTAAATACACTCATGGAGTAGACCTTTATTTTAAGCTAAGAGCGTTTCCAGACACACGCCATATTGCAACGAAGCCCAGTGTGAAGCTGAATGAATTGCTGAAAATCTGCTTTCCACCATCGGTGTCTCTAATACAATATACTGTATAGGCTTTTGGCAAAGTCAGAACCACTGTGGGAGAAGATCGATTTTGAGAATATGTTATAACTGCTATGATGTCTTGTTCTGTATGACTGAGTGTGGTTGATGTCTAACATCACATGTTCTTGAGAGTTTTCTGAATATTTGGACACGTGCCTTTGTGCAGACCCACCAGCTGATGAGGAGCTGATGTGTGAGACACAGGACCTGGTGTCTGCCATATGCCAGTGGAAAGAAGGCCGCTATACTCACCTGAGAGGCAAACTACGGCGCACACGCTACACCCTGAACGGAAGGTTTGGATACTTCTGCCCTTCTCCTTCAAACACCTATATATAAAACTATTAGTCATTTTGAAGCACAAATAATAATTAGAAGTAATTTTAACAAAATTTTTAAAATTAATTGTAACAAAATATTTTTTTATTTTTATTTACATGAGTTTTCCCTGTGAAATGTTAAATGTGGTTATATGTTAACACTGCTCTCAGCTAAACCTGGTTGTTAATTCATGTGTTTGTGGCTTTTTTCCTTAATAGTATATGGTCTTTTCTTTCAGAACCTGTGAAGTCGTGAAGAATGTCAGGAGATGTACCTGGGAACAGTGGGAGGGTAACTGGACCCTCGTGGCCAAAAACCCCTTAGGAAAGAAAGAGATCAAAGACTCGGCACCACTGAGCCACAGAGGTGAGGTTTCCATTAGTCATTACATCTATGGACATAGCTTGGCTAACCCCAGACCTCATCTCATTGAGATGGGGTCTGGGAACTACACATTCATTTTCTCGTATTTGAGACGTGGTTTACGAATGCTCAGAGCCGTTAATTGAGTTCTGTGATCGGTTCCTTCGTTGAGGTGAAAATCGGGTCCATGAAATCCAGGCTGCCTAGCAGCGCGAATAAAATTGTGCGCATAAGGAAGCATTGGGAAACCCATGGCTAAATATATAAATTTAATTCATGGCCATTCATATATTTATTCTAATTCACGTTTTTCTTTGCTTGTTTGTCTTGATTTGTTTTGTTTTGTTTTGCTGTTTGTATTTTACAGTGCACCCTGTGGCTCCTAAGAATTTGTCAATCTTGGTGAAAAATTCTCGGAATGCCACTTTACAGTGGTCTTGGCAATATCCGGGATATAAGGCTTTCCCCTTGATATGCCAGGTCAATGTGGCTTCTAATGGAGTGTCAGTCACAGTAAGTTTAAATCGAATGGATTTCATTCTCCTTTGACACACAGACAGTTAGTCTACCTGTGCTAGTTCATTGTATTGATCTTCTATGGTGTAATATTTCCTCTCTTTAACTAAACAATTCTAAACACAAAAGCTAGACAAGCTTGACTTGACTTGAAGCAGAGAATGTCTAATAAGGGGAGAACCGCCACTCTCGGGGAGCTTCCGGTTTCTGAACTGGTTGCAGTTCCAATTCTGGTTCCACATGAGGGCGCTCACGAATAAGTGCAGAATAAATGGAGGGCTATGGAGCTGTACCCCTCAAATCCACTTTTCTCGGGATATAATTTTTTGGCCAGAAATTTGAATGTTGCATGCGAAAGAGAGGGCAGAGAAAATACACACCGCTGAGTATTATATTTTTTGAGTCACTTATTTGTTCTAAAAAGCCTTTCAAATGTGTCAATGACGTCATTCATTAGCAGAAAGCTAGTGAGTTGTGGGCAACAACGACCCAACCTGTAAGAAATCGAAAGGACGTAAGTACTCGTTCATTCAACTTTTGACCTATAATCCATATTGATCTTGCAGAAACCACAGTCCAATCTTCGATTTTTCAAGGACAACCAGGTTAAAGAGACACATTTAGCCGTCTAGCTCCATAGTCCCCCATTGTTTTTGCACTTATTCGTGATCGCCCCTAGCGGAACTGCAGCAGATTGCAGGTACAATGGAGTTAATAGGGAGTGATCCGGCTCTCCGTAAACGGGCTCTGCTTGAAGCAGCACTGCTTCTCCCTGACTGTTCCCTGTCTCCTTCCCAACCAGCGTAACTACTCAGGAGCAGGACTCTCCCTGGTCGTATTGGAGGACCTGTGGCCCTATGAGACCTACAGGGTCCGTGTCCGCTGTGGAGCTGAGAACAACTTTTGGATGTGGGGTGACTGGAGTTCGGAGAGCAGCTTCCAGACCAAAATGGACAGTGAGTCGCTTCATATTTGTTGTTGCAGATCCTCTGTGATGCTGGACCCTCTAGTCAGATGTTGATTTGCCATGTTAAGCTGATTGCCTTACAAGAAGAACAGACTAATGTTGTATTGATTTTCGTTTGGGTTTTAAATTACTAAGGCAGTGTGTGCTAAAAGCATTGTTATCACTTACAGGGCCAGGGACACCAGATATGTGGATATGGATGGAAAGTGACAATTCCGGCCAGATCCTGTGGAAAGTAAGGAATTCTCTAGAATCACTGTCCCTCTCAGCTTAAAACACAATCTCCACTCTTAATACTGAATTGCTTTCACGATGATAAGTGCACAATTAGGAAAAGCAAACAAGCATCCAACATCAGCAGAAAATACAAACAAGTATCCCATACATTGCCCCACATAACAACACCAAATGATGTAACTTTTCGACATTTCTTCCCCAAAGCCTCTGTCTAAGAGAGAGAGCAATGGAGACCTTATTGGCTATGAGGTCACTCAAGGAAGTGGAGCACAGCGCCTGGACGTGCAAGTGAGCCAGATGAGTGTTCCGCTCGGCCTGCAGAACGCCAGTGAGCCGGTCGTCATGCTCCTCGCCCACAACTCGGAATGGACTTCTCATACCTCACAGCTCATGGTTCCCAAATACTGGGCAGGTAGGAGAACATCTCCTGGTCACTTTGTAAGATACTGTTCTTTTTTTTTATTATTATTATTCTATTCGGTGAATAGTTTAAGTACTGGTGTTGCACAAATGATACCATTTGTCTGTTGGAAGTGTGCACGACACTTTAATTATAATGGGCAGTTAAGCACGTTGACAGGAACTGAATGGTTACCACAACACACATACCGCTCGTTTCCTGTAGATGTAGATGTGACCGGCTCTGAGATCTCCAGCCGTGATGGAGGTTTCGACATGTCCTGGCCTGCCTCTGCCAACGCGAGTCGTGGGTATGTGGTGGAATGGTTCAACACCTCCTGCGGTCAGTACTGTAGTGTGGACTGGCGGAAAGTTCCAGGCACTAATACGAGTACAAGGATTGAGTCAAGTGAGTGTAAACTACAGCTCACCCATGGCCACATTCTGAAATCCCACTGGTTTCTTTAACCGTGTCTCATGTCATGTGTGACCTTTGTCTCTCTGCCAGGTGGATTACAGGCAGGAGTAAGATACACCATCTCTGTGTACACCCTCTCCGATGAAGCCCCAGAGCTGTTGGAGAGAAGGCACGGGTACCTTGAGGAAATGGGTAAGGAGGAGACTTCCCAGACAAGTCGCAGCACCATAGCCAGCCCGCAGTCTCAGTCCCATTGTAATCTTAGACAGGCACCCACTCCTATCTTATTCTCATCTGACATTCTTTCCCAAGGTTGGAGATTTGGGCTTGTTTGGCTCACTTGTTTTCTTTCATTATTTTTTTTTTTAACACAGTTCCAGCTGAACCTGTTCCATTTCTGGAGGCAAGTCAGTACGAATCCAGTGTGCTGCTCACCTGGCAAGAGATCCCGCTGCACAGCCAGAGGGGATTTGTTCGGGGATACAATGTTTATCTTGCCAATGTCGCTAAGAACACCCTCTTAGGTAACATTAAACCCAGTGATACAGATCTCAAATAGCAAGTGTACGGTTGCATGGTTTTCTTTAAAGATTGGACCATGACCAAAATAAGTACTTATTCAGAAAGGAATGCCTGCACATGTTTATGCTTGTGTAAGTGGTGTTAAGATTAAAAAATGGCCAACAAAAATATTTATGGATTGCACATTTTGGAGTGAAGCTGTATTAGTAATATATTTCATGTCCAACCATTACACTCAATCTCATGTTATCATTTAAGATAATGTAGCTTTTTGTATGCTTTCCACAGCCAAGATTCCAGATCCCAGTGTGAGGAACTGCACTATAAGGAAGCTTGGCCTTGGCACGTACAAGTTCACTGTCAGAGCCTACACCGCAGCGGGAGAGGATGGCGGCTCTACCGTCTCCATTATGTTGGAGCCTTACAGTATGTTTTGATACACTCATTCAGATGCTAATGTGGGCTTTTGAGAAGATGATGGAGTGAGTGAGATAATCATTAACCCCTTTTCTTGTCTTCTGTGTTCTCCAGCTGACCTCCTCGTGTTTGAGATACTTATCTCTCTGGCAGCCATGAGTGTTTTTTTCATCCTGGTTACCGCTTTGTGCTATAGGAAAAGACAATGGTACTCTTTCATTACTTTAATCCTTTTTGGCTTGAATATGTCTTGTCTTGCACCAGTTGTTAGGATGTAATGAAGTGTAACACTAGGAGTGTTACTATAGAGAAGTTTAACACTAGGAGTGTTACTATAGAGAAGTGTAACACTAGGAGTGTTACTATAGAGAAGTGTAACACTAGGAGTGTTACTATAGAGAATTGTAACACTAGGAGGGTTTAATATGAAGAGTTTGGTTCCAAAACGCTATATACACATTTTTATTTAATTGTGTATTTCAGGCAGGGTAGGAATTTCACGGCGGCCACGACGGCCATGCCGTGTGGTGAACGGTTCACGAGAAAAGTAAATAATATGATTCAATTTAATCATAAATTCTACATAAGGTTCTGCGCCCATCTCCCTACCCATTCATCTCGGTGGAATACTTCACGAACCCTTTGTTTAACACATGACAAACCATATATTAGAATAAACAGCAGACCTTACAGAACACAAAGGTGTAAAGCAGTCCCCTGTACAGTTAGCTGTTCCAGAGTAATCCGGTTTTGAATTTGCAGCAAATCTCGACAAGACATGCATGTCTCCAAATTTGGGCTTTAAGTTTCAAAATGTGTTTAAATTGTTCAACATGTTTTCATAACAGGCCAAATACAAAATAAATGTTACAAATATTGCCGAGATATCGGTAAATATTTAAATCAGAGGATATACAGCTGACTAAGAGTTTGTGAAAGTAGCCTTAATGATCACAAAATGCTAAGCATGCATCTAGGCTATTTGAGTTTCTTAAAGCTGAGCTGTGCTTAAATTGTTCAAAACATGATTTCATAACAGGCCAAATATAAAATAAATGTTAAATATAGCCTAGATATCTGTAAATATTAGATGATCAGATGATTTACAGTTCTATGTAATATGTCATGTTTCATGTTTTTGTAATGTTTCATACATTGATGCAGGTCTACTGCTGTGAATAGGCTAAATACAAATTTGATAATTTTTATAGCCTACTACTGTATAGTTAACTTTGGCTTTGGTGCCCTGTCATGTGGCCTTTGTGCCTCCCACCAAATATGCCCAACTGAAGGCCAAGTGGCCTTGCCCCTAAAATGATGAAATTCCAAGCCTGATTTAAGGTAACATCAATAAAATTGCAGTTGTGTTGTTTTGATTGAGTAAAGATACATCAAATAACAATAGCCAATTACAGTTCTACTGAAATTACCTGGGAAATAAAATGTAAAAAAAAAAAGATTTATGAAAATTAATTAAAATGGAGGATATAGCTTTTTGGAACCAAACTCTTCATATAGAGATGCCTATGTTTTATTTTTAAAATTTCACTGATGGTTTTGACCTCCTTTGTCACAGGGTGAAGAAGGCCTTCTACCCAGAAATACCTGAGCCCAAGCTTCCAGGGCAGTGGCGCACATCCCAGGTGAGTTTCCCTTGGTCTAGCCTTCTTGTGGCATTAAATCAAGTAAATTAGAAATATGTTAAGATGAATTAAACTCTTTTTTTTTTAATAGAACATTCAACCATACAGTTTAAAAGAATACACAGACAATACTATGCAAAGTTTGTGTTAAAAGTTATTCAAATAGAGATTGAAGTCATTAAAGCAGTGCAATGTAGTTTTTTTACCTTAAAATAATGGCTTTACATTCATTTTGATGCAACACTAACTTAAAATACAGAGAACAGAGTCTTTGACACTGCAGATGCGCACCTGGAACGTGTTATTTTAAGTCACTATTTCTTTTGATTTCAAAACGCTAAATCTCTCCTTCCAGGCCACACTGGACGTGAAGCCCTCTCCTCACAGTATGGTGCACATCGTGGAGAACCCGCAGTGGGACTCCAGCAAAGAGGGCCTGGTGCCCGTGTCCGAGGAGGACGAGGACGGCGACGAGTCGGGCAGCGAGCCCACCGACACGGACTCGGACGAGCCGGGCCTGCTCCGCTACTACAACCAGGTGGTGGGCGACAGCGGCCAGGCCCTGCGCCTCCCCATCGACTCCTCATCCAGCTCGGTGGGCTCGGCTGACACCGACGTCACCTACACGGGCATCCAGACGTCCCCGGGGCCCCTGGACACCCCGCCCCAGATGGAAGCTATGGCCGCTGGGGGGTACCGACCCCAGGGCCAAGTAGTGCAGCAGCAGCAGCAACAGGCGGATCGGTCAGATGGCGATGCCGGAGCTCCTTCGTCAGCCTCGTTCGGAGGCTACAAGCCTCAGTGCACCTGGAGACCGGACTCCCCAGATGGGAATGCCATTGACGGCTCAGTGGGTAGCCCCACGTCGGTCAACTCCTCGCAGTTTCTGATCCCTGACGTCTCCTCGGAGGATTCCAGGAACCCCGTGTCCTCGACCACGTGGATCCCAAGCTTTCTGTCGAGCAAGCCCTGAAGCCAGCTCAGGTCTTCACATTGGTCTTCCCAAAAGTGGCTCTGACCCCAAAGACTGAAGGGCTGTTCCGTTGAGCTTTGTTTGAAAGTTTGACATTCATGTGCTAACACTAATCAAATTATGTCTGATTGATACACTACTCACAGATATTTTTTTTTCTGAGCAGCTCAATGAGAATCTACCTGTACTACTGACAAGACAAGGACATTGCGGACGCTAAGAGGATGCCAAGTATAGAGACTTGTCTTGGTGAACCTCTTTAACATGCTAAGTGTTAAATATTGATGTTAAGCAAGTATTATTTAGTGTTGTTTGTGTCGTGTGTGTGTGTGTGTGCGTGTGCGTGTGTGTGCGTGCGCGTGCGTGAGTCTATGATGGTTTATCAATGAGAGTCCATGTTCATATTTTTAATAAGCTGACAAAAACACTACAGATATTTTGGACAATAGAAGTATATGCGCTACGAAATGTAAACACACTTGAACACATTTTTGTGTTCTTCAGTAATTTTCTAACAGTCAAACTCTTACTGGAGCTTACCGTTCAACACCTTATCTCACATTATGCCTTCAATTGTTATGCTGCCTACAAAATGCACTTTTCGTTTTCCTTTTGTGTTGTACCAGTCAAACAAAAACACTATCCTCTTTGTGAATTCTACTGGTCTAAAGAAAGGGATTGTTTTTTAGGAAGACAAAACTTCCAAGGACTTGTAACAGATAGGTCCAAAGATTGTAGTACAACAAAATCAAGTTATTGATGAGGTCCCAGTTTATTGAAGATGAGGTAAAATCCTACATTGTAGACACATGTTCTTTGTGGCTGTGTGTGTGTTGTTGCCTTGTGAACATTGTGCAATCTGCAGTGCTAAGGGTTTTTTTTTTCAAGGATTTTTTTTTTTCTTTTGATAGATTACAGTGTTGTGTCAGACTCAACGCTGCGGTTTAGCTCGAGTGTGTTAGGCAACACTAATGGTGCAGGTGGTCAGGGCAGATAAGGCAATGTTTTGAAAGACTACTGTGAAGATACTCTTCATGATATATGGCAGGACATTTTCTTTCCTTAACTGCTGTTCAGGTTATACTGGAGTCACTACAAAAATGCAGTGGTCATTTCTCAGGTTAAGGAATGGGATGACTTGCATGGAGTTGCATGTGAAGCATAAAACATAACAACAAAGGACACGGGGGCATCATGTAACTAGATAATATATTATAGTGTGTTTAGAAATTACTATTGTTCTTAGCCTGTTGTGTTGAGGCTGTAAGTGCTACTGTGACTTAAATCCTATAAAGACTTTCATTACATGTTAAGAGGATATATGTGCAGTAGGCAGTGACAGTTTTGTGTGTGTGTGTGTGTGTGCGCGCGTGTGTGCGAAAGAGTCAGGTATATTTCTTTTAAACTGTGAAATAGGGGGTCAGAAGTGCAGACAGCTGTTGTTTTTTTTTTGCAGGCACGAGATGCATCAGTGCATCATTTACAATTGCAAACGTGAGAGAAGATGTAGCTCTTGGATAAAAAGGACGCATCTGTAGATGTGATGGTGCAAAATGACAAAAAGAATATGACCTTGCCAGTAGCTGTCATCTTGTTGATGACAAATTTCTGCATTCTTTGCTGCTTTACATGCATGCATCGCAGATGTAATTAACACTAACTGTAATTCATTGCTTCTGTGTGGTTTAGTATTTATATCAACTGTTAAACTAATAACTGACAGCTTGTGCATGATATTATGACTACAATAAAGCTATAATAAACTATATAACCATTAAAACACTGAATACCCCTATAACTGTGTTGTTTGTGTATTCTTTCTGTCATTATTTAACATTAAGTTTAATCATGTATCAGAAATGTGTTATACTTGTATATTATGTTGCATCTGTCTTTCTTTTTATGGGTGAAAATATTAGGAGACACATTGATTTTCAGATTGCATAGGCCTATCACAAAATATGCATATTTTCTATGGTTTCAAGGGCCTTAATAGCCAAACAATTGCAGGCATTTCATGGCAATAATTAAGCAACATAGGACAGCAATCAGTTGAATAAAGTTTTTTAAATAAATAAATAAATGTATTTTCTCCTATATCAAAAGAAAAGGCTGTATGTCTGAATTGTTTCAATGTAGTAACTAAACTGCACATTGGTAGCCTAGCCCAGGGGTTCCTAAACTTTTCCACGACAAGGCCCCCCAAATAGCCTACCACTAGGTTCTGGCCAAGGACCCCCTTATTAAACCCATCGACAATACTACGGCAAATGTAAAAATACATTAAGCTAATCCTAATAATTATTTTAGCCACAAGCACTTCGCGATGGAGCATACAGTGTGTAAAAATTGTATTTGGGGCTTTCTGCTATATGAGAACCATCACGACTATTATTCCCAGTCATTATCATGGAAAATAATTATAATTTTCAGATATGCGTCACATTATTATAATGGCATTGTATAACAACCCTCATAGTAATAGGTATATTTGAAAAATTTCAAATGTATTTATTTGTTGCTTTTATTTTTCCCTCCAACTTGCTGAGGCCCCCTGGCACCCTCTCGTGGCCCCCACTTTGAAAACCACTGGCCGCCTGTGCATGGGAAGAAGTCTCTCAATCCTCTTACTCTCAGGAAAAAAACAAAAAACATTCATACTTAACAAATAAACAGGGAGCAGAGTAAAAAAGCAGATTTTTGCATGCACTTTTATTTGTGCGTGTTCGTTTGTGAAACCCCATTGGTGTACTGTATGTCTCGGCCACCTCTCTTGCTCTCAGCAGCTGACGACACCTTCCACTCAGTTGACACGTTACCACGGCAACGACAGTCACGGATGTCTGTGTACAATTTGGTTAAGATATCGTGCTAGCCAGAAAACCAAAGCCATGGAAAGCCATAACGTTATCTAATTGCAATCAATAGATTTCAATGATTTATCTTGGGCAATATGTCTGATATATTGTGCCGATGGCTGAACTCAGAGCTTCGGCTGTCAAAAGTTGTGGGTAAGTAGCCCGCTAACTATTCAGCATCTTTATTCAGTTGTTGTTAGCAGTGGTATGATAACGTTATTACTGCTATTTAGCTAGCAGCTAATTGATAGCTTCCCAACCCAACAGCTAGGTTTCTGGCAAACTAAACGTTAATTATGTTTTTCTTGCAAGGTAGGAAATGTTATTATTAGAAAAATATTATGTTATAGTAATTTTGTTTGCCACTAAAAATGTAATTAGAAGCTATTGTAACCGTGATTTATGCTTATATTCACAGAGCAGTCCACTATTTCCAAGGATTTTTCAAATGGGTATTTGATCGGTGAAGTTTTGCATAAGTACGAACTTCAGAATGACTTCGACCAGTTCTCAAAGAGCAGGTAGTTGATACTTTAGTTCCTTGGCTACTTGGATGCTCGAAAAATTAAGAGTGCTTATTAAATAACGTTAGTCAAAAAACAAGATCTCAATATTTTCATATCCAGAAATATTAGATTCAGAGTTCTCATCATGGATATCAAATATGATGCAATAAATCAAGCTAAACCAAGTCTTTTCATCCAGCTCACTATCTTCCACCCTCCCTTTAGCTCATCAAATGCTAAGCTCAACAACTTCACAAGGATGGAACCCACACTGCACCTGCTTGGTGTGCCCTTTGACCTGGCCCTGGCAAAGGCGGTCATGCAGGGCCAGCCTGGGGCAGCCACAAGGCTCCTGTACCAGCTCTTCATCCTGCTGCAGAAGAAGAAAAAGGCAGGGCTCACTGGCACAGCAATGGAGACCATGCAGCCGGCCGCCACTGTCCGCCTACACCGGGTGGAGAATGACATATACACTGAGGTGAGCTGGCCATCATAGCTCTGTGCTCTGCCTAGGTCAAATTTATTTATATAGCACGTTGTCATACACAGTGGTCCTTCAATGTGCTGTACATGTTATGCACAAAACCAGACTCAGACAGAATCAGACATAAGAATAAATCAGAATAAATTAGGTCACAGTAATATCATCCCACTGAAATATCATCCCACTGCGTGATTTGTTGTGATGTGTCTGATTTTGTCTCCGACGTCTTCTAGCGTCTCAAAATGGTGGTCAAGAGAGAGGCAGAGATCAAGATGCAGCTGATCAGCCAGCGGTACGAGATGAAAGCGCAGGACATGTACAACAAGTCCGTCATGGCGGACCTGGTGGAGGACCAGAAACGGCGACAAGAACAGGAGCAGCTGAGACTCCAGGATATAGAAAAGGTACTCAG
Organism: Alosa pseudoharengus; assembly: GCF_046254945.1. Classification (NCBI taxonomy): domain Eukaryota; kingdom Metazoa; phylum Chordata; class Actinopteri; order Clupeiformes; family Clupeidae; genus Alosa; species Alosa pseudoharengus. The sequence continues at coordinate 22,058,049 of NW_027468848.1, read as the reverse complement.
TGGGAGAGAGGGGGGAAAACAGCTGTCTGGTTTTAGTGACACCGCACTGAATACTTATTCTATGCTCATATTTACTCTGTTGGAATGTTATTGCAGCTCAGACTGACCCGCAAGAAACAGCAGGAGATCATGAGTCGCATTCTGACGGCCAGCATTCAGATTCCTAAGCCCCCGCCGAACCGCACCCTCAAAGCCCTCGAGAGGCAACGCCACCAGAGGAAACAGGTTGAGGCCAAGGTAGAGAGATAGTCTTCTTCAGCATTAACCTGTAGTTGGGTGTAGTGGAATCGTCTGGAAAAGTGAAAAAAAGATTTGCCACATCAGTAGGAGTCACTTCTAATCCCAATGGTATCCTCACCCAGTAAGACAAGTGTTTGACAAACTTTGCTTTGTCTAGAATGTTCATCTGGAAATTGCCCAGTTTGAGAAGAGCATAAAGAGACTGTGTCCTCCAGGCTTGAGGTATTTAAAATATTATGTGCGTTCTCTGATTATGGGATTATTCATGCTAATTAATACATTTTATGTCCTAATGTTGATATTTTCTGTGATGAAAATAGATTCTTACAAATAGATATTCTGTAATGCAAATAGAAAGTGGTTGAATATCTCGATCATGTGCCGCCCTCTACATTTCTCTCTCCCTTTCTCTCTCTCTCTCTCTCTCTCTCTCTCTCTCTCTCTCTCTCTCTCTCTCTCTCTCTCTTTCTCTGTGACAGTGATGGAGAGGTGGCCTTTGACTGCAGTACGGACACGGCCCAGGTGCTGCATCACACCCTGAGCCCAGACGAGATGATCAAGGCCAACTCAGAGTACATCCAGAAGATCCGCCAGCGTCTGGAGGAGGACACGGCGGCCCGCGAGCAGAGGGAGAAGCGGCGGCGCCGGGTCCTGGTGGAACAGCTTCGGGCCCACGAGGCCCAGGAGGTGACCACCGCACGACTGGACTCTACTAGTCTTACTAACTTATTTGACATAATAGTTCACCTTCTGCTTCACATTGAGCCATTCATGTATGTGGATCTGATCATAATTGTTATTGCAACTAAGATGTCATTTGTGTACCCAATGTGCAGTGTTATAAGTCAACACAATTTCCATGAGCAGCTAAAATGACATACATTAGCACTGTGTCTCAGTGTCTCAACTGCATGCTGATGAGTCAGTGGCGCGCTTGCTCGCTCCTGTAGGAGGCGCTGCGGGAGGAGCAGCTGGTGGAGCGTCTGATGCGTCAGTCCCAGCAGGAGAAGCGGCTGGCCGTGCAGCTCATGCAGATGCGCCAGCAGAAGGAGGTCCTGCGCCAGAACCGCATCCTCCGCGAGAGGCAGCATCAGGAGCAGCGCCAGAGGGACTTCCAGGAGGTGCTGGACAGGGAAGCGGTGAGATAGCGGTGGGCTGCGCGGACAGGGGGTCAAAGTTCACATTTCCTGGGCCATCGCTTCCTGTGTTCCCAGTGGTAGATAGACGTCACTCTGAAAAAATGCACTACACTGAAAATGACTATGACACAGTGGTACACAACCACATACAGAACATGAACATGCTAGTAGCTGCAATCTTGTGGACAGTTTACTGCATTCTTTGCTGCTTGACATGCTTGCATACTGTATACTCTAGGTATTAGCTAATCATGATTATGTGAGAGGTGATTGAAGCGCTTACCCTATTTATCAGGCTCTAGCAAGGCAGGCCAGAGTGGAGCAGACAGAGGAGGCCCAGAAGGAAATTGAATTACATGATAGGATTGCAGCTGACCGGGCCCAGGTGCGGTACAGGAAGCACTATGACTTCTGCAAAGAGGTTCTGGAGCAAGTAGTGGACCTGGCCACCAAAGCTGGGGAGTATCGCCTCTTCACTGCAAAGTATGTACAGCATATTTCTGAAGTGCACCATGCCGTAGTTTTGATAGATGGACTGTTCCTGTCCAAATACCGGTACATTCTGTCTCACTTATTTGACTCACTCAAATGTTGTTACAGTTATGTGCGTGATAATTGTTTTGGAGTTCCTGGAATCCTAATAAGCTCAGTTTTTAGACCCTGATATTGTCATTTTATATGGTATCATGAGGTGTTCAAATAAAAAAATTAACTTATTGTAAATGATGTCTGCTTCCTTTTCCTGCAAGTCATAAACTGTATATGGAAATATACCGAAACATATTTATGAATACATTTTAATTTCCAATTAACCAGTATTAATCAAAAATCACCTTTCATATCAGATAATATCCCATGTCCCACGATGTATTAAATAGACTGATTTCTACATTCATCAACATGGTTGCATGTGAGAGCAATCTAATAGGTACTTGCTTTGTATAATGCACCACCACCACTGTTTGGCAAGTAGCTGTGTTCAGTAACATGAGGCCCCATGTTTCTGCAGTCTCATCCCCGCTAAGATGATGCGAGAGTGGAAGGAGCTGTTCTTTAGTGGGAAGCCCCTGTATGAGCAGGCCTGTGTGGACCCGGCACCAGCAGAACCCACCCCTGAGCAGCTCATAGAGTTAGAGAAGGAGGCACTGCTCAATAGACAGGACTATGATGAGTATGTGGTAAGTGCAGAAAGGGGGGCAGCACCATTTTTCTTTCCATAATACTATACCGTACATACTTTACTTACACATACGAAAATGTTAAGCTTTGAGTGTTTCATAGTACAAAACTAGCAGACATGTTCTTAAAAAAGATTCAAGGAGCTCTATTACATGAGATTAAAAAGACAAAACATTTGTTAGAGCATGGCAGGGGACTGGGCGTGGCCTGAGGAAGGAGATCCAAAAAGTCCACCATCCAACAATGATATCCTTGGACACATAGTGCACAGGCTGCAGAACATTGTGAACCCACCTAAACCTGGGACCCCACCACCTCTGTTTCCTTGCTTCTTACTGAAAGCCTGTGTCCTCGGAAAAGTTCTCTCTGGGAAGACAACTTGCCTGTCCAAAATTGCACAAGGTTTGATTGAATTGGGAACACCTTGTCCTTGTACAGTAATTGGTATTTCTGAGTTGTCAGTGCTTTGTGTGTATTTAAGTGTTTTCTTATTTTGTTTTGTTTAGTCCATGGCATCCATGTCCTCTCAGCTACAGTTCTGATTCAAGAAGCCCTTGCTGCATTTCAAGCAGGAGAAACTGAAGTAGTTGAGAAGAAAGAATGTGAGGTCAGTGAGATCTGCCCCGATGAGTAATCCAGATGCCGTCATCATGAGACGTTTTTGAAGCACACCCTGAACTCTGTTTTTTTTTTTTTCTGTTTGGTGCCAGGCTCTAGAGGGCATCGATTCCCCAAACAAGGATGCTGATGAGTCAGAAAGGGAAAGTGAGAAAGAGGAGGCACTCACATCACATGAAGCTGGTTTGTGCCTTTCTTGTTGTTTTTGTTTGTGCTATTCTGTTCATTGAGCCCCCACCATTTTGATGTTCTTTTCATAACTATGGGCAAAACCTTTTCAAGGTGATTGTGCTGGATAGTTTATGTGGAAATGTACCAGACCTATTTTGGTATTCCATGCTGTATAATAACTGCAATTCAGATAGCATAGGTGTCCCTGAGGTCTCATTTGCAAAAGATGAGATTTGAAAAAAAATGTGTGATCTTATTATCAGCTACACCAGGTGAGGATCCTAAGCAGGAAGGAACTCCAGAGAAAGAGGTCACGCCTCAGGTGAGTTTGCCATACACACCATAGGGAATTCAGACCTTAACAGAGACTTGTCTTGGGTTCCTGAATCACTCAGCCGTGAGGTGTCTGTCCATAGTTGTCCATGAGAGCGCAGCATGGAGCTGCAGTGGAGAAGGTCCTGAGGGAAGGCCAGGCGGTCCCCAATGGGCTTCTAGTGGACATTATTGTCGATGCTATTAGGTGATGAAATGTTTCATGTAATTTTTCTGTACATTATGTGTTTTGTTTGAATGCTATGTGTTCATTTTAATACCTCAGTTGCAACAGTTGACATTCAGTATTGTCAAATACATGTGTTGAACACTTATTTTTCTGACCATGTGTTTTTTTTTTGTTTAGGCATGTTCCAGCAGGGTGTGGCTGGATTTTGGATGGATTCCCTGTTGATGTGGCCCAGGCCAAGCTCCTGGAGAAAGCCCTGAGTGGCTCTGACCCCGACAAGCCCAGCGGGAAGAGCAGACAGGCCAGTCTGGCCGTGGACAAGAACGTGCCTCAGGAGGCGCCCCCTTCCTCCAAAGCCCTGGACCTGGTCATCCTCATGGAGGTGGCGGACAACGTTGTTCTTGACCGCGCTGCCAAGCAGACCAGTGAGTAACAGTGTATTACGTCGTAATCCACCAGGTTGCCTTATTGTGCCTATGTTCCTGTTGGCATGACATGTAAATGTTTTCTAGTAGTTAAGGAGCAGAGCCCTGCCCAAGTGAAGGACGATGACCAAACACCTGAAGGAGAGGTGCCCACTACTCAGCACGACACAACAGAACAGGCTGTTAGAAGCTCCTCAAAACTTAACCTGAAGGGAAAACAGCTACAGCACTGGTAGGATCTTTTTTGCCCCTATTCTTGAGAGCTGGGTTGGTATTTAGTTTGCAAGTATTTTCTCTTTCTGTCTGTGTAAGTTCATTATTATTATTTGTTAGTTAAAAAATTAAAGAAAACATGTTTTGTCATCGTTGTGACAGGATAACAGGTTTCCAGGACACGTGGCCCAAACTGGAGGAGTGGTTTTCAGGGAAGCAAAATGTTCTGGTAAAGGTCAATGCTCAAGCAGATGAAGTGACAGTCTTCAAAAAAGTTGAAAAAATTATTCAAGACACCATGATTACCACTGAGAAAGGTAAATGCACCTTACTATACTGTACAATTCCCTTGTTTCATGTTGCTCATCATCTTTTGTTCCTATTTAGAGGTGACTCTTTATAGTTTAAAGTTAGTCCATGCTGCTGATTCTGAAGCAGAATACTGATGGCCATATTGGCTTGACGCTACAAAGGTCTGTGTTCCGGAAATAGAGTTATTGTCATATAAGAATTTGTCTGTTAAGAATTTGTCAGGTTAAGTGTGTAAAGGGGGGGGGGGGTGGTAATTAGATTAGATTAGCAATTTGAATGGCAGTTCTGAAGGTGCTGTGCCCTGTTTGTCAGCTGAGATTGCTGCCCAATCGGAGTCGGTCTCATCTGTGGCCGGACCGCCTCTGTCCACGACGACCCCCCCTGCCTCCTCATCTGCTCTGGCCCAGGAGGGCCTGACCACCCAGCGACCCCGCTCTAAGTCCATAACCCAGTCCCCCAGAGGTGAGCAGGCTGGCAGGTGGACCATGGTCAGGTCCTGGATGTCACTAGTCCCTCCCAGTATATTTTTAGAGACTTTACATACAGTAAATTATGAGCAATTAGTCCTGAACATGAACTAAGGCACATGATGGTATGGCATGTGGGAGCAGCAGTGTTTGTTCTTAAAGTTTTCTTGAATTAGCAAATAGATTTTGCCTCATTATTAAATTGGTTTTGGTTAGACATTAGACTTTGCACTTTGCCCACCATGTAAATTAGTGCCCTTAGTGTCAATCAGAATCTAAATCGGAGTGCGTAGACACAGTGGAGAAGATGAGGGCAGACATCAGTCTTCATATTATCATACCCAAAGCTGGGAGATTCAGTTGCTCCAGTTAACATCTGTTTCTCCTACAGCATCACACAGTCAAATAGAGGGGCTCAAAGAAAAAAAATCAACTCACTCCATCGAGGGGAAGGAGTCACGCCGCCAGCTTTCTGGAAAACTCTCTGGTAGGTGCAGAGCACTCCTTTATTGGTTCCCTTCCCTCACTTATTTAGAGATCGAAAGCTAAGTGTGCATGCATGTCTGGGATTACTTTTTCACACAGTATCAAATCATACATTTTTGATTCCTAGGAAGTGGGCTGGCGCCAGTCAGAAGGCTATCAGTGTCTTCCTCCTTTGAGCATGCTCTCGGAGAGAGTAGCAGTCCAGACTCAGCTGTTCCAGGGTCTGATGACTGGGTGTACGTGGACGAGCCTTTGTCTAAGGTACCACCACAGCCCAGGGTTCTCCGTCTGTCTAGCCACCTTCTTCAGCACAGTATGGAGAATGCAGTGACTGGGCTTATTAACCATCTGCCCATTCATCCGTCTTTTGTGTTTGGTGTTCAGGAGGTCTCTGAGTATCTGGTTCCCTACTGGGACAACGTGTGTGACTCCTATGTGACAAACGTGAAGGCAGTGATGCAGAACCTACGCAGGGAGAGGAACCTGATAATCCATCACCTGCACAGTGTGAGGTAACAAATATAGTGTTCACTAATGCTGGCAAAGATGTTAGTATCATAAGGCGTGTGTGTTTCACACACACTGAGGGACACACATTGAAATGCAGTTCTAATTTTTGAGATCGAACTCATGTCTGACTTCTCTCTAAGTTCTGTTGAAAACTAGTGAAAAACATAGGTGTCATTTTTAGCTGGTTGTTTTTAGCCGGTTGTTTACCTTTGCTTGTTGTAGGGATGATTTTAAGCAGTACCTAAAGCGTCCCGACCTGAAGCAGGAGTTTGTGTGCCAGTGGCAGCAGGACTATAACACCATCCCAGACGACATGAGGGAGGACGAGGAGACCCAGGCAGAGCTGCACCAGCGCTTGGATGTAACTGAAAAAGAGAGACAGCCTTTGAATACACTTACTCTGCTTAGGAAAGAAGCACCAGTACACTTAAGGAAAAGCACTTCACATATCAGGGATGCCTACATTTGTGCTAATATATCACAAAATGTTTGGCATGACTCCGCCTGTGGGCCAACAGATTACTTGATGAGACGAGTAAAAACTCGTGTGTCTGGTGAATCCCAGAAGTCAATGAGTACGACCAAAAATACGAATAGATTTGTTCATATATCACCAATGAGTGCGTATCAGAACAATTGTGTGTGACTGCAATATGCCCAACCCATGGGCTCCTTAAAGGCCATGACATAGCTACAGCTCTGCATGAGCTGCTGTCGCTACACTTGTCAGTGCGTTGCTCTTCTTGAGTGTGTGTCGTTTAGAAAACTAGAGCGCCACGGTCGGCTCTTCTCTTCTCTGAGTCCGCTCTCCTCCTGTGTCCCCGTGCGTCTCCCCGTCCACAGGACCTGCGTGAGCGCCTGTGGGACATCTGCGACCGGAAGAAGGACGAGGCCGAGCAGGAGCGGGCGGCGCTGACGGAGGACGGCTGGCTGGAGGACCACGCCGCACTGCTCCATAACCACTTCTGCTCGCTCATGCAGGTACAGTGTGGAGGGAGCCCTGTCTGTCCAGTCTCTCAGGCAGCCACACTCCCAGACCATGAGCGCACATGACAACGCAATCGTATGGGTAGAATAGAGGTCACAGGGGGAAGTCTACAAATTCCTGTAAACATCTATGTGGAATAGAGTTGAACAGCTTTCCTTACAGAACATTTCAAGACACACTCCAGCAGTTTATTATACCCCTAAATCTCTTCTCTTTTCCTCTGAAGTCTACATTCACTCAGAAGTTGTTTTCATGAAAAAAATCCTGTCATGGCCTCAAAGTGGCTTAAATATTACACCTTATTACACCTAACTATCTGGCCCCGCCCCCTCTCCACACACTGCTCACCTGCTACAGGCTGCTGCAGCTGACACATTAGCTAGCTTGTTAGCATCTTCATTAAGAATTTTCCTGTCCCCAGGTATTCAGGATTGGTTTTGTGCACTTATGATGCACTCTTGATGCCTGAATTGGCCCACCTGCGCTGTGATTGGTTGAAATCCTTGGCCATGACTTTGACAGCTTATTTCGCTCATGATGTCTTATAAAATGTGGCAGACATCATACATATGTTAACCGGGTTCAAAACTTGATTCTCATCAGGGCTGGCCTTTCAGATTTCTCTTGTAACTCAACTGTGTTCAGGATATCACATCATCACAAAAGCCTGTTTGTGTGTTGTGCTGTGTTGTCCGGACAACACAAGGTGGAGGTGGACCGTTTCCAGGACACCCTGCGTCTCTTGCGGGACTACTACTACAGCATGCGTGGGACCGTGCTGCCGGAGGTACCTGCTGACTTCACCTGCATTCCCCTGCTGGACATCGTGGAGGACGAGGAGGGGAACGCTGGAGAAAAATCCAAAAGGTAAGTATAGGTATGTCTGGCTCCAGTCACACTTGGGATACTTGATCTTTACTGCAAAGGCCTTTTGCAGATCTTTACTGCACACGGAGCCCAGATTTCTCGTCCGAAATATTCACACAATTAAATAATAGGTATGACTTTATGTTGTGTCAATCATTTTTGCACACACAGGCTTGATTTTGTGTGTGTTTTTTTTTCTTTCATATCTGTATAGTGTCAGTGAATTAGATTTCCTACTGCAGTACCAAGGCCTTTAGTCAATCAGTCAATGAATCAGTAGGTCAATGCTGAGTGTGTGTGTGTGTGTGTGTGTGTGTGTTGTGCCGGTGTGTGAAACAGCCCCCCTGGCTCAGTGACCCCCGACAGAGCCAGCAAAAGTGGCGGGAAAAAGGACTCAGATGGACCAGAGGAGAAGAAAACAAAGATGTAAGTGACGCCCAGAAGGTGCACTGTGCTCAATGTTCAGTGCTACAATGATCATATTATGTTAGATCAAACCATGAATTGAAAAAATAAAACCTTCCATTTAATTGCATGTAGAGTCGAGCATTGTCTTCAAGAGAATCCATAGACATTCTATCTTTTATTGTCTGAAGTGAATACGTCCATTGGGTTACTTTGAATCAGTCCCACTCACAGTAAGTACTGACTTCTGATTTGGTTTCAGCGTCCCCCTGATTGCGAGGAGGCCCCTTACTGCAGACTCGGCAAAGCAGAGGGGCTCGTCCCAAGCTGATGAGAAGCTGGTCAATGACACGTACCAAGCTGTCCTGACGGCTGTAAACAACCTGGTGGGTATTTATTTACACATGGCCTGGTCTGCTCCATCATCATCAGAACAGGGAATCATTTTACTATTATACGATTAATTTGCACATCATCCTGGAAGACTTTCTCACCAGGGTTGTGCACAATTCGAATTGCAATTCTACTTCCTAATTGCTACCTCAATTGAAATGCAAGTGAATTTCAAGAATTGAATTGGAATTTAAGAGCCAGTTTCAATCAAGGGGATGGTTGTCATAGTAGCTGATCCATTTTACTTATTTGTGGTAAAAAAAAAATGGTGTCATTAGTAGTTTTGTGAAAAAATATCTTTTTGATTTACAGCAATGATGTACCACACTTGGGGCGGTGGTAGTGTAGTGGTTAACCCCAAGTTGCTCCGGGGACAATGTGATCCCTTGTAATATAGCTGACATATGTAAGTCACTTTGGTCAAGTGTCTGCTAAATGTAATGTAATGTAATGTAATGTAATTCTACAAAAGCAGCACTATGAGGTGTCATAGGGGGAATGTGCTGAGGGTTGTTGGTCAAGTTGCGCTGTGTTGGGTGTCCAGATACAATGGCATGTGCTGGGGCTTGTTGGTCAAGTTGCTCTGTGTGGGATGTGTGTCCAGATGCAGGCGGAGCTTCAGCAGCAGGAGGTGGAGGAGAGTCGAGACAAGCAGGTGCTGGAGCGTGAGCGTCAGCTCCGCATGTCCCAGGCCTCGGCCCCCGCCAACTCCGCCAAGGACAAGAAGAAAGGAGGAGGAGGAGGAGGAGCAGCCAAGAAGAAAGGTGCAGCCCCACCCCACCCATCTCTCTCTCTCTCTCTCTCTCTCTCTCTCTTTCTCTCTCTTTCTCCTTTTCTCTCTTTTTTTTTATCTTTCTCTTTCTCTCTTCTCCCTTGTATCTACCTCTCCTTCTCTCTATTTCTTTCTTTTTCTCTCTTTTCTCCCTCTCACTCTCTCTCTCTCTCGCTCTGTCTGTGAGCCCTGCTCTCTCTCTGTGTTGACCTTACCCCCGCTGGGCCTGCTCTGGTTCTCAGATTCGTCCCCAACCCAGGAGCCCAGCCCTCCGCCTGTCCTGGACCTGCAGGAGGCCCGCAAGGTGGCCATCAGGACCAAGATCAGACAGGAGTACCTGGCAGCCCTGGAGCATGAAGGTGACCGCCACGTGTTCATTCAGTGTTGGGAAATGTTGAGCACATAAGGGTCTGAAAATCTTCCCTTAGGTCTCGAGAGTGACATAGTGTGACCACGAACAATGAAACACATTTTTCCCCTTCTGTTGGTTTTGTGTGTGTGTGTGTGTGTGTGTGTGTGTGAGTGTGTGTGTGTGTACTTGTGTGTGTGTGTGTGTGTGTGTGTGTGTGTGTGTGTTTGTGTGTGTGTACTTGTGTGTGTGTGTGTGTGTGTGTATGTGTGTGTGTGTGTGTGTGTGTGTGTGTGTGTGTGTGTGTGCGTGCGTGCGCATGCCTATGTGTGTGTGTGTGTGGTGCTGTGCGCCCGTCAGACTGTGCGGTGAAGCAGCGTCTGAAGCTGATAAAGCGGCAGGCTGTGGAGACGATACAGAGCCTGCAGACCCGCGCTGACCACACCTTCAGAACCCTGGAGGACTGGCTGGGCGCTCGCTTCCTGGCTGAGATGGGCAGGTGAGGGCAGCCTGTGGTCTCATTGGTGTTTAGCTGAGGGAACATCTTGGGATGTGTGTGGGTGATGGTCAAGGAGTATATGTGAGTACATCACTGCTGAGCACTGTAGCTTTTGTGTGTGTGTGTGTGTGTGTGTGTATGTGTGTGTGAAGTCCTTGTGGTGTCAGATCATTTCTAGTGTGCATTGTTTGTCTCAGCAATGATGCAGTGTGGTGTGATGGAAACGTTTATGTGACACCCCACAGCATCGATCAGCTGGCAGAGGTGGCGCGCCACCACATTGAATCGGCCACCAAAGTCCTGCACGAGCTCATGCTGGTGTGCACCGACTTCTTTGTGGACGGGGACCTGCGTGTGCTGCCCAGCCCCAGCCCTCCACCACGGCCCCCTGCCCAGGAGGTGCCCGTGGACACCACCCTCACCATCCTCCAGCTGCAGGCCTTCCACAGCCAGCTGCTCAAGGTCGCCCCCTCAGGTCAGGAACGGGAGCTCACCTTATTTTGTGTGGTGTGTATTTGACGATCCTTTTTCCAGATATGTTCAGCCCTGTTTTCCCTCACGTGCTTCTAGGGATGCTGTCCAGTAATGAATTTTCAGAGATCCTAAAGGAGCTGACATTGATGAACATGGGTGACAACGACCTGCCAGACACCTGGATGAACATCTCAGAGTCTCAGGTACTCGTTTACATGCTTGTCGAGTACCCATACAAAGCACCCATACACATACACATACAACACAAAGCAGTTCTTAATCACATGGAGTGCCTGAACCAAACTGTCTGGTTGTAACAGATAACCAACAGTAACCAGACACCATACACCTACAGAAGCAAGTTCTGAAGTTGCTTTAACCATGTTGTACACTGACTTCAATGGGCCATGACTTGTGTGTAGATCCTGGACCTGGTGACCGTCCTGTCTCAGGACTCGGAGATGCTGGACTGGCGCCTCTTCCTGCTCAGCGCCGCGCTGCCCTGGCCCATGCCCACCAAGCAGCTTCTGCTCCAGGTGCTCAACCGCTTCCGGGCCGCCGACCCCCAACACACGGGCTTCATCACAGAGGACCAGTACCTGCAGGTACCTTCCCCCCCCTACCTCCACGAAAGTACTGATGAGCAACTGATCAAATACTGATTAGTCTTTTTGCTTGCTTTTTGAAGCGTACAACTCTCACCAAAATGCAATCTAGGGTCTTTTTGTGAATGTCATTTAAAAGCATAATTAGGACGGAAGTGCGACTTTTAAGATTGACCGTATTGTCGTTTTTGGGTCAAATGGCCTTTTGAACGTTTGATTCGGGTACATTCACAAAAAGACCCTAAGTTGCATTTTGGCGAGAGTTACGCTTTAAGCTCATTAGTATGTTATTTATATACAGACTGTTTCTTTTTCTTCTCAGATTGAGCTGTGGTTTACAAACGATGACACTTTAGCAATTCCTGATGACCCCTCTGAACCATTGCCATATGACAGGCTGGCTAACCTAAAGAAGGTGAGCTGCTATGCATGCAAGCAACACTTAACTTATATATCAGAATCTGGTCATAACTAACCCTAATATCACTCCTCATGCGTTGGGGTCATAACTAACCCTAATATCACTCCTCATGCGTTGGGGTCATAACTAACCCTAATATCACTCCTCATTCATTGGGGTCATAACTAACCCTAATATCACTCCTCATGCGTTGGGGTCATAACTAACCCTTATATTACTCCTCATGCGTTGGGGTCATAACTAACCCTAATATCACTCCTCATGCGTTGGGGTCATAACTAACCCTAATATCACTCCTCATTCATTGGGGTCATAACTAACCCTAATATCACTCCTCATGCGTTGGGGTCATAACTAACCCTAATATCACTCCTCATTCATTGGGGTCATAACTAACCCTAATATCACTCCTCATGCGTTGGGGTCATAACTAACCCTTATATTACTCCTCATGCGTTGGGGTTTGCTGCATAGTTTTTCTTCACGCTGTTTGCGGAGCCGGACTCACCTGCAGCCCGTCTGGACTACATGGACATGCTGCTGTACCTGGCCGCCCACCGAGACGCCGTCCAGGGCTTCGTCCGGGCCCTTAGCCTGGTCACTGGACAACCTCTGCACTACCAGTCCAACACCAGCCCACTGCTCAAGGTCAGTAGAAATCACCTGATGTGTGTTCATGAAAGAAGGTTATACGATTTTCTCAAAGCTCTGAGGTGCGTTCAAATTCGGCAAACATTGCCGAACGTTTGTGGTGAACATGTTTTCTCTCAACAGTTAAATTTGAACGATTTGGTGTTAACATTCCATTGTAACGATAATTGCATTGTTACCTTCGTCAAGCTCACGTCCAGTTACACTGTATGTTCGCAGAGAACTACCTCCTCAGACTGTTTGCGAGTCTTTGCAATCGCTCGCCAAAAACTCAAGGCAAACAGAAACCTGTTTGCAAACGTTCGCCTATGTTTGCGAATTTGAGCGCACGTTGTTATCTAACTCTGAAGAGTGTGTGTGTGTGTGTGTGTGTGTGTGTGTGTTCCCCAGTCGGTGCTATACATGGGAGAGGAGGCTGAGGAGGTGGCCGAGGCGGAGGAGGAGGAGAGCCCCGAGGGCGCTGACGGCGAGGGGGTGACCATCTCTGCCCTGCTGCACGTGGTCTGCCACAGAGACAGCAAAACCTCCTGCCACAACCCCTTTCAGCCGAACCTTAGTAGCAAGGAGGAGTATAAGGAGGTTTGGAACACACATATACATACTCATATTACATTATATACTATTCAGCACAGTGAACTTATACACTCCACTTATAAGAGACTTACACACTACACAAGTGTCTTGGATATTTATATAATCCAATCCAATCCAATTTCACTGATGCTTCAGAAACATACTTACATACATACATTACATTACATACATACATTAATGTTAAATAATATGTATGATGCAAGGTGGTATTGAATCTGTTTAGTGCTAAGAACTGATTCAACAATCGATCCTAATGATCTTAATACATGGCGGCTGGTTTGCTGGGCAGGAATTAATGAAGATCTACAAGGATCTGGGCTTTGGGCCGGAGGAGAAGGCTCCGTTCTCACTTCTGTCCCAGGTGCCCTGGATTCAGAACCTGATGGAGAGCACCCTGCAGTACCAACTCCCTGTGAGTCCTCCAATCACACACACACACACACACACACACACACACACACTCACACACACACACACACACACAAAATCACACAAACAGTGGGGGAAATAAATATTGAACACGTCACCATTTTTTTATTGAACACGTCACACATTTTTTTCTGAGTCAGAAAGATAGTCAGAAGAGTAGCCCAAAAGCCAAGAACCACTTGTAGAAAGCTCCAGAAAGACTTGGAGGCACCAGGTCCAATTGTTACAGAGAAAATCATAGACAGTGCACTCCACCGCCATGGCCTCTATGCACGCTCACCTCACGACTCCATTACTGAAGAAAAACATGTTGAAGCTTGTTTAAAGGGACACCAGGCAAGCCTGAGTCAAAGTCCTTTTAGGCAAGTCCCTCCACTCGGCGGCCATATGGCAACGCTTTTTGGGCACTCGTCGGGCATCCATTTCGGCGGAAATGCGCGTGTGCAAGGTTTCACGACACCAATCTTGCTCCAGCGGCGAGATCACAACACATGATTGGCGCGATGTCTTCACAACACACCATATGATTGGCTCAATGTATTCACATCGCACCACATGATTGGCTCAATGTATTCACATGTCGACGTTTTGCCGAGGAAGGGGTGTGATATGTGTAGTAACGGCCATATTGCCGTTACAAACTAGCCCCATGCATTTCTATGGAGTATTTTTTGAGTGCTGTGTCTCCTCATTAGAAAGTCTCTGCCTGAGTGCCTTTTCTCTACAAAGCTCCCCCTAGTGTCTGTACATGTCGATACGTGTGCGAGCCCTCGCTCGGTCTGAAGCTCTTTTCTTTTTGTTTGCATCTTCCGTCAAGGGTTTTCGCTGCTTCTTCGCCAGCTCTGCAATTATACACACGTTTGCAACAATCGCTAGCCGGGTTTCGTTAGCCTGCCTCTGTGCTGGGGATGCAGGATGTAAACTGATCCTGCTTCTCGCGATATCTGAGACTTGTGAGACTGAAGGTCGCGGGTAGGATACACCGAACTTGCAAGCGGGATATTCTTCCAACAGGCAGTAGGGGCAGGCGAGAGAGTCTTCATTCGCCCTGTAATGAGTCATTTAACCATATACCAACTTACGAAGATGATTAATTAACACGAAAACATTGCCAGGTGTCCCTTTAAAGTTTGCTACACAACCTTTGGACAAGCCTATGAAATACTGAGAGAATGTAGTCTAGTCAGACGAGAGCAAAATTGAACTTTTTGGCTGTAATACTACACACCATGCTTGGAGGAGAAACAATCACCCTCACATCACCCTAATAATACTACACCAACAGTGAAGTTTGGAGGTGGAGGCATCATGGTATCGGGCTGTTTTTTATCTCATGGTACTGGCAGACTTAGAAGACACCTGAATACTGCGACTGATTAGTTCCTTCATCCAGGAAATCTTGAAGCTGTCATTACAAACAAAGACTTTTCCGTAAAGTATTCAAGACATTTCAGTTGGGCGTGTTCAAATTTGCGTTCAATACTTTTTTCCTGTGTCATTCCACTTTATTAAATATAACTTTATTTAAGAACTTAAGAATAAAGAATTTTTGAATTTCTTTATATGTGTAGATTTCCTGAGTCCGGGGAAAATTTCATGTGAATAGCTTCATTGGAAAGAAATGTTGAGGCGCAATACTTATTTCCCCACTGTAAAGGCACACATAATCACACATAAACACACACACTTGCTATTGTGCTATTGTTAACATCATGGCATAAAACAGTCTTGAAACTAATCTTCCTGCAATATCCTCAGTCTGTCATTGCTATTTGACCCACAGGATATCCATAGGATCTTGTATGCCCAGCAGAGTAGGAGGGAACCCTTGGGCTTCAGCATGTCATAAACTACACCATCCAATATAAGTACCCACTGTATCTCCACAATAAACTTGGTTATTCTTTATACATGCATAATTGCCTTTTTATCCAAATGCATATAGTTTAGAGTGTGCTTGGCAAACAACAGGTAATCAGTATCTCTCGTCCCAATGTTCAGGATTGAAGGAAATGCATTGTGAATTCACTGTGACTCTACAGCCCAGAATGATCTGGAAATAATTTGCTCTCTTGAGAGTCACCTGTAGTAATGATGCGTGAGTCAGATGTGCATCATCGGCCCTTGACGCTGATGTGTTTTATATTGCCTAGAGGCAAGACAGGCAACAGCCTCTCGTCTATTTTTGTCTGAGCTGGGAGGCCTTCTGCGCTATCTCTAATTGTCCAAGGTGGAAGTTTCCAAAGCAAAAACACACATCTACTCAGAGGAGAGACAGTGAAGTGGGCTCAGTAGTGCCCAGTCATTTGAATAACCTTCATATGATATATTTCATTCAGAACAGGCTTCTTGCAGCTAACAATCCATTTGTTGGTTATTTCATATACTGTAAGGACAGATACTAAAATGTTTGTGATAAATAGAAACTTTGACAGTTTTGGTCCAAGGAATTATGGACTGGTCTTGTGTAGTGCCAATCTCTCTGCTCCTGTGGTCGTACAACCATTATACAGCTTTAGTGTGGACTTTGCCTTCTCAGCCTCTCAAAAATAAAAACAAGTGTAAGGAGAATTATTTATTTGTGTCTGTTTATTGTTCGGAAGTATTAAACGTTTACAAGTTTACCAAGATGGAGTAAAAGAGACCTCAAATGACGCAATACTGACCATCTTAATAGCTTTCCTGACTCTTACTCTTACTGTATAAATGCCACTATAGTTGTAACTGTCCAGCTCCCAGTAAAATGAGTGGGCCATTAAAGCTTCCCAGAGCTCCAGTGAGGAGACTCTGCGCGCCCCTCTCTCCTAATGACTTCACATCCTTTTTTGATAGGACACAAAGACGCTTTTGTCCTGGAAATTAACATGTCAAGCATGACTCATTGCCAACTGCCAATCGGCTCACTCGGAACCATATCACTCGCGAGCATGGAAGGGATTGTTATGGTAACTTTACTTGTTTTCCAGTCTATGAACAGCATCAATGCGACTTCATAATTTGAACTGAATGCATCATTTAATACGGATAGACACTATTGATTGACATAATGCGTCTGCCACTGCTGAATCACATAATTAAAGTAAAAGCTTTCCACAGTCCTATACACGCTCTTTGAAAAGCTCTCTACTTTGAAAAGCTGCACCAACCCTAACCCTAGGCCCTAGCACATTTCAGTATGTTATGAAAGGTAGACCTAAATGTTTTTTTTTTTTTTTTGTATGAGCTAAAATATCTATGGGTCAGATTGGAGGAAAACTAAATGTCATTTTTGTCTAATTTCAACTAAATTGTTCAGTGATAAAGTTATCTTGTTTATAATTGGAAAATATGAATACAATAAATAAATATCGAAAGAAAAACTTTTAGATCATAAAGAATGACCAGAGCACACACTGGATGGTGAACTGGATGGTGAACATCAGTTAGAGATCGGTGATGCCCTGATACAGTTTAACAGCCCCTGTCCTAACAAATCACTGGCAACAGATATAATTGATCTAAGTCCCAACGTATGCCAGTGTCTGCCATGACTCTGCCATCATTAGTTGGTTTCTGTGGTAATTACGGCAGTGATTTGATTAGCAAACGCAAACAAACAAAGATGGAGAATGCCGATGAGTATGCAAAGTGGACTGATATAGATGCTGTGTGTATATATTTGAAGGATTATTTAGCATTCATTTTAAATACATAAAATCATCTCTGTATGTTGCTCTTTAAAGTAATCTGATATTAGTTTTGGATGACTATTTTAGTGTTATATTATCCAGGTTAATGTTGGATCATTTGTTATCTATATATTTTATAGCATATGATATACCATATTTTAATCTGTGACAGATTTGTTTCCTATTTTGTGTTTTGCGTTAAGCACTATCTAACAGGAGACAGTATGTCCATCACCTTTTTCAAACTTACTGATGCAAATCCACCTCCTCATCCTCTTGGCAGAGGATTGAGCCTATTGCCTATTATTGAGTTATGGAGACCAATGCGCCGCCCATCAGTCCCCTAATGATGACCGTTTCTCTCAGATCTCAGATGTTGGAGCTGTTTCTACTGTGGTTGTGCCAGCTATGGCCGAGTCCAGTTTGAATTCTTTTCCAGGTTTTAGTCTGTTTGGAGAGTTTATGTTTCAAGAGACGAGCCCACGCGCGTGCGCATCCAGAAGTGCCAATGTGGGGAAAGGATGAATGTTGCTGCTGGGATCTGCGGATGTCAGCTTTACGTGAAGAAAGGCGTGAAGAAAGGCATTTATGGAAAGGCTGAAGATGCTGCAGAGTTGCAGGCTTACGGTGAGCTCCTGGTCAGCCATGACGTGTGATCCACAAGTGTCTTTCAGTGAAGAATGTGACCCTCAGATGGGTATATACGTATTGTTTAGTTAGATTAAATACATCACTTGATCTTCAGTAAAATGGGTTATACAGTGCAGACATACAGGACATGAGAATGGGATTGTGCTATTAATCAGAGGCGGACAGAGTACACAGCTTCATTACTTGAGTAAAAGTACAGATACCCCTTGCTAAATTTTACTCAAGTACAAGTAAAAGTACAACAGTCAGATGTCTACTTAAGTAAAAGTACTGAAGTACTTGTTTTTAAAATTACTTGACTACCAAGAGTACAAGAGTAGCCTACATTTTCTAAATATTGCATTACTACTGCCACAGTGTTTACATTTACAGTATGTACAGAAACGTACATGGAGTTATGAAAAATGTTAATGTACCTTGGAGAATGTAAAAGGAATTGAAAATAAAATCAAGTCATTTTCATCTTTTTACCACGTTGCCAGAGATGGGCAGTATTTTCTAATACATATATTTAAAATACGTATTTCAAATACAAAATACTATTTTGTAATTGAAACACTTGAAGCGAAAACTATCATTAACTTGTTCAGAAAATTGAAATAGTCTGGCGAGGTGGGGCCACGGGTTGGCACATTCCCGGGATGGACTTGCTGCGTCTTCATCCATTGTTTCATCCATGGTTTCGTCTCTTATCTAAATCTGACCATGTAGTTGACTTTGGCGGAAAGCTGAAGGTGATTGCTGATAGGCTGTCCCAATCAGTGGTGCCTGCACAATCCAATCACGTTTGAGAGGGAAACAACAAATTGAGGGTTTCTGAGATTTTTCTTTTAGAAGAAGTAACGGGTACTCACGGTTATGGATAGAAATGTAGTGGAGTAAAGAGTACAATATTGGCCTCAAGTACTGTACTCAAGTAAATGTACTCCGTTACTGTCCGGCTCTGCTATTAATGTAGTGTTCCGTACATTTAGGCAAAATCAAAGACATATCTGAAAGCAATGTATAATTCAGACTATTATAGCACACATACATTCTTTTGTGTGCATGATATCCATGAGTGACTGCAATACAGGCGCTTGTGTCTGAAGGTAGCGCGGGACGTATGTACTTCTGAGAACATCTGAGAGCTGCTGTATCTTCTGGACATCTACCAGTTAGTGTGGGCATTTTTTTCTTAAAAGTCTGTAGAAGATAATGCACACATTGCAACGACTGAAATAGGGCAGATGGAATTTGAGAGGAATTTTTACCTTTTTTTTTTTACATTTGTGTAGTTATTACTGAAATCAAATTAAGTTGCTTAATGAGGTGTTCTAAAAAAAGATTAATAAGACTCAAATAAATGATGCATTTTGACCTGAAATGCTACAATTTGACCTGAACCAATTGCTACTTCTCTGATAATAGCCTGAAAACATTAGGTGAAACTTTCCTCTATATATTTTATAAAGGCTCATGATACAGTTTTGTGTCTTGTGCTACATATATTACATGATGGTCACTTTCAGACCAAAACGCACAGAACTAACTGAAATTGCGCCGTCCTTTGCCTCCATTGTCTTACTCGGTTATGCAAGGGAATGAAAGGGGGTTGGGAATGTGTCTCTTGCTCTCTCTCTCTCTCTCTCTCTCTCTCTCTCTCCCTCTTTCTCCCTCTCTGTTGCCCCGACTCTTTGTCCACAGACCTTTGGGTGTACTAATCCAGCCAAAAGACTTCATCCCCAGACAGACTTCAGGCACCATCTTATGCACGGCCCCTACCAGGCAGCACTGGAGATTTGACATGGCGAATGTGTTTGTGATCCTCTTTCTAGTTCTGGACTGGCTCGTCCTCCTGCAGAGCGCCAAGATCCTCACAGTCTGTTTAATTGGTAAGTACCTCAGTAAGGTCTAAGTGTTTTGGCTGGTGACTGTTTTGTGGTTTGGTGGTTCCACAGTATTGTAAGTGGTGTGTGTTTAAGTGTTTTGAGCTTGGCCAGTTCCAAGTGAGCGAAGATGTAAACGTACTGTAGAGGTGACCGCTGCTGGAACATTTATTCCGAGGATGTGAGAGACGGTTGGTTTTGCCTTGCAGGGGGCAGCCATTACATGCTCATGGATGAGGTCTCGCACTCTTTCCACCAAAGTGGCCACAGCGTACGGATGCTGCTTCAGCTGGGCAATCCGGTCATTAAAGGTGAGCTTGGCAGAAGATGGGAAACTTCACTCACCTGTTGTTCCACTTTTGTTCTTCTTCTGTGGTTGTGATAAAGCTGACAGTAGCAGTTGGTCAACAGTGGAACACATATTGTCATTCTAGGACTTGAGTATGCTGGACGCCCAAACAGCTATGAATTAACCACCTGGTCACCTGGTGAGAATTACATTGAAGAATACAATGGATGGTTCTTTGTGCAGCAAAAAGAGTTTCTTCTTGGCAGGTGAAGCTGTTTGTGGTATCATGCATTTGTATTTTTGTTTAGAAACTAGAACATTTCACGTTAGTGATGTTAATAAGTGGGCTACAAACAGAGGTTGACATACTAGCGAAGATGGCATGATATGAGATGCTCATTTGTCTTCATCTATGAACTTGCACACAGGAGTAACTTCAGTGGCTTCTTGAACTTCATGGGACACCTAGCCTACCACTGCGATCTCATTTTGAGTGACTCTGAGCTGATGGACTTGCTGCGGAGGGAATCTTTTGACATGGCCATACTGGACGCCTTCAACCCCTGCTCCTTCCTGCTGGCCCACTTCCTGGGCCTGCGCTACGTGGCGTTCTACCCCGGGTCCCTCAACGGACCCCTCTCCGTCGGCCTGCCCAGCCCCCTGTCCCACGTGCCGGTCTTCAACTCTGAGCTGTCTGACCGGATGGGGCTTTTCGGCCGTCTCAAGAATGTCGTGTTTT
This sequence comes from Alosa pseudoharengus, assembly GCF_046254945.1. Taxonomy (NCBI): domain Eukaryota; kingdom Metazoa; phylum Chordata; class Actinopteri; order Clupeiformes; family Clupeidae; genus Alosa; species Alosa pseudoharengus. The sequence goes on along the minus strand of NW_027468848.1, from coordinate 22,037,125 downwards.
CCCTGGTGTCCCCCATCGCGGAGCAGCTGATCCATCAGAGGTTCCAGCACGTGGCAGAGCGCCACTTCCTCTCACCGCCGGCCATGTCCGAGCTGTACAGCCGAGCGGAGCTGTGGGCCTTCAACACAGACTTCTCCCTGGAGTTCCCACAGCCACTGATGCCCTATACCGTGTGTGTGGGGGGACTGCTGTCCAAACCCGCCAGGCCACTCTCTCAGGTGCCCAGTCCCCAACAACAACATCATCAGTAGGGTAAAACTAACCTGTCTCACGACCGTCTAAACCCAGCTCACGTTCCCTATTAGTGCATGAACAATCCAACACTTGGTGAATTCTGCTTCACAATGATATGAAGAGCCGACATTGAAGGGTCAAAAAGCGACTTTGCAGCCACAAGCCAGTTATCCCCAGAGAGATAGACTTCACTGGACACAACACATGCCCTCCACATAATGCACTCTCCTCCCTCCAGGATCTAATGAATATCTTAAAAGGGGCCAGCATCAGCCTTAGTAGGGCTGTCACAGATAAATACTTAGTACACACATTTCTACTTGTCTATGTCTTTCACAATTGCATATCTGATAATTGAATTTGAGGAAATGTTGAAAAAAAAGTTTTTTTTTTGCAGGACCTGGAGGACTTCATTGGTCAGTATGCAGAGGAGGGGTTCATAGTGGTCACCCTGGGCTCCATGGTGTCCTCTGTCCCTCTGGAGGAGCTGCTGAGGGAGATGAACGCAGGCTTCGCCCAAGTCCCCCAGGGCGTCGTCTGGAGGTACCACCCGCTGCGATGGCCACCCCACATTCAACCTGCACCCAATGTAAAACTGGTGGACTGGCTGCCTCAGAACGACCTGCTAGGTACCAGTGTGGTCAAAAATACTGAAAAAAACTCTCTGCACATGTTGGCCTATTGCTTATTATGTCTTATCTGTATGTAACGTCTGTAAATTATATGTACATGGTGTTGCCTGTATATATTGTGCACATTTCCTATATATATATAGTCATTGTCTATGTATTTTCTGTACTGATAGAGTGACTCCAAATGGCCAGAAACAAATGTGTTCTATATGTGTAACCATACCTGGCCAGTGAAATCTGATTCTGATCCTGGCTGTATTGGAGTTCCATTTGCCTTTCTCTTTCCTCAGGGCATCCCAAGGTGCGTCTCCTGGTCACTCATGGAGGTCAGAATAGCCTCCTGCAGGCCGTGTACCACGCTGTTCCGGTGTTAGGCGTGCCTCTCTTCGGCGACCAGTTTGATAACCTTGTGCGAGTGGAAGCCAAAGGCCTGGGGTTAGCTGTCAAACCCACAGATATCCAGAGAGATGTCCTCAGTGGCACAGTGACCACACTCATAACAGACCCAAGGTAAAGAGGCTAACATGATGACCCAATGATGTTGTCAAGGCTAAAAAAGGCTATACTTGTTGTGTTCTCCCTCCACAGGTTCTAGGAAAAACTGAGGCCGAATACTTCATCGTTTAATAGTCCTTGTTATTTTTTTTATCAAGGTCCATGTTACTTTTTAACAACTATGTTATCTACTATATACACTAACATAAAGAGTTGAACAGACTTGTTCTTGGGTAGAAGCTGTCTTTTTGCTTTTGTCAGTGTATTGTGTTGCTATCAACGTGTCATCTCCCTGACCCACTCCTGTGTCCCCCTGCAGGTATAAAGCCTCCGCTGAGTCTCTCAGTCGGATCCACCGGTCACTCCCGCATCCCCCGGGCCAGCGGCTGGTGCTGTGGGTGGAGCACGTGATGCGGAGCGGCGGTGGGTCTCACCTGCGGCCCTTCTCCCTCCAGCAGCCCTGGTACCAGCGCTGCCTGCTGGACGTGGCTCTCCTCGTCGCCCTGGTGACGCTCGGACTGGTGAACTTGGGAGTAGCGGCCTTTCAGAGCTACGAGGGGCGAAGCGAACTTAAACAGGACTGATGTAGGACTGGTGCATGTGCAGGGGTTTGTTTTGGATAATGCTGTGAAACCGACATACAGACACTTGGATGGTTTGATGGATTGAAGTAATGCTTTTATATTCTTGCATATATTGCTGCAGTGGACCAGACGAGTTAATTAAATGGATGACACACTGAATATGTGCAAGAGGTTTTGTTTTTATCAGCATGCTTGCTTATCAAAAACATTTCAATTATCACAATTATCACAATTATCACAATTATCACAATTGGCCAAGTGAAATCCGGTTTCTGTTTTTGCTCTCATAAAAAAAACCTGTCCTTTCCTTAGAAGAATGAGTAGAGTTGACGCTCCACCAAGCTGATCTGAAATGTGATTTCTGTCTTCATGTGAATTTTGAGCATCCTGTTTTTCTCTGAGCCTGTCTTCAGCTCAGTCTGTTCTGGGTGACTCTATTATGGCTGTAAACAGGGCCTTTTAAAAATAGATTCTGGCAAACGCTGCACTTGTACACAAATGTCACATTTAGTGTTGTGTATCCAGTGGACACGGTGGGAGATAAATTAATTGGATCATCTGATAATTGGTCCTTTGATTGATGCAGCCAGTTATAATCTGGAGTGACAATCAAATAATGACTCAAAGGCTGATATGCTCTACTGCAGGCGCGAAGGCGTTTTTTTCCCACACAAGTACAAACGAGGAAATAGCGCCTGGAGCCACATACCCAGTTGGCTGCTCTACAATTATTGGATTTGGTTGACCAGTGTGGAGGGTTGGCCTGGACGTTTCACTTCTCTCCACCCACTCTCCCTGGCAGATTTTGGGAAGCCCACTTTAGGCCTTGTGAGGACTCTCTGTGTGTGTGTGTGTGTGTGTGTGTGTGTGTGTGTTGGGGGGTGCGGGGGGAGGGGTGCAGTGGATGTTTAGGGTGGCACTTGACTGATGTTTCCTCCAAACTGACGGCTGTCCTGATTGCTTGTGTCACTCGGCCTCCCCTGGTTCCTGCTCCTCAGCAGTGCTACTTTGTGCAGCGCTGACCCAGCCGATCCGCAAATGAGGCCCGCACCGTCATGCCTCACTGCCAGTCACCCCTGCTCACCTCTCCACCCCCAGCCCCAGCAGCCTTCCCCCAGCCAGGCCCCCAGAGCCGGCCCATGGCTGGATGGATGGAGTCAGCCCTATTGAAGATGGGCTCTCCCCCTCCTTCTCTCCCTCCCTCTCTGTTCCCTGGCCTTCATTGAGTGCTCAGGGCAGGGAAGGCAGGGGCCACCGGAGTGGGTGGGTCGGAGTCTCCACTGGTGGGCTTCGTGTGGTGACCACCACCACCACCACCTGCAATACTGTCAGTCTCCTCCCAGACCCATTTGCCGCCCAAACACACACAACCCCTCCACCCCACCCCTCCTTGGCGTCACCGCCTAGACAAAAGAGTATCCGTCTTCCGTGAACCGTAACTGTCCTGCCCCTTCGCGTGACAAGAGAGCTTCCCTCCACTCTACATCTGTGTGCTGATGGGGGTTGAAAATATAAATCAGGGAGAATAATAAGCAATTAGAGTAGTGTGGGTTGGTGGGAGGTGGGAGGTTATGCGTAGATCCAGGTGACAAGTGTCCCCTCGCAGACAAGCGCTCTCTGTCACGCAAGCCCTGGGCTGTGTTGTGTGTGGAGCCTGAGTGGTTTTGATTGCAGGGCCTGATTAGGCTGCAAGCCTGAATGGGAATTAATGGGGCACTGGGCACTGCGCTGAGTCGCGTTAACGGCAGGCTGGCCACTTCTGCCACTGTTTCCAAAGCAGTAATTAACCCCAGCAGAGCCCGCACAGGGCCAGGCCCCCCCCCCCCCCCCCCGCACAGGTGCAGCGGGAAAACTTACTCATCTTTTTCCTGGGCTTAAAGCAAATGTTCTGGCATGGTGCCAGAGAATTTTAAACCCTGTCATTCGCTCTCTCACTTGTCTGTTTAAACAGCGTCTCACTCTGAGTGAAATAACATGTACACAGAAGCTGTTAAATTTATTTTTTATTATTATTATTATTTGAGGTATTGAAGAGATGGAAATAAATAAACAAATGTCACGTGACACAGTAGGATTTTTTTTTTTGTTCAGAGGAGTTTTTAAAAAATCATAAATACCATCACGCACACTGTACACAGCATTCTAGATTTACACAAATTTCCTCAAAAAGAAAGAAAGAAAAAAACACCTCCAAACTCAAAGTCAGACCAAGTAACACATACAATGAAAAGGGGGATGTTAATAAAAAATATACATGATATGCGAAAGGAATGAGTTTTCAAAAATAGTCTGGCCAATCTTTCACTGGACCAGTGTCTCTTTACATCCATTCTGCCACTATGAACTCAAGGCACTGGCAGTCCCCTTACAAACACGGACATAAAGCAAACATATATCACTTCTAACTGTTTTCAGATCAGATAGGCCTGTGCAGTGGGTAAGCATCACTGATTCCCCTGCTCACACCAACATGGAACTGCGGGCCAACAAACAGTTAACTGGCAGCAGCGTATACCTACAAGGAAGCAAGCTGAAGAGGAAGCATGTGCATCAGGGGGGGGACGACCCTTTTTGGGCTAAAGCTATCCCTGAGGTCAGAGGTGACACTTCTTGTTGTTGTGTTGGAAAGCCCTGTGGTGCCATGGGTAGGCTGCACCACACCAGGGGTGAAGGGTCAGGAGGTGACCGGCTCTCATACAACAATACAGAGACGTCTTCCACAGGAGGCTCACAGATACAGGGCATTTGTTTAAATACAGAAGAGGAAAAAAACAAACAAAAGGATAACAACTAAAAGACAATGGAAGTGGAGATGATTATTTACCAAGTGGCCTCAGTTCTGACTGTTACATCTGAGCTGGAACACTAATCTTATGTAGTAGCTCTACTGGTGAATAGATTAAAAGGCCTCCCTAATTTTCTATTCTACCTTAAAGGTGTAGTCTGAGACTCTAATCCAATACATATTTTTTTGTGAAATTCAGCTATGTGGTGTCCTTTCTATGGGCTCAAAATAAGGAGGTTGTATACAGTCTTGGCACTTTTGATGGAAAACACCATCTACCACCAAATTCCAGCCAATGCTTCAGGAGCACAGAAACGCTGATGATGAGATCTACATTAACTTCTGTCCACATGATAGTGCTTAAGTGCCACTTCACAATGTTCCACTACAGACTCTTTGCTAGGGGTTTTAAGCGATATTACACAATAATGTTATACACACAAAAAAAAGAGATTCACAACAATTTGGGGTCTCTGCAATAGTGTTCAAAACCAGCACTTCTGTGATTCTTTAACAATTCCCTTTGCATAAAAATAGAAATTTTTTGAAGCTAGTTCCCTTCTGAAAAAGCTTCACTCGTTCATTCGTGCAGTGAACGAAACGGGATCCACCCTATGAAATGCTGGAGCCCTCGGCTGGTTAGAAGACCTCGGCTGGTTAGAACCATACACAACTGTGCAAGCCCCAAATAAATAAACATAATGACTATGAAAACACCAGGAAACAGCTCAACAAAGTCCCAAAAAGGTCCACAAGTCTAGTGACGACATGATAATTCCGTTACAATATCCTCCATTGTCCACTCGTAGGGTCAGAGTAAGAAAAGTCTGTCAGTATTGTCACTGGGATGTACGTTTCACTCAGACGTCGTCAAATATGCGACCACGAGACAATGATGTGGCTAGATAGCGCCCCCCAGTGTACCTGAGGAGAAAACATGAATAAAAACAGAATTCTAAAGTCAGGTGACATGATCCTGCTATCTTTCACTCCACACAGGGCTCAAGTCATGTGCTCAATCATGCTTCTTAATCAAGTGATTAATCAATCAATTAGTCAACTAAATAACTAATCATCCCAACGATGGATCAATCATTTATCTTTTGAGTGAAGAAATAATTCATTTACCGCCGGTCCTCGGTCTCTGTGATCTCCTCTGCGTTGAAGTCTAAAGGTTCAGCGTCTTGCAGGAGTTCAGTCTGGTCACTCCGGTCTCTCCTGGACAGTGGAGCAACTGTAGGGAGAGGAAGGGAGATGCTCCAGTCAGCACCCACTCCAGCTTTTCCGTTCTCTCACATGGAGAAATAATGCTACCTGGCGCTCCGGTCCACTCCACGCTGACAAGCTCAGAGACTCTCGGGCTGTGGTTCTACTCACATGCACTGCTGTTCATAACTGACTCGTTGTTCTCCTTCAGTTCCGAATACGTGTTCCGATTCCGGCTGGCATACTTTTCTCGTGGGTCTCCGTACCGTTCCCTCCATTCCTGGAAAAAAACAAACAAAGATCTCAGTGAACCAGTCCTGGATCCTCACGCTAGATGTTCTAGGCTGTGTTTTGTGTTTTGCTCGTGGTTCTAATAGTTCTGGAGTACACATACTCTCCTACGGTTCTCCCCATCCTCTGTTCTCTGACGCTTCCTCCTCTCTGCAAACACAGAACACAGAACACAGAAAAGAGGTCAACTTACATACTGCCTCTAAAAAGACATAGACAGAAAAACGGAATAGAAGGCTGATTCTATACATAGAATGAAACAACTCTGATATAAATAATGCACATTTTAATTACAGGCCAACCAGATGCATTCCATGGATTGGGTTACACTGTTATTTAGCCCCATATGAAGAGTACATGAAATTTGACTGGTAGGAGGCCTATCCGTTCTAAATTCCTCATTTAACACAGCTTATTTAAATGTCATTTCATCTGTTTAAAAACCAAGATTCAAACGTTATACTGTAAGTAAGATGTATGAGATGTGGTCACCTCTCTTGATGAGTTCTCTGCCCTCATCCACCAGGTCTGTGGTCATGTTGCTCTCGCCCATGAACTGCTGGAAGCCCAGCATATTCAGACAGCGTGTTCCAAGGCTGCAGATAGAAGAGGCAAAACAAACACAATATTGACGTCACACAACATGACAAGTGTGCGGTTCAATCAGAACATAAAAAAACTACTACGTTTTACTCCACCCAGGCACTGATTGGGTGGATTTTATGTCTGTTGTTTCACAATTTGGTTCCCACTCCCGCTCTCTTTCTCTTTCTGACCACAGATTGGTTAGTGGTGGACAGAGTGTGGGCAGACGGGTTATTCACCTGTAGTAGGTCGCAATGCAGAGCAGCAGGATGAGCATGGGGTAGTAGATGTAGAACCCTTTAGCGATGAACGAGAGAACCTTCATGGACCCCATAATCTAAGGATGACAGCGCACAAACCCACACCCACACACATAAGCATCAAGAATGCTTGAATCTGTGATTAAAGGGCACCATCCATTGTTTGGTTTAAAGTAGTAAACGGGTTTCACTCATTTGTAGTAAACAGGTTTCACCAGTTGTGTAGTAACTCACAGTAGTGTAGGCGGTCTGCTCTCTTTGCTGGCCAGAGATGGTGGAGTCCATGTGGATCAGACCCAGGAAGTTCAGACAGAGGGGTGGAGTCAGTCGGCAGAACAACCTAAGGACAGAGTTAGCGTTGACTTGCGGCTGCACAGCACATTAAAACACAGTGCATGCTACATTATTCCATCACTGATACTGTTGACATACATGCCGCTAAACTGCAGGCTGTAGGCATCCGTCTGATGGTGCGGGGCCAGGTAGTAGTAGTTGAAGACTCGGATGCGGAACACGGTGGAGTACACGCAGTAGCACAGGTAAAATATGGTGAAGAAGCACGCCATCTGGTGGACAAGAGCAGTCATGGCATCAGACAGTCCCAAAAACAGGAGGGTAAGGGTAGGGCATTGACGATGACTCACTCACTCGTTACACACACTGATAGATTTCAATGACGACTTCTATCTTTAGCTCCTGCTAGAATGCAGATTCAGAAGGCTACTATACAAAATGACGTAACTAACAAAAGAACACATCAATTTTGAAACAATAGATGATGCTTGGTGCAGTTTTCTTTCCCAAAGTGAGCTGGATAGACCAGTAACCTCGCTTCACAGTCCATCCTCCAAGGGTCCTTCTCACCTCGATGTAAAAGTAGTTGTACTCCTTCTCGGCCAGCTGGATGAAGACGGCAAAGAGGGAGAGGACGGGACGGGGGCTGAAGAAGGTGCACTCGGACCAGACCACCGCCACGGAGACCAGCATCAGGAGCACGGCCAGCGCCCTGTAGAACCAGCGCCGCAGCAGACACTCCCAGTACCACTCTGTAAACAATCACCAAGACAACAACAACACAAAACACCTACATTTATTAATGATTTCACAGAGAACAATATACATCTTATATATATATATATATATATATATATATATATATATATATATATATATATATATTATATATATATATAGAGTATATAGAGTAGATAGATATCTTGCTAATACCTGACTATTTCAAGGTTCTTTTCAGGAGACATGTTAGTGCTGACTAAATGATTGAAAGGTTTGCATACACGGAAGTCCATATATCTTATTAGTCATATCAAACAGATTAGCAGACCAAAGCTAAGATCTGGAAAGGTGAGAGAAACCGGTCACTACCAATGACGTACCATAACACTCTCTTTAATAATCTAACAATGATGGTACAAGATTCATTCAGTCCTGTTCACCTTCCATTATTTAACCTCTTGATTTAAAAATAAACACTGGTGATGTGTCTGCTTTGTAAGATTTTAGAAAATAATCTGAAGTGCTTTGTACAGTCAAGTAATCTGAAGGTCTTTGTACACTACTATTCTAATCTGAAGGGCTTTGTACACTACTATTGTAATCTGAAGGGCTTTGTTCAATACTCAGACACCTAGATAGACAGGTTTGAACACAATAAAATGCCACAACTACATGGAGTGGAATAAAGTGGATATTGATCTCCTTCATGGAGATAATACACAACTTTTCACACTGTGGCACTTTCTAAAATGCTATGTCAGAGTTGCAGAAACATAAAACAAAGACTTTGTCACTTCTCTCCTGCGTGACTGAAAGTCACATGTTCATGACATAATTTTTAGCTTAGGTATAGAGTAATGTTCACGACGGGGCCATAAAGTGAGAGAGTATGGAGCCAGTCTAACAGTGCTGTACTGAATCCATGTAATTTCTCTCTGTTAAAGTCCACTGAACATGATGATGTCCTGTTTAATGGTCTAACTCCACAATTCAGTACCACATAGGTAACAGTCTTTACTCTTTCCATATGTTTTCAGGAGTAGTTGACCTATACAAGATGCTTCCAAACAAGGGTTTCCTACCAGGGTTAAAGTTGACCATGTTTCCTCTGACTTAACATACCATACCATACATACCTATGGTGGGTGTATAGAGGACTCTGCTGAGCCACCCGGGCGGCTCTGAGGAGGGGAAGCTGTGCACAAACTGGTGGGCGGCACTGGTCTCATTCTTAGCCACGTCCTCCAGGTGAAAGGCCTCCTCCAGCAGCGCCTGCCACTGCACCTGGGTGCGGTTGTGCCGCTGCACTGCGTAGATAACCTGGGGGGGGGTGATGGAGAAAACACTTTAGCGGGTCACACAAACAATGTCCGTCGTGTTTAGGACCACATGAGTGACTGATGAAGCTGTGTTCTGGTTCAGACCTGATCAGCGTAATGCTGTTTACTGATATGCTTAGCCTCCAGCAGCTCTATTGAATCTTGAAGGCCTTAATTAAATCCCAACTGAATGTCATTTGCCAGGCCAGGGAGCTAGGCAAACACGCCTTGAGAACTGAGCAGCTGCTGTACCTGTTTGTGCAGCTTCACCAGGCTCTTTTTACTGGGACACGGGTTACGGTTCTCATCAAAGTCCTCGTAGTCATCCATGTTCCTGCCCATTTTCTCCTGGTACTCAGTAGGGCTCTATAATAGAAGGGGGATCATGAGTTCACTCTACAGCCATACCAATCACTGGCAGAATGGTAGCTGCAATATTGTTATACTATATACTTCTTTGCCATGTTGACCTTACCTTTTTTAAAACTGTGTCAATGCACTTCCTAAGAGGGTGGTTATATTTGATTGCCTCACTGGCATTCCTCACATCCTGGAGAGTGGAGATATGATTGTGATGTCATGTATATTTATAAAGTTAGGAGCAAATACTGTCAAATTATGCATTACGACAAATCTGGCTGGCTGGACACAAACAATCCATAATCATCATTGTATCATAGGAGCTCATCTGTCCCAATTTTTATATAAGGCTTCTCAAACTACTGCAGGAAGTTCCAATGAATTAAATGGTTCATTCCAACGTTTGGAAGAAAATGTGAGGTATTAAGTGAAATGGCTGCACTATTTTGCCAGTTGAGATCCATTAATCTCCCTCACCTCCATGACGTCCTCCAGATTCTCCTCGGCGTCGGCCTTCTCCGTCATCAGCTTGGAGGCCTTGAAGTAGGTCTTGGCCAGCAGGTGACCGTGACAGGAGGCGTTCCAGTAAGAGCGCGGGATCTCCACCAAGCCATAGCCCAGCAACAGCACCAGCAGGAACAAGCCCCAGGTGTTGGCTGCTGTAATACCGATGACTTGCAGCTGAGTCCTGGACAGACACACCCAAGTAGACACACAATCAGGCACCAGTCTCAACACTGCACATAAATAATGTGATTGGACTGTGAACTGCTAATCTGGTATCCATTTGACATTTTGGAGCCATGAGATCACAAAGTCGTACATAATAGTGGGGATTTTGTGAACAACATGTGCCAATGTTAAGGTTATGATAAGATATAGAGTACTACTGCCATACAATCTCTGATGTCTTATGAACGAATGTTTACAAATGACAAAGTTCAAAAAGCCACTAATATATCGTGTAAGACAACTAGATAACTGACAGACCTTGTGTTTAGTCGTCTACAAGGTCTAACGACTATGCCTCTAGTCTGTTGGTAGTTTCTCAACCATCCCTTAGACTGGAAATATCTGCCCCTTGGAGGTAATTTTCCAGGACTTGTGGGACAAAAGTGTGGAAGCAGTGAAATGCTCACCATGAGAGATTGAGCTTGGGGCTCACGGCCACGTAGATGAGCAGCGAGCAGAAGATGAGCAGGTAGGTGCCGTAGTAGATGGCGTTTTCAATCAGAGCCGTCTTCACCTTCCCCGAGATGGAGAAGCCTCCAGAGCGTGCATACGACTGCATAAACGGGATGAGCAACCTGCAAACAAAGAGGATGCGTGATGATGAACTTTTTTACAACCAGACCCAGAAAGAAAAACTCTGTAAAGGATTATAGTCACTTACCTCGATATAATACACACATATCATATAACCTACATTGTAAAAACAGCACTCAGTGATGCACTTTTTTTTTATTGTACTTTACCTTCTAAATTGTTTTAAATGTTTCTAGAATTGTTGAGAGAATTGTTTTAAAAAGCTTTAAATTGTTTACCATGTTGTAAGCCGCTTTGGCTAAAAAGGTGTCAGCCAAATGTAATGTAATGTAATGTAATATTAAAGAACAGCCAATGATTGATTAATGTCATGATACAGTGTGTTTCTTACCATGTCAAAAACTGTGAGGTCCAGTATACTACTCGCCAGAACACAGGTAGAATTCCATCAGGTATGTAGCTCCAAGGCTTATGACAGACCTTTTTTGTACTGTAGTATATGGCATGGAGAAAAGTATGGACTTTACACAACACAGTCTATCTAATTTCCTCAAAAAATATTAAGGAAAACATTGATATGACCTTGTTCAATTAACCAACAGCCTGAAATAATTGCCTCAGCAGCTTTGTTCAGATCAAGAAAATATGACATTAGTTGAATGCATGAAAGGGGGTGGTTAAAAGGACCTTGTCGTTGGAGAAATAGAAGAATTTGTCGACTGATTTGAGTATTCTGTTGGTAAAACGGCAGCCTTTTCCTTGTTGCTATTAATCTTGCATTGGTTATAAATACTCTGCAATAAGAAACACATAGGAGGTGTCAATGTACGATAAAGATAAAGTCTTCAAAGTGTGTCAAGGTGTGGAATGTGTCAACTCACCGTGCTGACATCCAGCGGCAGGATGAAAACGATCAAGAAGCAAAGGAACCAGGCAAGAAGAGTTGCAAACAAGACCATGCGATGCTGCTTGCGAAAGTCTCCATAGCGGTGTAGAAGGAACAGTGCCAGGAAAAACACCACCACAATCTCGATGCCCAGGGCCACACCACTCATTCTGACAGATGAAGTGTGTGTCCAAACACACCAAATTGAGCTAAGCCATCACTCAACAACACACCTTATCGGAAACATGAGAGAGAGAGATGCGTCAACTGTGTTCACGTGTACAACACAATTAAATAACTAGGCAGGTTTTAAAGAGAAAATAGCTAGCTCAGGGAGAGAAGAGAAAATAGCTAGCTCAGGGGGAAAATAAACAGAAGTAGCCTTACTGTTAACATTTACAGAAAAAAGAGCTCGAATGAGGAGTCGATGGGGATATCGTTTTACCCCATAAAAGTACCCAAACAAATGTACTAGTGTGGAATTACCCACACTTAGGTATACCCATTACCAACAATTCTTACATTGCATAGTAAACGTCTAAAAATCATATCTAAGCGACATTAGCCAACTGTCTGCTTGGTTGGTTGTCTGACTGACACACAACGCTTGCCTTGTGAAAGCAACACATTTATGTTAACATTAGCTAGTGCTAGCTCCAGTAACGTTACTGAGATGGAATCTATTCAAAAGCTTCTCTTGGCAAAATATTAAAATAGACAAATGAAGTCTTACATTTCTGTGTGTCTGTTACATAGACACTGGTGACAAAATCCAGACCCCATTCCTATTTCTAGATGTCATTGCGTGTCAAAAGGCAACGTACTAACGTGCTGGGGAGTCTTGCGTAATCTGAAGCTGCACGTTTCCTATTTGAGCGATGTATTGTGGGATGTGTAGTACATTAACCCGACGTAGCCATATAGCTGACGCTCTGTTCCATTGTCAATTGTGTGCATGGCATGGGCTATAACTTATACAAATATAGATTTCCTGAAAATGTTATCGGTTTTTCTACGAATCTAACTCTTTCCTTAGATGATATGCTACAATCAGGGGTGCGTAGGCAGACCTGAAGCTCATATTCTATTGTTTTAGCCTGTTTAGACCTATTGACTGATGATAATTTATACCCTACACAGCACTGTCAGTGATTTACAAGTAAAAAATATTATTTTCTCATATTTAGACTAATCACTGAAAGGCAACTCAGTTCCATTAAAAGTTAATTGACCCTGCTGTTCACAATTCATTTGAACACATAGGCACATGATTATCAGTGTCATGCAAATGTATTGATTCATCCATGTATTCATTCAAGTAGTAAACATCATTTAAATAATTTTGACAAAATGAGCATAAATTGTAGTTTATTTAGCCTATAAAGATCATTCATGTGACAACAGCCATGAAGTGTTTTTATTTACTCAACAAAGATTTTGCCTTTCACCTTGAGTTCCAGTGGCTTTTCCAAGTCATTGATTTGATTTATCTGGAGGTTGATTTATGTCACATGAACATTTCATGGTCTCCCTGTTTTGCTGGAGACCTTCAAACCTATGATGCTTCCCAGATTTCACATGGTGTACAATAATCACAAGCTGTCCCTTCTGAAAACAGTGTCCTGTTCACAGATCTGTGTAGGTCCAAAAATAAGGGTCGTCAGAGGTGAGTGATCCCAACAAGTTAAGACACACGTCTGGGTCTTCTACCAGAGAATCTATGTTTCCCAGGAGATCTAAACAAAGGTTTTCCAGCAAGCCCAGGCAGAAATTCCAGTCCTCGCACAGGTCTGGGCCTCCCAGGACAGTCAACCACAAGGATCCAAACATGTCCAGTGACAGTGGCCAATCCTCAAATAACTCCTCCATGATTGGTTCAAACCAGAGATATACACCTTGTGCTCCTTGTTATTCATTAATTTTCAGAAAGCTTTTCACGCGGTGCATGCTTGGAGTGGAGCAGTTACTGTCGGTTGGACAGGTGTGTCTAAGTGCTTATGCTGGCCATCTGCTTCCTCTGCTGGGGTTAAACCCTTTACCCATAGTGTTAACCCTTTACCCATAGTGCACGGCTCAGGTACTTTGCAGAGGATTACAGAGCATGGCAGTTTTCTCATCCCTCTTGAATGCAATAACTGTAGCCTACCCGATGTAACTTCAATATTATTTTAATAAATACATATTACATAAGAATGATTAGTCTTTCAATAGTATAAAATTCACCACATTACATGCACCTTGAATGTTTTATGACATTCACAATAACCAACACTGCTGATACTTACTCTAAATATATTTCAAGAAATGTATTGAGTTATGAACAGTGGTCATCAGTTATATTAAGTACTGTAGGAGCAAACCAGATGAATAGAATGAATCTTCGTTTCAGTCTGAAAACAGCAAAACAGCTATCAACTCAAAGCTCAAGAAACATTAAGAGAATACAGGATGTCGCATTGAAAGGCCCCCTGAGAGAGGTCGAGGAGAACATTCTGGAAAGTTATCTCAAGGGTTCAGCATTTCAGCATGGAAGGTCAAACTGCAGAGGCGCTTTGGGACATTGAGCAAGAGCTCCTTGAACAACATTGAAGCTATAATCATGTGTCTTGTGCATTTGTCAAGAGTCACTATCATAAAGTTCTATCATAAAGACAGAAGCCTCATCCTTTACATTTTCCCCACTCCGTTGGCACATGCAGTAGCGCAGATCAGCTGGAATGGTGCTTTTTACAGGGGCCACTAGGTGGCGTTCAATGTAGAAATTGAATATGTGGCTTTGCCAGAGAATACTGTCTGAGCTCCACTTTTAAACAACAAACATAGGCTAAACCACACAAACACAGAGCATATTTTATTTATATTCTATATATGAATAATGTGACATAACTGGGTTTAAAAAAATATTTTTTTACTGTATTGTTTTTACTGTATAAAGGCCCTATTACTACTCTTTTGATTTGAAAAACAAATAGTTTGCAAAGTGAACTCCAAAGCATGTAGTGATGATTCAAATGCCCATTCCTTTGTCTACAGCAGCATCAGCAGCAGGAGGAAACAGCATGGCTTATGCCACTGATGAAAACACTTCCACATCCGTGTAAGCACTCTGTGTGTCCCTGCCCTGGGGTCACAGACGGTGCCAAACCACTAAATGAACCCTGAGATGACATTATCCCTCTCTTTGGATACCAATGCCCTGAGAAACAAGAGACACTCTCTCTTCAAAACAACCATTGTTTGAACTGTGATTTTTTTTCTGTATCACTTTCAAAAGATTATTACTTTTGATGGCGTCTTATGTGTATAGCATGTATCAAGCAGCCAGTTCAAACTAAAGTAGCAGGGATCATTCACATTTCCTTCTTTCCAAAGGAGCGTAACCTAAAACACTTGCTAACAAAGGCTGTTGTTTGGATGATGAGGCTTTCCCTTGGCGCCAGTCAGGGCAATGACAGGCAAACAGTTTACCTCAAAGCGACTGCTGGGTTTTTTTAATGCGAAAAGATGACATTTTTGACGTAATCAAGACAGATTCATGGCTTATTCTGTTTACGGTCTGAAGTCTACCAAGATTGCTTCCTTCTCTGTGCTTGAGTGAAGTTGCTCCTGACACATTTGGGGCGCCGCTGCAGGGTCGGGGCAGACTAGCCGAGGGCCCTTGAGTGGATCCAGTGGGGCCTATTGAGATGTGAGAACAAGCAGCTTGCCTTGTCCCCAGCATGGCCCGAAACAACAGGTACGGCAACATGGAGGGCTTTGTTTGAAGTTTGATCCATGGGAAACCGTGGGCACAATGATTTGGGGGGACAATGTGGGCACAGTGCTGTCCGTCCCAAGGGTGGCACCGTCGAGCACGGATCCCGTAGCCTGCCCCAAATTAGAAGTCCCTTGGGTGTGGCCCCTCCCTGGTCTTACCTATGTTGGTTGCCTGAGATAACCCAACAATGAGGTGTAGACTTACATGCGGCAATCGAGGGCAGGGTGTTCTGCATTTCATGAGAGTTGGAGAGCCTGCAACTACTGTATCCTTCAGTAAAACACGGGACATTCTGTTGTATGCGGTGGGCGGGCAATTATCATTGAAGTTTAGCAGGCTTGTAATCATGGTGGTAACCCTAGATGTTTTTCTACCATTTTTAAGCTATATTTTGGGGCTTGGCAGGATAGTAAAGATTAGACAGGAAATGAGTGGGAGAGTGACGGGGAGTGGTCTCGGGAAATTACCTCAGGCCGGATTCGAACCTTCATCCCCATGGGCACTATAGACCCAAGTGTGGTATGGGATACCGATGCTACCTCTTCCCTCTCCCTCGCTTGTTTAGTTCTGAGGGACTCTTGTTTTGTTTTTCTTTCTCATGTGTAATTCATCCCGGGCATTCAGGGTGCTGATAGTGCCGCTTACACACACCTGTTTGTTTTTTTCCAGCCAGTTTCCAGGCACTACCCCAACAAGGTTTGCCCTCTGAAGGGAGCTACAAAGACTGACTGGAGAAAAGGACATAGACAATGTGTTCAGTACTTATACTGAATCATTCGTCTATATGAGTGGATTCAACAATTACTCCACACCTGGAGCTCAGTCTGTGGTCAAGCTGACGTAAATGAACAGATTGTGCAATATTACACAGGACTGGACAATACAAAATTATGACTTCTACAAACTGATTGGAATATTTATCGAAGTGTGCTTTGACTCTTCAATTCATCAAAAGGCTGTGTTTGTAGCTTTAAAGACCAATAAGCCAATATATATATATATATATATATATATATATATATACACAGTATATCAATCCTAAAAATGTGAGTGAATGCTTTTTTAGACCACAGATATGAAATAGGCATTCCCCAGGAGTCAATGAAGGGCAGAATGTGTTATAATTTATGGTTTGAAGTTTCCGCCTGTGATCAGCGTCACCAAACCTTTGCCAAGCCTGTTGAAACTGCGGTATGGTGTATAGAGGTCTTCCAGCTCCACATTCCATCTCTAATCTATTCCACAGATACTACTGAAGATCCACGAGAGAGAGTACAGAAGAGGACGTCATGCTCGCTGGAGAACAATGCTTTCAATGACAGCATGTAAAGTGAAAAGGCAAATGCTCCGAAAAACTGTGTCTTTGAAACCACTCTGAAGGCCAAGACCAGATCCCTTCTCACTACAGAGTCACTTCAGGTCCTCCCCTGCGCAGGAACACATTATTGAAACGTGGTCAAACATTTGAGTTATTCGCTGGACTGTACGTACAAAATCAAGAAACATGAGCTGCCTGTAAATGTGTAAATGTAACACATTTGTGTTTTTCGCTGGACTGTACGTACAATCAAGAAACATGAGCTGCCTCCCTCCTCCCACACCGTCCTCTCCACTTCTCTCTCTTGATTTCCAAGGGTTGCATCACACCTTTATGACCACTCATGGAACGGGGCCCGGGCGAAGTAGAGCATGGCCAACAGGTGCTGCTGGTGAATACAGCCACAGAGCAATGAGCCTGACCCCGAGAGGCTGAGGATTGGAACCTCAGGACTGTGCTTTCGCATAACAGACACAACAGAAGATCTATTCACATGTCTGCTGATAGCAGCGTTAATTCCCTTTTGTGGCACTGTTAGTACACAAAACAAAGATCTTGGAGTCATTTTTCTCAACAAGTCTCTAATGTGCAAGTCAGTCACACTTTGAAAGCATTGTCAATGTTCTTTCCCATCAGCCAGTGTTAGTTCGATGGGTAAACAGTTATTTTCTTGTCTCTTTTCTCACTTGTGTACCCGTCTGTGTGTATTCAGGGGGTTGCACGAGCTTTGTAAACAGTGCAATCTCCTGGGAGTCTTTTCTACACCACGCTGTGGGTATTGTACCATCAGCTGCTTGCATTCCAACAGCACCTCACTTGCACCTGTGCGGACCTGTCAGGGTCCAGGGACCACCTTCAACATTATAATACCAGTGGTTTTCGCATGTAAAAGACGTCAGCCCAGGCTAGTATTGAATTCCCCAAATCTCAGCATTAGCTAATCCATTTGTAAAGTAATATGATGTGGGCTACCATTCCCATGGCAGTTGCACCCTATACTGTTTGGGAGAGAGTGCTCATCAGTGCTATGTGTCCACAAACTGACACACGGTTTCTGTGTAACCTGACTTACATGTCCCGGTCATCAGCACAGAGCCGGACAGTTTAACTTGCTGTGCCTGCAAAAGCAAGGCTATCTCTAATAAGAATATATGATCTATTAGCATAAGGAATACATTACAGCAGTCAACCTTTTTAGCTTTGAAATACTGACAATGGCTTTTATCAGCAGCCAAGATAATTGCTCACACAGTCAAACTGTTTTACCACATTCTTATTGGCTACTGGCTAATGGCTACTTCTGCATAAATATAAACCATTTCTCGTGGAAACCTATTACTGTTGATAGCATGGATGCACTATTGTTATGTCATTTAACGACTCATTTATGATATTTTAAAAAAGATCATCTGACAGAGACAACTGTGTTCAATATGTTTACCACTTTTAAAGTTAGTTCAGAGGCACTGAGTAGGAGCAGACTGTGTTGTATGGCAGGCTACAAACCACACCACACAAAGTGAGCTGACGTGGGCTGTTTATTTTGTTATCTCTTTCCATGAATTTAACTGGACAGAGCCTTCCACTGCTGAAAGTAGGTGAAAAGCACACATTACTTTGGTGGGTAAATATTTACTTTCAGACTGCTTATAGTACTTGAAAACCGGGTCATAATGACTTGGAAACAACAAATTAAGCTGAGGCCTATAATGACCAACGTTAAGTATCTCATCCAATGACCATGTATGCAACATAAGTGTGAGAGGAGAAAGGAGGGGAAAAAAGACTTTCATCTGTTTGCCAATTCATTATTCTTTGACGTACTTTAACTGGAGGGAAGACCCACAAGCAATTCTACTTCTGAAAGAGAGAGAGAGAGAGGGGGGAGAGGGAGAGAGAGGAAAGAGTCCTCTTTTCCCCTCCCTTTCTAGGGTCGAGCTGGCAGTCCCATGCACCGCCTCCGCCCCCCACTCCCCTCTATTATTGGCTCTTTGATTCTCCACTCGCCTCAGTCCCTCCTCTCCTCTTCTCTCCTCTGGAGTTGGCGCCTCACTTACTCTCTTACACACACACACACACACATAGCTGCTCAGGGCTGATATTGCTCAAGATATTCCATTTCATTCTTCAACCAAGACTGAGAAACGTCTCCTGAGGTAAATGCACTCTTTCATTCCTTAAACTCCCCCCTTTTTATTCAAAATATGATCACTACCAAGATAGTTTTACTGTTTTGACTTAGTCTGGAGAACAATGTGCTTATCATTGACACCATGTGAGGCTGTTTTCCTTTTGTGGCTCGGAGTGCAGAGAGTTTGGTCATGCTTTGCTTGGCTTTCCTCCTTGGCTTAGCTCATACGAACTCTGTGTTTACGGCGACAGAAGCTGAGCACGCGTCCAGTAGTTACATAACTACACTTATTTACATTTGGCATCAACTGAATTTATCCTCATGTGTGATTTTTTCACCATGTGGTCAATGTCCCCAAGATGTCATTTGGGGAAGTCGATTGGAGGGAACTAACTGCTCTTTGTCGTGTGTGTGTGTTTTAACTTCCTAATCGGCAATCATTTGGTAAAACTTAATTTCATGAATGAGTTCTTTTATGCATGCTTGATGGCTCTTGGAATGCACTCCCTATGAGATGTGGCACCGAGACCCAGCCAGCTGATGGCTGAGGGGATAACTTAACAGATGTTTTGTGACACGGCACTCCAGGACATCAACACCACAGGAAGAAGAAGCAGCTTTCTTTAAAGCCCCATTTTCTTTATTTTGTGGCTATTGAGGTCCACCTACTAACCAGTTCATTAAGCTGAAAGATGAGCTCACTTCAGGAAATGTTCCCCCCACAGGGGAAGAGGAATCCATTTCCATAAGAGAGCAAAAAAATCCAGCGACAGGTCTCTGGCATCTGGAAGCATGACTCAGAGTAACGGGGAGAATCCGCTACCGAGGAATCGGGTGCAGCAAATCCGGCAGGGCATACAGAGCCGCTCAATGAAGGCCAGGAAGAAAGTGGAAAATATCTCCAAGGAGGACGTAAAGGGCTTTTTCTACAAAAATGCCTTTGTCATTCTCACCGTCGTTGCGGTCATTTTAGGTAAGAACTTGTAACATGTAATATTCCCCCACTCACTGCCATATGCATATGCCAACAATATGTTGCGACAAAATAACTACTTTATAATTAGTAAATTGCCAGTTTTTGTTAAAGATGTCTCGGTGTGCAGTTAAGGGTGCTTTGCAGAGCACCTTTCAAGAAAAAGCACTTTACTTCTTGATGGACTTATTTGTGTTCTTTTCATTCTGTGAGTTAATGGAAATTGATGTGCACTATTTTGTGTCTGTTGTGTAGGGATCGCATTGGGCTTTGCATTGCGTCCCTATAAGATGTCATACCGGGACGTGCAATATTTCTCTTTTCCTGGCGAGCTGCTCATGCGCATGCTGCAGATGCTGGTGCTTCCACTCCTGGTCTCCAGTTTAATTACAGGTAGGTGAAGCCAAGGCTACACATCAGCCACATTCGATTGCATGGTGATAAAACAACTCCCGGAGCAATATGTCATTTCATATTCACTCCACAACCATCTGCTATATGATTAGTGGGGCACAAACAATTTGAACAAAAATCATAAATACACTGTAATAGTATAATATTCAGAGTATCCCATTTTATGTAGGCCTATGTTGACCTTTCATTGGGTTATGGTAAGGTGTTGCGGGAAAATGGCCTTGACTGAATGACCTAGTGATCTTTAACACACTTTTTTGCTCTGCCCTATTTGTTTATTCATTGTTTTGGGAATGTGCCATGCACCTTTGAGGACAAGGCAGTGATTAGACTGTGTGTGCCCAGTAGACATTTTATTTTTGATACTCTCTCAGATGGCAGATATCAAATCGCAGCATTGTTGTTTGGGAAACAGTGTAAAAGAAAGCCTTCTCTGTTAACGTATTATATGGGAGAAACATTTTGTTTCTCATTAAAACAGGTATTTTGGGAAATATCTAAAAAATTAATTGAAAGCCCACGACTGAACAAGTTTTGAGTGATATTCTTTTTACATTATAGTAATATCTTGTCACATTTTATTTGTTTAATTTTAGTAGACTAATCACAAGAACGCAAAACTAAATATAATGTTACTTTTCAGAAAACATTCAGTTAAAGCACCACAAACGATTTTTCCCACAAGGTCAGCATGAAAGTAAGACCTGGGTTGCATTAAGCAGCAACACTTGAGCAGCGCAGTCCAGAAACACTACACCTTATTTAGATAATGCGCAGATGTCTCTTTGATATGAGAGTGGAGGGGGGGTTGGGGTTGGTCTCTTCAGGAAACATGAGTCTTGAATCCAGATGCATGGAGCACAGATGGACAGAACAGCAAGTGATGCAGGGCAGGGGAAATGACCTGTCTGCCACAGGAGGAGTCCAGTGTGCACCGCTCCTGTGTGGTCAGTCCTCAGTAAGCTCCTCTTCAAAGCTAGAGATTGGCGCGGGGGGGGGGGGGTCTGAGGGGGGTCAGAGGGCACTACAGCCGTGGAGAGGTATGGACAGAGGACACAAAAGCCTCATTCACCAGCCACTGAAAGCAGTCATTTCTATTGTAGATTCCCTAAAGCGCTCTCTCTCTCTCTCTCTCTCTCTGTCTTGCTCTGTAATAGCATTTCACAGTTATAAAGCTTTTCCTGCCGCTGAGAAAGAAGGAATAGGTAAACATGAAAGGCAGAGCCAATTAACCAGTTAATGCAATTGAGAGGAATGCGTCTCAAAACAGAGCCCAAGCCCACGGGGTATGAACTGTCTGCTTTCAGCAGCAACACCTTTACTTTGGAAGGCATTTACACATCTGATGCGCTAGTTTGTATTGAAAGCCTTAGTTTATCAGTTGTCTTACAGCTTTCGCATGTGTCTCTAAAGTACTTTGCTTACAATGGTGTAACTTTACCTCACACATTACAGTGAATCTATAGCATGGCCCATCAATTAAAGGTATAGACTACAATTGTACAGGACATTGTGTTATATTTTAACCAAGAACAAAAGGAAACACACCAGGGAGGTGGCTCACCCCTCCCCCTTCAGTATTCCAAGAGAAACTCCATTCTCATTTTTGTTTGGGGGACAGACTGCCCCCACTTTGTTTGTTTTCAGTTTTCGTAGCCCGGGTTGCCTACAGAGGCCGTTTTTTTTACAGTGTACTCACAGAATAGTCACCTAGCGGATTTTGAGTTAGATTGTGAGATATGATTGTTAGATAGGATTGTGAGTGAGATGTGAATGTGACAAAAAATAGCATGGGCATGAAATTGCATACAAATGTGCCTTTAATGTCTAAAAAATGTGCGATAAGTTGTGATATCCTCACAGCACTGCTTTTAGAGTATTCCAAGTTAAGGGAAAACTTCTGCTTTTATTGTACATGCACCATCTTAGTGATTCCTTAGAACACAAAAGGCTTCCGTAATGGCAATTGCTACTTTTATTAGTTCTGTCCAGAAGTTGAGAACAACTTTGAAGTGGCACAACCTTATGTGTGGGCAGGCACAGCATTTTCACTTTTGTGTGACACTTTGTTCCTGCAACAGCTCCCTGAATAAGAAAGTCATTTGTCCTAAAGGATAAGCCTTCGGCTGCAGTGCTCCTTGTTTCCAGGGCGATGAGGGTAATTATTGTGTCAGGGGGCCAACATGACTAGTCAACAAGTTTCCCAGGCCTGACAGAAAGGAAGAGGAAGGACAGCAAAGAAAGAGAAAGGCCAGGGCCATGAGATCAGTGTGTGCGGGGGTAAAAGAGGAGGAGGCCCAAGGCCACGGAGAGGGCATGTAGTTCACTATCAAAAGAACACATACATCTCACCGACACAAAAAGTGCTTTTGCTTGGACAGCAGCTGAAAAGCAATAATAATGTGGAATGGCGGCTGACAGTTTAAATTTTTTTTTTTTAAAAAACAGACGTTTCATTTTACTGCCCCATGGATCTATTGTTTTTTCAGGGCTTCTGTTCCTATTCTCTGAGGTTTTCTTTTCTTGTGCTTCTAGCTTAGTGTCTCTCATTTATTGCTATACCACATTCTTTGGTTCACCCATATATTCTGAAGGGTGAAAGCTTGTGAATTTTGTTAAAAACTGCATTATGTGCAGAGCATATTGATGTATTCAATTCAACCCACAATAGGCAGTAGGCTATGCCCCTGACCATTGTAGTTTTCTATTTGATCTACTTATGCAGGAATCTCTTATCTCTCTGTACAATCTCTGTAAACCCAGAGAAGTCCCCTCAGCCCTTCTGCCTCACGGGCTGCACAATTTAATTTTGACAGAGCTTCAGCGCTCAACTGTTTAAAATCATTGCTTAAGGGCCCAAAATCACAGCCAAATACAGTATCACTGACTGTTTTCCTCCGCTGAACTCCAGGGATGGCTGCTCTGGACAGCCGAGCGTCTGGCAAGATGGGCCTCCGCGCGGTGGTCTACTACACAACCACCACCATCATCGCCGTCTTTATTGGCATCGTCATGGTCCTCATCATCCACCCAGGCAAAGGTGGCAAGGATGAATTCACCAAGCAAGAAAAGATCGAGCAAGTCAGCGCGGCCGACGCCTTCCTGGACCTCATCAGGTATTCTCACGGTGGGCAGGGGGAGTGGTGAGGTTGGTTGCACTGGAGGGGGCTATGAGAAAATACGGACTGTGTGTCTCTCTGGTTCTTCCACAGCACATTGCCATGTTACTCTGTCCAAACTAGATTTGGCCCAGAGCTCTGATCTGTGACTGCAACAGCACCCTAGAACAGTCCATGAGGGTAACATTCATTAACAGTTTACTGACTAACCAAGAAAAGCCGTTTGTTGCAGTGTTGTCATTAGTCTTTTACCGGAATAATTTTACTTTTCTGTTTATTCTTTTACAGAAACATGTTCCCACCGAATATTGTGCAAGCATGCACACACCAGGTAATACTGCTAGGGTTGCTTATCTTCTCCCAAAGTAAATCTTTTGTAAAATTGTCTTTGTAAAAATATTATCTTCAAAGTACTGAGGCTGATGAAGCATGAGCTTCATGTGCAGGACTTCAGTTACTGTGTGTACACAAGTGTCTCTTGTACCTAACAGTTCATAACATTTGAAGAACCATTCAGTTCTTGTTTATCTTGCATACACTGTTGTACATAATTTCCATCAGTATTTCACTAAGTAATTATTCATCGTCATGCAATCCTCACACCATTGTCATGGTCTCTCCTTCATTTATAGTTCAAGACCACGTATGGGAAGCGAGTGGTGCATGTGAAGATCACAGTAAATGACTCCATTTTCAACCTGACTAATGGCTCTCACGAAATCACTCGGGAGGAGGTGATCCCTGTCCTAGGGACGGTGAACAGCATCAATGCCCTGGGACTGGTGGTATTCTCCATGTGTTTTGGCCTCATCATTGGGAGCATGAAGGAGCAGGGACAGCCTCTAAAAGACTTCTTCGACTGCCTCAACGAGGCCATCATGAGACTGGTTGCCATCATTATGTGGTAAGAGCTTGGAAACGGCTTAAAAGTATGAGAAATCTGGTAATTTCCAATTTGGTGGTGTCCCACACTATTAAACTGAAGTGTTTTCATGCTCAGGATTGAACTGAAGTGTTTTCATGCTTAGGATTGTAAGAACGTCAGTCAGGCCACATGTTACAGCCACACCACTTGAGGGAAAAACAAAACTTATCTTTGAGAAAATATTTCCCACATTGGAGGTCCATAATCCTCCCAATTTGAGAATATCATAACTGCATTTTCTCAGGAAGACATTTGTTTTTGATTAGTAATATTTTGTTCATGCATAGTTCTTCTTACAGTATGGTGAGTGAATACCTATCTAGAGCTGTCTACAAAGTCACAGGAAAAAGTGGAGCCGAAAAGTGGAGCAGTTCTGATGAGTGTGTGTTTCTTGACAGGTATGCTCCAGTGGGTATCATGTTCCTGATTGCTGGGAAGATTGTGGAGATGGACGACATCACACAGATGGGCAGCCAGTTGGCCATGTACACGGTGACCGTCATAATTGGCCTGCTTATTCACGCCATCGTGGTGCTGCCCACACTCTACTTCATTGTCACGCGGAAGAACCCCTTCGTGTTCATCGGCGGTCTGCTGCAGGCACTCATCACGGCCCTTGGCACATCGTCCAGGTGAGAGACGCCATCTCACCAGAGTGTTTGTGCTGCGAGGTCTCTGTTTTACGGTGTGTTTCTCACTGCTCTTAATTACTGCTACTCAACAGTTCTGCAACGCTGCCTATCACTTTCAAGTGTCTTGAAGAAAACAACAAAGTCGACAAGCGGGTGACGCGCTTCGTATTGCCGGTCGGGGCCACCATCAACATGGACGGCACAGCTTTATACGAGGCTCTGGCCGCCATCTTCATTGCCCAGGTCAACAATATGGATTTGAACTTTGGCCAGATTCTCACCATCAGGTGCAGTGCCTCTTGATTTCAGAAGTAATTCCAGAAGATTGTGGAAATATTGAACTTAATTTAAGTGCATTCCAAGATCTTTTCACCCGTGTAAATGACTTCATGTGCATATGTGTAATATACATGTAATACAAGAAGATCCCAGCTGATTAGTGAGAAAAGTGTATTTTCTTTCCCTCTGGAACAGCATTACAGCCACAGCCGCTAGTATTGGTGCAGCTGGAATCCCTCAGGCTGGTCTGGTCACCATGGTGATTGTGCTGACCTCTGTAGGACTACCCACTGATGACATCACCCTGATCATCGCTGTGGACTGGTTTCTGTAAGTTCAGTTAATTGTGTCCTCTGCTTGGTATGTCCTAAAGTATAACCCTATAACATAGGCTCGTGGACACCCGACCCTTCTCAATTGAGAGTGGATCTGGAAAAGGTTCATTGATTTATGACTTCCAGCAAGGGCATAACTAGCAGAGAAATTAAACTTAAATTGGTGCATTAAACTCTTACCAAATTGTCTCAGAAGTGTAGCTGTAAACAAAGGTTTAAAATGCAGTTGTTTACTCAATTCCAAAGAAATACACGTCCATGCCAGATTAGCAATTGTATTTGCATGCCCGATTTTTAGGGACATTGGAAATGGGTTTCAATAGCCTCTTGGCCAGACGGACCTGCAGAGCAAATCCCAAATTTACCAAAAGTTCGTAAGGGTATTCCCAGGCTACATATAACAAGCACTAGTGTATAGTATTGAATAACTGCAGTTCAGTATCTAAGTGTTGTTTTATTCTTATATTTTGTCAGCAATATTCATTCAACCTTGTTAGTTTGATAAAGAAATAGGTTACAACAGATAAGGAAATATAGACTAGTAAAACTGTAAACTATTTTCTAGTCAGTTATTAATATTGCACAAATATCACAACAAGTAATTAGGCCAGCTAATAGGGTATCTATTTTCATCCTCCAAATCATCTCATTCCCCTCTGATTTTGCCACACAGTGACCGACTGCGTACCACCACTAATGTGCTTGGAGACTCCATTGGAGCAGGCATTGTGGAGCACCTATCCCGACATGAGTTGGAAGTTAAGGATGCGGAGGTGGGCAACTCAGTGGTGGAGGAGAGGCAACGGATGGAGGAGACAAACAAGCTCATCCCTGACTATGACAACAAGACACCTGATAGTGAAACCAATATGTAGAGCGGCTTCATGCAGTTTGTGGGTGTCATTTTTCTACAGGAAAGGAGAATGGTGTACAAATCGGGGATGTTTCCCTAATGGTCTGAGTAATAATGGAACTTGACTTTTTAAGGTAAAGACAAAGCTGAGGTTTAAGCTAGTGTCAAACAAAACAGGCCCAGGCCTGTGTACAGTTTTTAACCATTCAATCATGGATATATTTTTTTTTGAATGTCCAATTAGATTTTTTTCCAAAATTACAAGCATAAATGCTGTGATGGTAGCTTTACATTCTGTGTGTTTTTTTGTAACTTTGTTTTTCTGTGGGTCTGTTTTTACGTTTTTTTCTATTGTCAACTGGAAACATTGGTGCATTACTTTTGGGAGGGAGTAACTGCAACTATTATGTCGGTTATGAACCCTGGGCAGCAAATTTAAAGTGCTGCAACCACGGGGAATAGAACAGTGAATACCAAATTGCCAAATTACAACAATTGTTTTTACCTAGATTTAATCTTTATAATTATAGTTAGCCTAAGTGGAACTGTACAAAACTGTTCAAACTCTTATGGTTATAATGTTGTGATAGAATTATGTGAGTATAACATAGAAATAAAACAGATTGTGAGAAACAGTGAATTTTTTAAGGGCAAAGAAGGCACAACACCAAACCAGATATGTGCATTTCTGACGTCAAGCTGCATGGATTCCATACCACGCTGAGGCATCTAAGGCAGCTTAAAATACATCTGATTGTATGTGACTTGTCAGTGATGGCTTTTTGCATTTATTCTAGGAAGCTAACAAACTGTTTTTGTTAAATGTGATAACCTGTAGGTACTGAGTAAGGGAGAGAGAAAATATGTGGACATTTGCTTTCCACTTACAATAAACCTGATGTGAACCACAGTGGTTCGGATGATTTAAAGTCTACCTGCATACTGTACCTCTTTCACATTTGGTGAAGAGGTGTTTTTGAAATTGTACAGCAAATAAAAGCCCCTCTTTTACAGTTTCCCCCCTTGTCTTCAGTTTGATGTAATGTATTCAATCCTTTGGACAACCATGCACTGTAACTATCTATTAGTGTTGAATATTTAAATGTTATTGCATGAAAAAAATATATAATCAGATCATTCCTGTATTATTTGAATTCACATGCAATAAGTTGTGTTAAGTGATACACACATTACACGCACACATACAAAAAAAATACAAATCTTGAAAAATGGGCTGTCACCAGCCAAATCTGAGCTACTTCTTTCACAGTTTCGTTCTGATAAAGACTGATGTTTAAAAAAACAAACAAACAGAAACATGAAATTAAACATAATTCTTGAAATAAATGGGAATTAACAACTGTCCCCAAGTCATGATCCATTACGTTTACATAAAACACCACTTTAATACAGGCCCTCTCACAGCCCTATATTACTGCCATAGATGGAGCGTGATGGGTCTGACAAATCGCCTATTAGTTCCTATTAGGTATTTTCAAAAATGCTTTTTATTCCAGAATAAAACATATCCTGAGATGGCACAATAGGTGCTTCTCATAGTTCAAGATTGATTCAAGAATAAGAACAATTTGTTTTCCAAGATTTTTTAGGTGTAAGTTTCTGGTAGAAATGTCCCTCACAAGTCATATGCTTATAGGTATAGGCCTACGACAAATATATATATAAAAAATCAACAAGACATTATACTATTCTATTGGATCGAAGTCCTGCATACAGTGCGTGTTCTAGCCATAGACAGTAAAAGAAAGGTTCTAGCACGAATGTGTGCATACAATGTGGCCTACAGTACGTTCTAGCTCAATTGTCGACCATCCCACGTCGCAATGTTTTGGTTTGTAAGTATTACATCCAGGAGGGGGAGCCACAGACCATACCACCCAGAGCTGAGCCCATCTTTGATTATAGCAGTCTCCTAACCCGACCACAGGTAAATATAACTGCATGCACATAGTTGTTGGGACTCTAAAGCGATTTACAAAACATTTAATTATTTTATTTTTTCATACATGCCGTTGTATCGACATGAACATCTAACATAAACTGTAGATTTGACGATAATGGACAGCCAGACTATGTGGCAATTTCCCCGCTGAGAGGCGTATGCGTGCGGTGATTGTCTTGTTTTGAGTCCGAGGATTCCAAGAAGTCATCGTGAGAAGTGGAGGCCTCTGGGTAATGATAGTAACATCTCTCAAAAATGAGCCGTTTGTTTACGCTTGCTGGTAAAGTTGCTTCAAGTGTGTCCTATCTGTAGCTAATGTGCTCGTGGCGGTTTTTCTTAAGGGGAAAAAAACGTAAATAGGCGAAACGGTGGTCAACCAAGGCTCAGACATTATCTTCTTAGTTAAGCTGCATAGCTATGCTAGATGCTAGTCAACTCTGGGTTCATTTAACGTTATCCATTGGTTTGATCAGATATGAATAAACCGAGCACATCTTGTTTTGATTTTTGTGCATTCATATGAACGTTCATAAACTGTACACACTACCATTGACAACGCCTTACAGCTGCAGATATATGTAATTACAAGCTAACATTCCTAGCGTTGCATTTATGCTTTAACGTTAGCCATTTAACGTTGACTAGCTTTCTGTGCAGAAGTTGATTCAAAGCAGTGGCTAAACGTGAGCTATACAACATCCTTTACAGTGGCTAGCAAGCTAATCTATGCTAAGCAATGTTCTTCTAACAAGTTACGATTCGTACACAATCTAGGAAGCTGTTATTGAATCCATCTTACTTTAGACATTTGTAAGTTAACTAACTGATCTAACGTATCGATCTACCAAGCATAGAACTGATGATTGTAGGTTGCGAGTGAGGATAGTGAACTAGCTAATGTTATAGCTAACCAGCTAACGTTAACAGGTATTGGATGTTGCAAGGCAGTTAGCAAACTACCCCTTCTGTTGCAAAATACTGACGTTATAGTTAGTTGCCCCAGCATCTCTTAGTAATGACACAGTTAGACAATTTTGTTATAACGTAACGTTATATGTTTTCATCGAACATAATGTTGATCTGTTTAGCAAATTGACTAACGTTAGCTAACGTTATGGTTACAATCAGTAACGTTAACAAACTTCATCGTACATCCTTGTTGCAACCACGGAAATATAAACGCTGATATCGTAATTTTAGTAACGTTAGCCTAATGGCGAATGTAGCTATGATGTTTAACGTAAGTGTGTGCATTTTTAAAGTATGATAACATATTGCCCTAAATGCATTGAACTCATATGAGTTTAGTAGTTACAAGCGCACATATTTATGGTGAGTTGCTGACCAACAGACGATGTATTAATCATTCATGTTGTTTGCGAAGTTTTAATTAATGAAAATAATAATAACAACGCTTGTCTGCTTAATTCCTCCATCAACTTATGAACTTTCTGAAGACCCACTGTCATGTGAGAGGAGGCCAGAGAGCTGTGAACACTGAGCAATCTGTGCGTCAACACAATTACCTGACCCTGTCTCCAGTATGAATGGGGATACGCCCCATGTCCCCATCACCACTGTAGCAGGAATCACTAGTCTCACAGACTGTAAGTATGCGCTAAGACATTCAAGTGAGGTGTTCTGGTCTTGTAATAGCAGGTGTATTAGTGATTGTTTCATATATCTCCTTTTGTTTCTTGCAGTGTTGAACCAACTGCCCCTTCCCTCCCCACACCCTGCTACCACCACTAAGAGCTTACTGTACAATGGCAGCATTGCTGAGAAGGTCAGCTGTCTTCTGGCTTGCCAGGATGAGAATCTGGTGGCTCAGCTGTCTCAGAGTCTCAGCCAGGTGTCCACTGAACACATGTAAGTGTCTCCAGTTCTCCTCCGAGTATCATGCTGTGAGAAAATATTTGTGTTAAAATGAGTTAATCCCTGTTCCCACTGTTTGCAACAATATACAGGTATCTAATGTAACACTTTCCTAATACGGTAGTTACTAAAAGTAACAAATACTTCATGAATGGTCCACAAATAAAGTTGTCACACCACTTTGCATTTAACATAAATCAAACTGTGTACCCAATAGAGAACTGAAGAACAACCTGGGCAGAGATGACTTGGAAGGTGATATGCCAGTCCTGCTACAGATTGTTCTGTCCAGGAGCCCCAATATCTTCAGGGAAAAAAATATGCCAATTCAATATGGGACTCCAGATGGTAAGTGACACATTTTGCGTAACTTTTTTTTTGTAAAATCAAAATGTACAAGGATACAAGGAAGTTTATTGTCACATGCATATAGTTACTGGAAGTAAGAAATGCAGTGAAATTATGTCTGGTGTCAGCCTATTTGTGCATTAATCGGGGGGGGGGGGGGGGGGAAACAATCCTTGTTCTATGGATAGGCGATGTCACACAGCAACCAATCAACAATCAAGTCTATTTACTGTCAAAAACAAAATCACTAAGAAAGCAACTTTTGTGGGCAAAAAAACCCCCACCACCAACAGAACAGCCTTACAGAGTATTTCACTAGGGTTAAGCAGGCACCTTCCTTCATCAATGTTTCATTGAATTAGGCTCATGATACCTCCAGATGGCACAACAGTGGGGTCCTAGACCCACCCCCTCGCCACGTTTTATGATGGGTTCTTTACCAACAAATACCGTCAAATTCTTCGGTCATTCCTCTTCGTTGCTGTGGCCATTTATGATCTGATTAGCTAGAGTAAGAGCACACACTCTTGATGCTGGCACCCACAAATGCCCACAAATTCTTCAGTCAATCAATCCTCTTTGTTGTTGTGGCTGTTTATGATCCATTCCGATCAGCAATATATCCAAACAAAATGCAAAACCTTGATAATGGCAACAACAAGTACCATCGTATTCTTTGGCCATTCCTCTTCGTTGCTGCAGCCGTTTATGATCCAATCAGCAACATACATAGCCAAACCACAAGCCATCGATAGGGGCACCAACAAATTCATTGATATCAACTACCAACCAATATCACAAATTCTTTTGTGCTGTCCTCTTTGTTGCTGTGGCTGGTTATGATCCCATCAGCAATATACCAACACACCAAGCAATATCATAAATTCTTCAGTCATTCCACTTTGTTGCTGTGGCTGTTTATGATCCGGCAATATATCCAGCCGACATGCAAACCCTTGATGCGGACACCAACAACTAGCACTCCCGAAACACAGCGGAAAGATTTTGCACATCTCAGAGTGCTTACTCAACACCATGTCTGGTCTCAAAGCAGTCACAACAATACACTGTGGAACTTGCAGTTGCCTTCCATCATCCACTAGGAGTTTCCAATCCCATCTTCCTGTATTGCTAGTATTTGCCTGGTGGACAGTTTTCTGTCCCTCTCACAGTAACAAAATTCAATAGTCCCTGTCAATTGCCGGCAAAGAATTATATTCAACTCTCTTGTTCTCAAACAAATCCGCCAGTCATTTTAAAATCTGATTATGTCTCTGATCATTTTTTTTTATATTTGTGCACTTTGCTAATGTTTAAATACTGTTTCATTTCAATACTTATCTTACCGTGTGAAGATGAGCTGGTTCTGAGACGAACAATTCCAATACTGGAAATTATATTATATCAGTATCAATAACGTTTAATAAACAAACTTAAATGTGAACTACTATCCCAAGTCCGATATAGTAATAATGTGATGTATCATTAGATTTCCTTATACCCACAAGTATTTAAATACAAACATGTGGTTAGAGGCCCACTTCAAAGCAATACAGCATCTTTAGAAAGATAGAACATAGTAAATGCACTGTGCCAATGTAGCTCTGGTGTTTTCATATTTACAGGCACAAGGCAGCCTATGACACCACAATATAATGTAACCCAGAATGCCATGCAGAACAGCCCAGCCACATCAAATTACCAGCCTGCTTCCATGGCACAGAGCCCAACAAGGTGAGTTTAAAAATAGAGTTTGACACAGTCTCCACCCTACAGCAGTAGGCTTATCACTGTTGTGATTCTTTGTAAGCTAAATGCTTTGTTACATTCTTTAAATTTTGAGTCATTAGCATGGTTGTTTGTCTTGGGCTATATGTCTTACATTACCTTCTGGTTGCGTTTGTAGTGGGTTTGTCCCCCAGCAGACAGGTCCGGGCAGCAGGTTTCCCCAGAACAGCCATGTGTCCAGCCCATACACACCTCAGAGCCCAGCCCCGTACATGCAGTACCCTCATCCATCTGGCTACAATCAGCAGCAACAGATGCAGCAAGGTGAGTGCTCATGTCAGAATAAACATGTTTCATACGTATCAGCAGAAAAAAAATGTTCTCTTCTTCTACAAACAGACTTTTTTTTTCGATTGCACAGATTGAATGTATGTTTCATTAATGAACAATTAATGCTAGTTGAAAACAAGTAGGATTAATTTTAATTCGAGTAAGATATGATAATGTCTTATTGTAGTATGAACTGAATTTTGTTGTGCAACTGTTTTTTTGGCCACATCAAAATATGATAATTTGTCGGCCAACACCTTGTATTTGTTTAAATCATGTGTTGTCATGCTTGTATTATTACAGTGTCTGTACTGAGCCCTACAATCCCTGGTGGCATGAGGAACATTCATGAAAATCAGGTATTTATTCAGTTCACATGGGTATTATCGAATCAGACAAGACAATTAAATTGATGTTTCATGGAATTAATCTATTCATTATTTTAATTCTGTCAACAATTTAATTACCAGTGCACTGCATGGAGAAGAGATTTTTAAAAACTAAATATCCCATTGGCATAAATGTTTTTTAGGTTGACAGGTCAGGGGGGTATTCCAGGAAGGAGGTTTAACAAACACTGAGATAAAACTTAACCTCTGGGATGTCTGAAACCGTGGCGACTAAACCCGAGCTGTCAGTTCCAAAACACCGGTTACCAATTAGTTCAATCAACCCTATGTTAATTAACCTAGAGTTGTGCACGTTCACGACCTATTGAGAGTCGAAACCATGAGTGAAAATGACGAAATGAAGAGCACCTTATTTTTCAGAGATGGAGTAACACGTTCTCCTCGAGGCTTACGAGGAGGAGAGAGCTGTAATAACAAAAAGCAATACTTGAGCATCTGCCAAGGAATGACACCTTGCTTGGCAGAGAATAGCCTAACTGACTGTGTAAATGCATAAGTTTACGATAGCCTATTAATGTCAAAAGCACAATATATTAAATAGTTCAGTGGACATTACGTATTGACTGCTTTCAATTATGTTTTTCTTAAACTAGTCTACCTTGTCACAAATTGAATGGGTCAAGTTCTCCTGTAATTGCACATATTGCACAAGTTAGAGCCTACGCATTAATTAGTCTGTAGTGGATATGATAATATTCCAATAAGGTATAGGTCTAATGCACCCTCCTGGCATTGTGTACTGACCCTGGCCATTTCGCCTCCACGTTTGTGATAAGATTTGACGCAGCACATATCATCTGGCAATTATTAAAATAAAAATGTGTTTTAAACACCAACACCATTAAGAGAGCATCCAAAAATATAAGTGGCCTATGGCGTATCCATTAGACCTACTTGGACATGTATGCTGTGAAAACCTATTGACATAATCTGCCTCGTTTATGGATGACGCTTTAATGGGCACTTGCATTCCATCCATGGAGCCGATGTTAGGAATGCCTGAAATAGCCAAGCAAAGATATTTTTGGTGCAAATTTGGAAAACTTAAAATAAGAGATGCTGACCTGCCAGTTGGTGACACTACACTTTAATGACCCTCACGGGTTTGTTGCCAGGAAAATGAATGAAGTTGCGCGGGAACCATACCTTGGAAATCCAGAGTTCTCGTGAGAACACAATTTGAATTTGCTCACTCTGGCAATCAGTAATGATGCTCATTACCCATGCCCTTGGAGCCGAGCTGTACCAATCACATCGGTGACGGCAGTAAACATTGCTCGTAATGTTATCCAATTGCGTCGAAGTCCGGAATTGGTCAGTAAACATTGGTCGTAGTGTTATCTAATTGCGTGCAGGGATTTTTTCAAATGCATGCTTGATGCTGCCCCTCGAATTGGGCCATTTTCATTACTCATAGCCAGACCCTAAATATTTCTAGATTTGAGTCTGGATTTCCAGGCTACAGGAACCGCTTTAGTGGAAAGTAAACTCTACCACCGACAGACAGTTGCTTTGCTGATATGCTCTGCGTTTCCAACACTGTACAAAAACTCCCAGTCAAAGAGTGATCGCTGATGCACATAGTTTGGAGAAAGGCAAAAAGTGTAGCCTATTTAAAAAATATTTTATCCCAAATGTCATCAGCATTCTTAACCAAACCAAATGACAACACACATACCTGACTGGGCTGACTTTCTATGCCTATTTAAACTTATTTATGAAATGTCTATATTTTTCCATTTTTTACTGTAGCTTACTTGTTTTAATTATATCTTCAATGTGTCTGAGATGTCTGTATGTCCGTCTTGTATGTCTGGACGGGCCAAAGACAAATATCCACCATGGTATAGGCTACATTAAAGATTTATTTTATTGTATTGTATTCTATTCTATTCTAATTGATCCACAATGTAGGAATGAGGAATGTTTTTCAAGTATATTAAGGATTCCTCTGAAAAACGCATAAATACACTGTCAGTAGTATCTTTGTGAAAAACGGTCGCGCTCTCGCCTTTTGGTAAAGAAAGGATATTATATATATATGTCGTGGCCTTATCACCCCCTCACGGTGAATAGCACGGATGATTTGTGATTCGGACCTTACTCAAAAGGAAACGCCATTGTGTGACAAGTGTCAAAACAGCTGAAAATAACCTGAACAAAACCTACCCCCTACTACCAGGTTAGGTACATAGCCTGACCATTTTGGAACTGAAATCTCAGGGGTTAATATACATAACGTTACCCAGTAAACCCGCTTTCTGGAATAGCTTCTACGCCCCAGGTGTTCTTTCTTAGGTTCTGTCATTAGTTCGTTGTCTGCGCATGAGTCTGAAGTAAACCGTTAGAAATGTTGGTCCTAAGTGAGGTGTAGCTGCTAACGTTATTCCAACATAATTCAGGAAGTTACGAACCATAACGTTGACAATTATGAAAAGGTATTTAGAGCACTTTAAGATAAGTTTAAGTTAATTTAACAGGGTCATCAACAGGTAGGCAGTCAAATCAGCTGTCCCGGTTTTCCAGAATCTGATATGTTATAATGTATGTTAGCATAACCTTAGCAGTTACTTTTGCACAGCTAGAAGCTAACGTTAGGACCTAAGGTCATTGGTTATCAAGATAGCCATCCACTGTACGGAAAGTTTTCATGTTTACCTAAGCATAACATCTGTTGATGTTATGCATCAACCTACAGATAATTCTTCATGTGGAAAAGTTTAAGTGACTATTTTAGCATCAAAGTTAAGGTTAATAAGTTATGCTTACATTGTGATAACGTAAGCCTGTTGTGAGGTGGTGATGTATAGCAGCTAGCTAGTTAACGTTAAAGTTAAAGAGTTTTCCCTGTAACGTTAGCTTAACGGTAGAGACTTTAACGCTATATTGAGGACTATGTCACGGTACTTTCGGTATTCAAATGCCGTTACCTTGAAGTAGAACTGGGTCTTTATGTATCCGTGGTTGTTCGCGTCATGTTAACGTTACATGTAACATTAACTCAAGATCCTCTCTGGATACGTCCTGCTGGTGAGGTCACATGATGAGTGATCTGAGATCACGTTGATCAAAATGTCTGTCTTTGAACTCTTTGTGTTGTGAATGGGTATACTAAACCACTGCGTTTACTGTTTGTATGGGATATTTCCAGGAGAGGGACCAGTCCTTAAGAAACCCCTCACTTCCTTTAAGGTCACCACAGGCAGTGTGCTCACCACCAGACAGAGATGGAATTCCCAAAGGTGAGAAAAAAACTGCCAGAAGAGTCTTTTTCTCTTCAGAATGCTTGCAAAAAATTGTAATAACTAAGTAATAATTAATTGAAAATATGATCTGCTCAGACAAGGGGTACCATTTAACCAGTACATATTATTTTATGAAATTAATAGATGAATCGGCAATATACTGTGAACCACAGATGCAGTCACATTGCTCCTCTCTTGGTCTTTTTTTCTGGTTCAGCTGCCTCCCGCCCACCGCTTATAATGCAGTCACCTCCGCAATACTCCTCACCTCAAGATGGCTTACCAGACCTCCTGCTCAACTCCCCTGACCACAAGCAGAAGAGAGGCAAGGTGACCCAAGGTGAACGCAGGCAAGCTGATAAGGCTGCCACCTACGACTTTATGGCCTCAGAAGATGAGCTGCCGTTCAACGCAGGGAAGGCAGGCCAGGTACTCATGCCAGGAGAGCCAGTACAGGAAAAAGGTGGGTGTTACTGCCGCATACCCAGGTGAATGGGTTATGCATCCTTCTTTTATCATTTTAGTTTTGCATCATTTGTCTGATTTAAAGATGTTTTCTTAATTTTAAAAAAAGTAGTCAAACAGGTTTTAAAATTGGGGTATTCAGTAGCCCACAATGTAGGCCTACAATTCAGTGTTGTTTCTCCAAAAGAAAGAAATGGACTGGATGCTCTGTTTTATACTAACTGAAATCTCTATCTGCATCTCTAGCAATGACTAGTGAGTGTTTGATCTTGAAGATGCGGTGCACAAGCTTACCAATGACCAGTGATTTGGGCAATATTTTATTGGGCGTGGCCAGACAAAAGGTTTAAGAACCACTGAATTATGTAACAATACATGTTTTAAAGTTAGCTTTGAAAGTGAATAGGTGCTGATGTTTAAATAAATACACCGTGTTCCAAAGTATTATGCAAATTGGATTTAAGTGTCACAAACATAATTTTTTTTGTTTTTCAACTAAACTCATGGATGGTATTGTGTCTCAGGGCTCTTTGGATCATTGAAATAAATCTCAGACACCTGTGATAATTAGTTTGTCAGGTGAGCCCAATCAAAGGAAAACTACTTAAGAATGATGTTCCACATTATTAAGCATGCCACAGGTTTCAAGGAATATGGGAAAGAAAAAGGATCTCTCTGCTGCTGAAAAGCGTGAAATTGTGCACTACCTTGGACAAGGTATGAAAAAATTGGATATTTCCCGAAAACCTATGCGTGATCATCGTACTGTGTAAAAATGTGTCGCTGATTCAGAGCACAGGCGGGTTTGTGCAGACAAAGGCATAATAAGGAAGGTTTCCGGAAGGTTTCCAGACAAATTCATAGGATTCAGAGTAGCTGCTAAAATGCCATTGCAAAGCAGCAAACATGTATTTGACGCCGCTGGTGCCTCTGGAGTTCCACGAACCTCAAGGTGTAGGATCCTGAAGAATTTTGCAAGTGTGCATAAACCTACTATTCGGCCACCCCTAAACAATGCTCACAAGCAGAAACAGTTGCAGTGGGCTCAGGATTACATGAAGACTAATTTTCAAACAGTTTTGTTTATGGATGAGTGCCGTGCAATCCTAGATGATCCAGATGGATGGAGTAATGGATGGTTGGTGAATGGCCACCATGTCCCAACAAGGCTGAGACGTCAGCAAGGAGTCTGGCGGAGTCATGTTTTGGGCCGGAATCATGGGGAGAAAGTTGGTAGGCCCCTTTAGGGTCCCTGACGGTGTGAAAATGACCTCAAAAAAGTATGTACAGTTTCTGACTGACCACTTTCTTCCGTGGTACAAAAAGAAGAACCATGCCTTCCGTAGCAAAATCATCTTTATGCATGGCAATGCACCATCTCATGCTGCAAAGAATACCTCTGGGTCATTGGCTGCTATGCATATAAAAGGAGAGAAACTCATGGTGTGGCCCCCATCTTCCCCTGACCTCAACCCTATTGAGAACCTTTGAGCATCATCAAGCAAAAATTGTGAAGGTGATATCAATGAAGGGGTCCTATCTTAACATGTAACTTGGCCTGTTAAGATGTTTTTGATTGAAATAACTTTTGAAATAACTTTTGATTTAATTATATATGACCTAATGCTGCAAATATTAAACAAATGACCATTTTTAGTTCTTTACAACCTATACACTGTCTTGACACACTGTTGTGCATAATCATTTGGAACAGTGCAGTTTGAGTTTTTTATTTTTGAAAAAAAATACTGTTATCATTGGGAGGTTTGTTCAATAAAATTGGAATTTTACGGTTGATAATGACGGTTGTCATTTGCATCAACTATTTAGGAAAATCTGATATCTGAATAATTTGGAACGCAGTGTGGGCATTATATTATCCATTGTGTGTCAGGGTATGAGGACATCTTGTGCTCTTTGCTCTTGAAGTTTTTGTGATTTGACTCCTTTCATTTCAGACAAACCGCTTAAAAAGCGGAGACCGGACCCTCACCCTCAGGACCCTGGAGCGGTGGAGGACCAACTCGGCCCCCAGATGGCCCCTCAGGAGGCTGGCGCGGCTGATCACGGCACCACTCGACAGCACTCCCACTCGGATGCCCAGAGGTTGCAGGAACAGTCCCAGCAGGGCCCGGGAGTCTCCAGCTCGAGTAGACTCCGGCAGTCGGGGTCACAGAGGAACATTCCGGAAGGGGAGAGAGACAGGAAAGAGGACCAAGGATCGCAGCAGAGGGACATTGTCAAGGGCTCCGCACCCGTGGTGGTGCTCCAGAAGCTGTCCCACGAGGAGGTGCAGAAGCTGATCAAGGAGAAGCACAAGAGCCCCAGAAGCTCACACAAGCACCATCACCACTCAGAGCGCTCCAGCAGAGGTATGTAAAGGGATTCACATGCCGTAAATGTTTTGCTGTTCATAGGCCTAGTTGTTGATGGGTAGTGTGGAAATTCTTGTAATAAATTGTAGTTATTAAGTGAGAGTTGCTTCTGCTGAGGCCATATAACGCTCAACAGTCAACACCCATGATGGTTAGCACCTGTGTTATGTTTTACAAGCTATTAGCTGAACTAGAAATGTATTTGTTGACTTGGAGGCTCCCAAATGGCTAGTCCCTTGGGCGTATCTGTTTTCATTTTTGCTGGGTTCAACTTGGCTATGTCAGAACTTGGCACAGCTGCAGTATATGCTCATTAGTTATCAGGCGGGCAATACTGTGCCACAAGGGACAGTAAACTTGTTGAAGCTCTAACTGAAATTTTGCCACTGATAAGCTCTTACAAATACAGTAATAACACACTACTGCTGAGAATCATAACGTTTGGCTTTACCTGATGCTCACTTTGAACAGTGTAGACGTGACTGTAATGCGGCACAGCTAGAACCCTTGCGTGTCTCTCCTCTCAGACATGCAGGCAGGGATGGACTCCAGCGCTGCTGACAGGGTGAAGCTTGGCAAGCGCAGACGAGGCGCAACCAATGACAGACCCAGATATGCAGAAGTCAGCTCTGGAGATGACAGCGAACCCGAGCGAGACTGTAAGTAGAGGTGTTACAGTGACACACATAATATTTCGTAATGTAGATTGTCTGACAGTGTGGCACAGAGCCATCTAAATTGATTTTTGGCATCAGACTGCCTAAAACTCAGTTGTGTTTTTAAATGAAAAACAAAGAATGACTTTTCCCCAGTTGGATTTCTTTGACCATTGTTAGTCGAGTGAGCTCCTAACCAGTTTGTGTTTATATTTTTGTTCCCAGCTGTGAGGAAGCGCCAGAGGAAGGACAATGACAGAGCCTGGGAGTACGAGGAACCCGAGTCCAGGAGAGGCATAAGCTCACGCAGTCGCTATGGAGACCGCAGCCCTGACACCTCCGACCGGGACTCACCGCCTCCTCCCAGCCTGAGTGATGGTGAGTATGGGGAATGCCCTGCCTACAGCACAAGGAGTTGAACACCTCTCCTGTGTCTATCTAAAATGACTTATGCAATCTTCAGTACCATCAGATCAGATGTCTTGTGAGATCTTATTGTTACTCCAGTTACATGTTGAGAGTTGTTGATGGAAGTAGAATCCTGTGTTGATTTTAGAACGACATATTTAGAGTCTAAACTGGTGTGTTCTGTGTTTTTGCAGTTGCAAGGAGTCTCCAGAAGAAAGAGAAGCAGAAGAAAAGAAAGGCATATGAGCCCAAGCTCACACCAGAAGGTAGCCAACCCGTTTTTAATTTACTGAAGGTTCTGTATCTATATTAAGCACTTGAATTGGACGATTGTATTGACATGATGTCTTTGCAGAAATGATGGAGTCATCCACCTTTAAGAGGTTCATTGCCAGTCTGGACAGCATTCTAGAAAACCTTGAGGACGTTGACTTCTCTATACAGGGTGAATAGCTTAGCCTATCTTGGCCTAGCCATACATTTCCTAGCATCTTTTAATTATTTATTAGTAAGGTCAACATGCCTTAGTTTTTTTTTTAACACATCTATTGTTTGAGCCATTCAGAATACTAGCAGAGATCTGAACCCTAAACTCACGCCCTTTTTTCATGCTTGGCAGATGATGATGAAATTCCACAGGAGTTGCTTCTGGGCAAACAGCAGCTGAGTGAGCTAGCCAGTGAGTCAGCCAAGATCAAAGCCATGGGCATCACCTGCAAGGTAACAATGCCTGAAGAGCTCAGCAACACATCAATTCCATTCATACTGATTGTAATGAATGAGTTTGTGTATTGCCATTTGACTTTTTCTGTCATTGCCATTGCCAGATTCCATCTGAGAGACTGGTGAAGGTGTTGAGCATGTTGGAGAAGAACATTCAGGATGGGGGCAATCTCTCTACCTTGATGAACCCTGTGAGTTC
Organism: Alosa pseudoharengus; assembly: GCF_046254945.1. Classification (NCBI taxonomy): domain Eukaryota; kingdom Metazoa; phylum Chordata; class Actinopteri; order Clupeiformes; family Clupeidae; genus Alosa; species Alosa pseudoharengus. Next base: position 21,995,747 of record NW_027468848.1, on the reverse strand, counting down.
TGCTGAGATTGTTCTTTACACACTGTTGATAATATTGAAGATTTCTGCTACATATGAAATGTTCATTAGCGGCACTTGAGATCATCTGAAGGCGAAACCCAGAGAGAGCCGATGAGAGAGAAAGGACACAGTGAGGGAAGTGATGGAGGTTTCAGTTACATGTTAGAAATGTAGAATTTCCCACTTGGATGTTCATGTTTCATGGTTCAGTAGTTATAAAAAGGGGGGATGTTTTACAATGTCAGGAAAAGTGACTGGGGAGTCTGGAACTTTCAGAGGAGCCTTGCAACCCCTGATCTGTGATTTAGTCACATTGCATCTTCTGACCGCTCGTGTCTGTCCTCACCCAGGAGAACGACACGGAGGATGAGGAGCGCCTGTGGCGTGACCTTATCATGGAGCGCGTCACCAAATCAGCGGACGCGTGCTTGACGGCGCTCAACATCATGACGTCGCCGCACATGCCCAAGGCCGTCTACATCGAGGACGTGATTGAGAGGACCCTGCAGTACACCAAGTTCCACCTGCAGAACACGCTCTACCCCCAGTACGACCCTGTGTACCGGGTGGACCCTCAGGGAGGTGAGGAGACTCCGGGACACCTTTAGAGTGGACAGTCTTGTGATCTGATGCCGGTCTTGTAGACACGGGGTAGGGTAGGGGTGTAGGTATGTCATTGGTATTTACAGCTTAGGTGTAATATGGAAAATCCTCTGGTGGCACTTCTCAGCTCTTGGAACTACTGGAGTTACTACAGTAAAGATAGATACATGGATGCTCACACACACACACACACACACACACACACATCATTAATCCCAAACATCTACAAACTGAAGCTTTGTGCTGTTTGTTGCAGGAGGTCTGTTGACTTCCAGAGCCAAGCGGGCGAGGTGCTCGACGAGCAAGCAGAGAGTCATCATCATGCTCTACAACAAAGTGTGCGACGTTGTGAGCAGCATCTCTGAGTTGGTTGATATCCAACTGTTGACAGACACCACAATCCTGCAGGTATGTGCCTCTGAATTCACTTTCTCTTCTCTAGCTCGTTCCCTTTTTTTTTCTCTCTCTCTCTCTTGTTTGTGTGTCTCCCTCTGCCTTGGTGTCTCTGTCTCTCTCCATCCTTCTCACTCTGTCCCTCCCTTGCCAACTAGCGATCTGTCTGTTTAATGGTCTCGCTCTCTTGCTTCCTGACAGGTGTCCTCCATGGGCATCACGCCCTTCTTTGTGGAAAATATCAGTGAGATGCAGCTGTGTGCCATCAAGCTGGTGACCGTGGTGAGTTTCCTCCTCTCACAGCCTCAGTAAGCTCAGGAAAAACAACCATTATGCTGCTGTCCCAGTTAACACTTTCACACGGACCCAGAAGGCCCGATTTCCGATTGCTGAGGCGCGCTGAAAGCAGTAACCACACGCTTGGGCGGCTCTGCTGCTGTATCATCATGCTGTCATCATCCTCGCTCACCGACTTTGTTCTGGTGCCCAATCAGGTGTTCTCCCGCTACGAGAAGCACAGACAGCTGATCCTGGAGGAGATCTTCACCTCTCTGGCCAGACTGCCCACCAGCAAGCGCAGCCTCAGGAACTTCAGGTGACAACCACCACACCCTCGATACTCCCCCCCCCCCCCCCCCCCCCCCCAACCTCAACCAAAAACACCCCAACACACACACACACACACACACACACACACACACACACACACACACACACACACACACACACACACACACACACACACACACACTGGCTGACATGCTATGCTTCACATCCTCCCCCCTACCGCAGTGTTGTACCCAGTAGGTGTTAAGCAGATGGTTAGGCCGTGAGACACTAACGCAGAGCTGTGTTGACGGGCTGTGTGCTGACAGGCTGAACAGCAGCGACGCGGACGGTGAGTCCGTGCACATCCAGATGGTGACGGCCCTGGTGCTGCAGCTCATCCACTGCGTGGTCCATCTGCCCTCTGACCAGGACTCCATTGAGGAGAGTAAGGTAAGAAATCCCCACGGTCACTCGTCCATCAGCCCCTCCAAGAACACACCAGTCAGGTAGCAGTAGTAGAATAGCTGGCAAATAATCACTTATAACCTGACATATGGCCAGTGCTTCTCAGTGTGGGGAGGGCCCCAATAGTGGGGAATAGAGACATGACAGGTGGGGCGTTAGGAACAGGAGAAAGTTTGTTCTTTTGTGCCTATCTTTAATAATGCCTTTTCTTTTTTGACAAGGAAGATCATAGATTCAAAACAAAATAGCCACATACAAACATAAGAGTCATAAACAGACTGACATATGAATTTGACTAATATCTGATCCAGTGGACTGAGACAGGATATGTAGGCTAATGTGGAACCAAGATAAAAAAGTATTTTAACGTTACCATTTTGCCGGGTTGATGGGGTCAGGTGGGGCTTGAAAATTCCCCACCTTCAAATAGGGGAATGACAGAAAAAGTTTGAGAACCACTGCATATGGCCTTGATTCATTGTTATAACCATGCAAAATGAATTGAGCTTGTGGGTAGGTAGAAATAGATCCGTTTCTTGTGAATGGTGTGAAGATTGTTCTTGTGTTCACAGATGGATGAGGATGTTCTCATCAACACCTCCTATGAGACAGCCAGGAGGACAGCCCAGAACTTTCTCTCTGTGTTCCTCAAGAAGTGAGTTCACTTTCTCTGTTGTCTCTGAGTTTGGCATGGTGTGTATGAAGGGGACATGGTGGAGGTTAATCCCACTGTCTGTGATGTCTCCTCAATCCTCTAGGTGTGGGAGCAAGCAGGGGGAGGAGGACTACCGGCCACTGTTTGAGAACTTTGTGCAGGATCTGCTGTCCACCGTCAACAAGCCCGAGTGGCCAGCAGCGGAGCTGCTACTCAGTCTGCTGGGGAGACTACTGGTCAGTTCCTCACTAATAGTATCCATCATCACAACACAGACACAGACACACACACACACAGACACAGACACATACACTTATCCATATACCCTCATTGGAGCTCTTATTCCTCTTATCTTCTCACCTATTCACTCTTCTTACATATTACATCTTTCTATCATTTTAATCACAACTACCTCTCTGTTCTTGTTTCAGGTCCACCAGTTCAGTAATAAGCAGACAGAGATGGCTCTCAGGGTGGCCTCGCTGGACTACCTGGGCACCGTGGCAGCCAGGCTCCGCAAAGACGCAATCACCAGCAACATGGACCAACGCACCATAGACCGCATCCTCAAAGAGGTACAGGCCAGAGCAACCTCCCCCCACACATACATACAGGCTTTACCACTCAGAGTTAATTCAATGCAAGGTGTTAACTCAAAAGGCAGCACAGAATGTGATCCTGCATGAACTGGCAAAGTTTAGTTTTAGCCTGTGAATGGGGGTGGCTACGGAAGGGAAACTGGTAATTGGTGTTAACTCATTAAATGTGTCACCGGTAATTACATAAGTGTTGCTGAATTTAATCACTTTGAATTCATTTCATCTGCTCCCTCCATGCCCTGAGCTCTGACTCTTGATCTTTGCCTTTGGCGTCCTCTCTCTCCAGACCTCAGGTAATGATGAGATCCAGCAGCTCCAGAAGGCTCTGCTCGATCATCTGGAAGAGAATGCAGAGACTGCACCTGCACTGATTGTGAGTTATCTTGATGTTTCTTTTGCCCCCTTGTTCTAGTATTTGATGTTTGCACTCCTCTCTTTGGGAAAACGTGGGTAAATCTGGGTAACCATGGCCTGATGTGTCACTGTGGTTTAAATTCCCAATACAATACTGTCTCAAAAGAACAGTTGAAGACATTTATTTATGTCCTTGCTCCCGTAAGCCAGTATATTCACATACATCTCTACTGATGTCAGTGCTCATTCAACACTGGATATGTCTGTTCATCTCCTTATTTCACCACTTTGTTGTTCAGTTTGCGCGTAAGTTCTACATAGCGCAGTGGTTCAGGGACTCCACCACGGAGGCGGAGAAGGCGATGAAGAAGGGCCAGGAGAAGGAGAAGGACGAGGACGCCACGGAGGGTCGGCGTCACGCCAAGGAGCTCAAGAGCACTGGGGAGATCATGCAGCGGGCCGAGGCCCGCAAGAAGTTCCTGCGCAACATAATCAAGACCACTCCTGCCCAGTTTAATACACTCAGGTACTTACAACATCCTTTTAAAGACATCTGTTAAATGTGGTTGCAATTTGGTGGGTTGTTAATAGCATCCCTAACCCACACAGGAGAACCTTTTTAATAGACAATATTTTCCCGTGCATTGTGTATAAACTGCAGGACAGCGTTTTTATGCAAATTTAAAAACTTAAAATTAAACAGAACCATGTATTAACCCTAGTGCTCAATAGCCCAGTGCATCAGAATCAGATCATGCTTTAATCATAAAGAAGAATGAAGAAAATAAATGCATTCCCATGTATAGCCTGCTCCTGTGTATTAACCTCATAGCTGAAGAAATTTGGCAAAATCAATGTATAAACCTTGATTAATAGGCAGGAAATTAGGGTATGTATGACCACTTGTCCTAAGAGGTATCAAACCACATTTCATGTTCCTGCATCCTTCCTGCCTACAGAAAAAAAAACTCTGGGCATTTTTTGTAACATATTATTTTTATACTTTATGCACACATGGGTTAACAGTTAAAGTAGGAAAGTGCACAAACATCGTTAAAATGCATTGTTAAAAAATGCTCTCTCTATCATCACCTTTATATCACTGCTTACGTGTGAATAGGAACATGATTCAGTACATGATTTTGTCCCCTTCTCTTCACTAGAATGAACTCAGACACTGTGGACTATGATGATGCGGGCTTGATTGTGCGCTACCTAGCCTCTATGAGGCCATTCGCACAAAGCTTTGACATCTACCTGACCCAGGTGAGAATTTGTCACACTGGCCAATGCTGTCATATATTTGCATCCCTCCAAACCTTTCCTTAGAGGCTGTAGTGCAGGTCGTCTGGTCAGTCCTTTCCCTGATGGGAGCAACATGTCTGTTTGCTGTTGCTTTTGCAGATCCTGAGGGTCCTGGGCGAGAGTGCCATAGCCGTCAGGACTAAAGCCATGAAATGTCTCTCCGAGGTGGTGGCCGTGGACCCCAGCATACTGGCACGGGTGAGCAAGCTCTCTTTACCTCTAATTAAACCACCTGTATTACTGTATTTTTATAGTAATATATAAGTATGATGTATTTTGTAACTATATTTTGTATTTATTTAGAATGTATAGGGAAGATTGCAGGGTGTCTTTCAGTAGTCTGAAGCTGCCGTATGCTCTCTCTCCTTGCAGAAGGACATGCAGAACGGGGTTCACGGGCGTCTGATGGACTCGTCCACCAGCGTGCGGGAGGCTGCAGTGGAGCTGCTGGGCCGCTTCGTGCTGAGCCGCCCCCAGCTCACAGAGCAGTACTACGACATGCTCATCAAGAGGATACTGGTACGTGCTCATTCCCCAGCAGCCTGCTGGATGTGAAGAGCCTGCAAAGCTCCGTCTGTTCACAGTTCTAGCTCTAGATGGGCAGGGTTACTGTGGAGTGTTAAATTCTTAAAATCTAAAGATGGCTTTTCCTGTGGAACCTAAGTGTGTTTCACAAATGGTTTTGGACAATTGGACAACACGTTTGGGATAAAAGATTTTTGACAGGCTTATTATAACATTAATTAATCATTAATAAGCCCTTTTATTTCCATAATGTTGCTCACAGCTACCTTGTTGAGCTTTCCCCAGTGTGCGTTTGTAAGTTTGGCTGACTCAGCAGTGCTCTTAAGAGAGGTAATAGCAGCTGCTCATGTTTGCTCCCTGCTCTCTCCTCAGGACACGGGCATCAGCGTGAGGAAGAGGGTGATTAAGATCCTCAGAGACATCTGCCTGGAGCAGCCCACCTTCAGCAAGATCACCGAGATGTGTGTGAAGATGATCCGCAGGGTCAATGACGAAGAGGGCATCAAGGTGACCCAAACCTACTGCTGAACAGCAGCCACACTTGCGGTCATTCCGATATGTTTTCCATATATTTAATCTATTCTCTTTCCATGGAAAGGCAAAATGAGTTATCTGCATTTGTCTTAAAATCGCTTAGATTATCATGGTGATCACCATTAAGCTGTAAGCTATTAAGGCATTTAGAGGGTGATGGGTAGTTTTTTTGTTCGTTTGTTCGTTTAGTTTAGATTTTTTGTAAGAGGTACTCGTTTTTTTTTTTTTTTTACCACTTTTGTTTGTTTGGTTTTTGACTCACAGAAACTGGTCAATGAGACATTCCAGAAGTTGTGGTTCACCCCAACTCCAGGCAACGACAAAGAGGCCATGAACAGGAAGATTCTGAACATCACAGATGTGGTGGGTGCACATAGTTTCAGTGGACTTTGTGTTTGCATTGTTCCTCTAGTGTGTCTTTGTAGATTAAAATGATCTTTAATATTCAATATTGCTGTAATATTTTTTTTGTTTGTTTTATAAATGCAACCTTTCAAAATGAAATCCTCATAGGTTGCTGCTTGCCAAGACAGTGGTTACGACTGGTTTGAACAGCTTCTGCAGAATGTAAGTGTCCAAGAAATAACATAATGGGACTCCCGTTGAGGAAACAAATTTATATGGGCTCTGCTTTATCTACAATAAATGTTTAAAAGTGCTGTAATATGCGTCCATTCGTTCTTGTGTCTCAGCTGCTGAAGTCTGAGGAGGATTCCTCCTACAAGCCCACCAGGAAGGCCTGTGTGCAGCTGGTTGACAGTCTAGTGGATCACATCCTGCGCTATGAGGAGTCCCTCTCAGGTAACAGAGGAAAAACATGACGTATTAATCTACACTAGCCATGTGTCAACCAATGCTATGGTTTCCAGTTGTGCTTCCTACAGTTGAATGAAAGCAGATGTAGATGTAGTACACTGCAGTTTTAGAATCCAAGCAAAAGCTCATCACCATCAAATGTTCAGTGAGTCAGTCAAGCCAGGGCAGCTAGAACTGGCATGTTTACACCACTGCTTTGCTGTTGGATGAACTCAGAGCACCCTCTTCTCGTCTCCTACAGAGCATAAGAATGTGAACTCCACTCGGCTTGTCGCCTGCATCACCACCCTCTATCTGTTCAGTAAAGTCAAGGCCGACTTCATGGTCAAACATGCCATGACTATGCAGCCCTACCTGACCACCAAGTGTAACGTAAGACAGCTTTTTCACTATTCAACCCATTACCATAACAACACTGGATATATTTATAAATCACCTTATTATGCCTATTTGTACGTTGACTTTACATTCAGTGATGGTCTCAAAGGTCTCGTTGATGGCCTCTCATTTCTGTAAAATAATGTTCGACAATGTTGGTGGTGAATTGCAGTCCACGAATGACTTCATGGTGATCTGCAACGTGGCGAAGATCTTGGAGCTAGTGGTGCCTCTGATGGAGCATCCAAGTGAGAGCTTCCTGACCACAATTGAGGAGGACCTGATGAAGCTCATCATCAAATATGGCATGCTGGTGCGTCACCTTTTAGACCTCAGAAAAAACTACAAGGAGGCACTTCTTCACAATTTCGAGGACTTACATTGCTTTGGTTCCTGAAAGCTTGTTCTTTTATTCCGCAGGTGGTCCAACACTGTGTGAGCTGCCTTGGTGCAGTGGTCAACAAAGTGACACACAACTACAAGTTTGTTTGGGCTTGTTTTAATCGATACTACGGTAAGCTCAACACCTCTGATGTTTACATTTGATGCATAATAAAGTACCTTCAGTCAGTCGTACATCGCAGAACCTCTGGACATTCAATGAATATCAATGAATGTCCAGTGAGGAATTTCCTGCTTAGGGATGTGCTCAGTGAGTTCTCAGTGATGGCTGGGTGATGGTTTGTGGTGCTGCTCCACAGGTGTCCTGACCAAGCTAAAGGTCCATCACCAGCAGGACTCCAACCACTCCATAACGGACGCCAAGCGTCCGATCCTGATGCGCTCCCTCTTCACTGTGGGCGCTCTGTGTCGCCACTTCGACTTTGACCTGGAGCGCTTCAAGGGCAGCAGCCAAGTGAGTTCTTATTGGGTGACGCATCCTGCCTTCGGTGTTGATGGTTGATTCTTTGTTTCAATATTTATTATAAAATTCATTATTTTTGAAAAACATATTTTCTAGATTGTTATCAAAGAGAAGGTTCTGGAACTCCTTCTGTACTTCATAAACAATGAGGATGAGGAGGTGCAAGTGAAAGCCATCATTGGTTTAGGTAAGAATAAAAAAGTACATTACATCTTTTTTCCATTCCTTGAGGCAAAATGCAAAACCACACTGCAAAAGACACTTAAGACACTTAATGCTGTGTATTTAAACTAGAAGAGCACTTGGAGAGTGCAGACCTCTGCCAAGGCCAAATTCGTAAAGCTGAATTGGTAGAGCCACCCTGTCGGAGCTGCTCCAAAACTAAACGGGCTCTTCTATAGTCCATGCTTCACCTTTCCATCACATTTCATGAAAACCAGGCCAACGTTTCTGTGTAATCCTGCATACATATAAACAAAAAAAAACATAAACAAACCGCACCAAAATCATAGGCTCCTTGGCACAAAGAAGTAAGTCTTATATTGATCAGATATTGTGTTCTGAACACTAGTTTCACCACAAAGGGCTTTTAATACCTAAACTGCAACTGCAATGCAACTGAGTAAAGAAATGGATAATGTAATTTACACACTGCGAATAGGCAGTGGTTTTATGCGCAGGAAATACCTCTACTTTCCCTTAGACGTACATCAATACAGCATTTATACTCCCGTGGGGTTCGTAAGCAGAGATATGGTGTAAGCAAAACAATAGGAAGAGCCCGCCACCACTATATTAGTGCATCACTCATCTCTGTATAACTTCACCTGAATTGTTCCCTCCATCGTCTCACCTGTGCTGTCCTTGTCTGACAGGCAACCTGCTCATCATGCACCCCAGCCAGATGTTCATTCCCGAGGTGAAGCGCCTCTACAACGGGCTATTGTCGGACGTGAAGAGCCCGGTGAACCTGAAGATCCAGGTGCTGAAGAACCTGCAGATGTATCTGCAGGAGGAAGACATGCGCATGCTGGAGGCTGACAGGGAGTGTGAGTCTCTTACGCACCCGCACACCAGTGGCGTCTGTCGCCAGACGGATTCTATATGATTTATGCGTTCCTTACGTTAGACATGCTGCGCCATAGTCCAATCGGAAGTATAAGTATATATACTCCTTTGATCCCGTGACTGCATTTATCTGCATTTATCCCAATCCGTGAATTAGTTAAACACACAGTGAACACACAATGAGGTGAAGCACACACTAATTCCGGCGCAGTGAGCTGCCTGCTACAGTGGCGCTCGGGGAGCAGTGAGGGGTTAGGTGCCTTGCTCAAGGGCACTTCAGCCGTTCCTACTGGTCGGGGTTCGAACCAGCAACCCTCCGGTTACAAGTCCGAAGCCCTAACCAGTAGGCCACGGCTGCCCCCAGTATGATAAAGCAGGCAGTAAAGCTGCATGTGCGGCAGCCAAGTTGTCACTCTGCATGAACCTTGATCATCTACCAGTTTATTGGCAGCCCTTGACGGTCTACAAAAGGTTTAGCCTTCCCCAAGATATGATGTAACATAAAGCATATAACCTCTGTCAGAGCGAGGGCCAAAGATGCGTAGAGGACCCTGAGCGCTGACCTCTGACCTCTGACCTTTGTGTCTTGGTCTGACCCTCCTGTGCTCAGGGAACAAGCTGTCCAAGCAGGAGGACCTGAAGGAGATGGGCGACATCACGTCGGGCATGAGCAGCTCCATCATGCAGCTCTATCTGAAGCAGGTGCTGGAGGCCTTCTTCCACACACAGTCCAACGTGCGTCACTTCGCCCTCAGCGTCATCGCCCTCACTCTCAACCAAGGCCTTATCCACCCTGTGCAGGTACGGATTCATTGTGGAGTTACTTTGCATTGTTCTAAAATTCCATTGACTATTTATATATTCTGTTGTATATAAATAACCTGTTTATGTACAAAGAAAATGCTTATTCATGCTTCTCATTCTCTCTGTGTGTAGTGTGTTCCGTACCTTATTGCAATGGGTACAGACACAGAGCCAACTATGAGGAACAAGGCAGACCAGCAGATAGTGGAGATTGACAAGAAATACAGCGGATTCATTCACGTAAGTCACAGTCCACAGTTCACTGAAACATGAGATACAACTGACCCCGTGCAGGTGTTTACTGTTTTTGGGCTGGACCAGCACCTTTCTCCGCTAGTTGTGACAGAACAATTGACAGATGGATGTATGAACAATTCTTAACTCCGTCCCCTTAGGCACTTGTATTGCCAAAGCAGTTCCCAGATATAGACCCTTTCAAGAGAGTTCCATTATCAGCATCATAGTTGGCCCCACAAAGCTTCCGTTTTAACATTCCATATGTTATCTTAATGCAGAGGAAGTAGATTGGGAACCAAATAGAATGTTCAAGCATTGTTTTTGTTTTTATTGTTGAAAGGGTCTATAGGACATTGAATCCAATAATGAACATGCACATCAACAGTATGTCTCTCTCTTCACCCCTGCAGATGAAGGCTGCGGCCGGGATGAAGATGTCCTACCAGGTGCAGGAGGCCATCATGGCCCAGCGTAAGGGCATCATCCGGGGCTTCCGTCAGGAGGAGTCCATCAGCGCGCTGTGTGCGCAGCTCTACTCCATGGTGCGCAGCAACAGGCAGCACCGCCGCGCCTTCCTCATCTCGCTCCTCAACCTGTTCGATGACACCTCGGTGAGTTGGCCTCTTCGCCCCCCGGAGAGGGGAGTGTGGGAGGGACATGGCGATGGAGACAGACCTCCCACTGCAGTTACAAAAGGGCATTTCCAAAATGCACCTCAGTGAAGAAAGTTGAGTTCCCTGGGAGTGTGTCTCATTAATTTTGGCACTGCTAGTCCAGCACTCCTCCAGTTGACTTTGATTTGAAAATGAAAGACAGGTAAATGAAAGCAGTGGAGTTCCCTGGGAGTACTTGTGTCTCATTACTTTTGCCATTGCTGGTGCAGCACTCTTCCAGTTGACTCGGGTTTAAAAAAGGAAAGACAGGTAAATGACAGATGATTGCAAGAGGGCTGCGTCGGCCGTGAGTATTTAGTGTGGACTGAGAAGTGAAGTTCTCGCGGGCCAACTCACGGCTGCAGTCTGTGCGGTCGCTCAACCTCTGCTCTTGGCCCTGTCCGAAGCACCTGCTCCTTCTGCTCTCATGACAGCTTAATCAGCCAAATGTGCTCTGCTTGTGTAGGGCTGGAGCCAAACGCAATGCTGCACACTCACTCACTTTTCCCGCCACTGTCTGGCAGGAGGGAGACGTGTGGCTCACGTTCAGAGACAACGCTTAGACAGACAGACAGACAGACAGACAAGCAGACAGACAGTCTTTTTATTAATCCTGTAGGACATTCTTGTGCCCGAATTCACTCATAAATTCAGGGGTGTGATTCTTCCGTTTTTTTCGACTTGAAAATGAGACCCACGGAATTCGTATAGATCCGCTGAGATTTGTTTTTTGGGGGGGGGGGGTCCTGTCGGTCAAAGGTAGGCTATTCTGTATTACACAGGCCATTATGTAGGCTATAACAGGCCGCCGACAATGACGACGGGTTTTGTGCTTCACATCTTTCCGAATATCACGCCGCAAATAGTGTATTCTGTTTACTAGTGGATTTCATTGAAAGTGAAAGTAGACGGGTTGATCAGCTGCGTTCTGAAGAATGCTTGATTCAAGTTCAGTGTGTGTGTTTGAGGGGGGGGGGGGGTTGTCACTCCGTATAATTTCCTTTTTTTTGTACCTTTGCCAATCACACCCCTGATAAATAAATGAATACAACTACATAAGGCTGTTACTGTTGTTTACAACAATGTTTCCATTTAAATTACGGTAGGGAAGAGTTGTACAGTGTGTCCATGCGCGGCTAACGTGAATGTGCTTTTATCGGCCCTGCAGAAGGTGGAGGTGAACATGCTGCTGTTTGTGGCCGACAACCTGGCCTACTTCCCCTACCAGAGCCAGGAGGAGCCGCTCTTCATCATGCATCACATCGACATCAGGCTGTCCGTGTCTGGCAGCAATCTGCTGCAGACCTTCAAAGAGGTGCTCACTCATCCGTGTTCACTACCCGTCATACACATGCATAAGCTCTCTCTCTCTCTCTCTCTCTCTCTCTCTCTCTCTCTCTCTCTCTCTCTCTCTCTCTCTCTCTCTCTTTCTTTCTGAAACAGACTCTCCAAATGTGCTCTTTTACACACAACACTGTCACTATCAGTCCCCATTATGACCTTTTATGTCTAAGTTCTTTATCTGAACACACTTGCTTTGATAACTGTATAATATTGTCTCCCGCTGACTTCTGCTGTTTCTATACCCCCAGTCGTTGCGGAAGCCCGGTCAGCCGGAGAAGAAAGAAAAGGAGCGACAGGCCAATAGCACCGCGTGGGACGTGGACGTGAACGAGGAGGAGCTGGACAACCCTGACATCGATGTGGACAACGACGGCACAAAGGAGAAGCCTCCAGAGGAGGAGCAGCAGGAGGAGCCGCCGCCGCCGCCCGTCGACAAGAAAGCCGACGCCGAGTCGGAGTCCGACTCTGACTTGGAGGACGTGGACGTGGTGATGGAGCGGCTGCCGGAGGACACCATGCCCCTGATGGAGTTCGCCCGCGCCTCGCAGGGCATCCTGCTGCTGCTGGTCCTCAAGCAGCACCTCAAAGCTCTCTACGGCTTTTCAGACGGGTGAGCTGCCTACCATAACTACTGCACACAAGAGCCAACCTGTTTGTTGAATAATGTAGTTGCAAATCTGGTCCTGAGCATGTAATCAGCCAATCAGCGATGTTCAGGTTAAACTTTATTAAGGGGCATATTAGAAGCTCAGGTGTGCTGCATATATTGGCATATAAGCACAGATAAGGAAAATTAATTAACCTTTCAGCAGGTGGAAATAAAACGACCAATTAAGCCAAGTTATTACAAGAAGAGGGTGAAAGATTTAACTAGTTTTCAAAGGCTGTTAATGACTCTTTTGCCTGCTTGTTTCACAGCAAAATCCTCAAGTACTCCCCCACAGAGTCAGCGAAGGTATACGACAAGGCTGTCAATCGGAAGGCAAATATTCACTTCAACCCTCGCCAGACCCTCGAGTTCCTGTCCAACAATGTAGCCAACGCTGAGCTCACTTTCGAGCTCAAGAAGAGGATCGTCCAGCAGTTCCTCGACGTGAGTTGCCCATCGCACATACTGACGATCTCCAAATTAGCGTCATTTTACTTCAGTTCTAAAGTTGTGCTATAATTTCTGTAGGCCTCTGCTGGGTCACCAAACGTTTTCTGCATATAATCATGTCTGCTATTGTCTCACTGTCTCCGGTTTCCTCCCGTCTCCAGTTTAAGTTGCTGATGGACCACCTGGACCCAGATGAAGATGAAGAGGGAGAAGGAGAGACAGGTGCTAACGCCCGGAACAAAGCCATCAACGCCCTGCTGGGGGGGTCTGGCCCCAGTGCTGGCCCGGCTCACAGCCCCCGGAATCACGCAGCGGACACGGAGGAGGATGACAGCGACACCGAAGACAGGACCCCTGGGGTAAGACACCGCTCAGGGACACAGTATACAGTATGATGTGCTCATTACTAGAAGAGTTTACACATATGCAGTTGCTATCAAGGCTTCAGAAATATTTCTTTACTTTTTAGTAAAGTGATACTGATCCGTATGACATCTAGATCTTGAATGGTTAGGTCTCAATTGTCTTATCTAATTTAACCCCTCCTCTTCACCTTTCCCTGTATTTCCAATATCTTTGTCTCCCATTTTGCTGTCTCCAGGCCAGGAAGGCAAAGCGTGGGGGGGATAGCGGTGAAGCAGTGGGGAACATGTCTGAAAGCGTGGAGCCATCCGACTTGGTGGCCTTCCTGCGTCCGCAGTACAAGGACCGGCCTCAGATTGCCCGCGTGATACAGAGGACCGCTGACGGCTACAGCATCCGCTGGCTGTCCGGCTCCTACAACAGCCCCTGGACGGAGGCCAAGAGGCGAGAGGGACGCAAACAAGTGCCTTGGCTGGATACCATCAAGGAGTCGGATATCATCTACAAGAAACTCCCCCTGACCGCCAGCAACAAGTTGACCCACAAAGTAGCGCAGACGCTGCGGGCGCTCTATGCGTCCAAGGCCACCTCCAGCTAGTGAACCCCCAACCCCTCAACCCCAACCCAGGCCTGATCTCCCCACAAAACTGCCAAATCTCAGAGGCCACAATCCCAACACACTACTCCAGCGGCGTTACGGTGCATCCTTGCTTTATATTGTGCATATTTTTTTTTGTTCATATATTAAATATATATTTAAAAGAAAAGAAAGAAAAAGAAAAAAAAAGTGATCCCAGGATGCGGTTAAGGAAAATAATGTTTGAAAAACATTGTTGGGTGCTCCTTCGCTGTTGTGCAGCTGTCTGATTTCTACTTTGAGTGTACAAAAGTTTTCACATCAACACAAAAAATTCTTTATATATCTGAAAGGTAATGACATGTGTAAAAAGATGCAGTGAATATTGGGGGAATAAATTAGTTTCTTAACATTCTTATTGAAAATGAGACACAAAGTTCTTTTGGAGTAATAGAGCACCGAACGACTTTTATATTAGTTAGCTCTTCCATTTCTGTTCCATTTTGTTCCATTTTTTGTGTATGTCTATGCTGTACTATAACAGAGATATACTTTTTTGATGTAATTTATTGACGAAACCCTACGCATGCAGTACCTCTGAGCTACTCGAAGGGTTCCTTTTGTAAATGTACCTTTTGTTGTATTTAGTCTCTCTGGTTATCAAAAAGAAACAAAGACAAAAAAAATTCAAGCACTTGTGGCAGTACACATACTGCAATTAATTTTTTACTTGCATTTTTGTTATTATTGTTTATTTTTTGCTTTGGCTTCCCAGGGGGGCAATATAGCCCTTGTAAGCTATGGGTGGAGTGGATATATTCAGCACACTGTTTCAATTTAAAGAAGAAAAACAGAATAAAAAATACTGTGTGCTTTTTCTCTCTGATCCCCATCATATCTGTCTCCCTTTTGCGTTACTGGAGTGCACAGGCCGTCGGCTTTTGTACGACACTAATTTGCCAACTGTTGGAAATCAAAACCGAAAAACCTCCTACCTCACATACCCTAGGTCTTAACGTGTGAGCAGAAGTGTAGAAGGTTGACAGTGTTCTCTTTGCAGCTAGTTTGATATTTAAAACAAGGACATTTATTTAAGCTTATGATAATATGATCGGAATGGTTTTATATGAAAGTATAATTCTTTTTAGCCACGTAGTTGAACTCTTGTATGGATTTTGGCAAAGAGCTATTAAAATAATATTGTAACTTAACATACGCCTATCTTGCTTCTTTCTTTTCCTATGCAGTGCTGTGTAAATGTTTTCATGTGAGGCCTTTCTATTCTATTTTTTTAACAGTATTGACTAGTTTATGCTGTCTCTTAGCAGTCTGGCAGCTGTCCTGCAGTGAAAAAATTAAATGTACTACTTGTTAGTCCATACTTCATCACAATATGACTGTAATCTGTCTTATGTTATTTTGAAGTGTCTTGTTTAATTCAAGTTCAATTTGAGTTGCTTGGGAGTTGTTCAGCCACCAGGTGGCAGCTGGTCTGGTCTGAGCCATGTGTGAATGAGTGCGTCTGGTAGTGGTTATAAACCTGTAGTCAGGCTCTTGCCAGTTGGTTGAATTTTGATAGCTACATCGAGTCATATCGAGTCAATATTCTCCATTGTTTGTTAGACAGAATAGAAATATTCCCTTTGAGGGAAGAATTCAATGTCAAAAACACCCAATTTTTCACAAATGTATATTATGTCATAATTTAACTAACCAACTATACTGCCAACTAATTAACTAACTACCATTAGCTAACCTTTTTTCCCTTTAAGCAGACTTTTTGTACTGCATGTGTAAACCAGGCACCGCCCCACTTCTGTGTGGTGTGGCGGTGTGAATGTATGTTCCCTGGGTGGAAGTCACTGTGTTTTCTCTGCATGCCGTCTGACTGCAAACGGATGCATTCATCTCCCCCCTTGGCTCCAGGAGGACCACACTAAAGGGCTGTGATAGATGGGGATCTTCCAGAGCTCCAGCCTCATCCCTTGTGTAAGGCTGTGTGAGTGTGTGTGCGTGTGTGTGTGTGTGTGTGTGTCCGAGTATGTCTGAGTGTGTGTAGGCACCAAGAGCTCCTGTACTCCCTAGCGAAACCTAATGTGTGTGCCAGAATTAGTGTAATCCATAACGCCAATGAAGGAATCATTAGTCTAGAACTTTCCTTGTTGGGATGTCTGTGTCCCCTTCGTGTTTTGGCTTTTGTGTTGCGGTGGCTAGGGGACTACCAGGGGCTCTCACAAGGCTTTGGTAGATTAGTCTCTCACTGATGATGAACTGCTGGGGAGGAAAAAGTGCTTCACTAGATTCATTTATATCCCTCGACATCTTACCTCATTCACTCATGTCAGTGCCTTGTTTTCATTGACTTCCTATGGTGCTATGACATTTGAACATGCATACCAGCTCTGCAAGCACACTGTATGCAGAATAGTTCACTGGGAAATTACATGCTTTTGTGACGTATGGTCTTGTACAAAAGCTCTTGGGTGTTGATGTGCTGTACATGGGCATGAATGACTCCTGCTTCACTGTGTGTGTGTGTATGTCTGTGTGTGTGTGTCATGTTTATGTTGTATATGTCTTTTTTGTACTTGATAGAAAGGAAATCCATATACTCTGATGGTGTTGAAGCCCATAGAAAAGTTTCTTTCTGATGATAGCATCTGCATTGTTTCCTAATTATGCTATTTTTGGGAGAGAGAAAGTTTGTTTGTTTATACTTCCTGATTTGTTTGTGACTACCAATGTTCTGGTCAAACCTTTTAGTCATTCCCAAATGGTCACCCTGCCAGTGAACTCTTTCAGGTATTCTCCTTCTCTCTCCCTCTCTCTGGGTGAAAAGTATCTGACACTGAGCATAGGTGCTTCAGACAGCTCAAGATGTGCACTTTGCATTCCTGTGCAGTTTATTTTGGCCTGCTCGTGTTATCAAAGACTTCTGTATGCTAGCCCAGGGGTTCCCAAACTTTTCCACAACAAGGCCCCCCAAATACCACAAGGTTCTGGCCAAGGACCCCCTTGATGTGTTATTAAACCTATCGACAATATGGCAAATCTAAAAATACATAAAGCTAATCCTAATAATTATTTTAGCCACAAGCACTTCGCAATGGAGCATACAGTGTGTAAAAATTGCATTTTGGGGCTTTCTGCTATATGAGAGCTATCACTCTACTATTGATGGAAAATATTAGCCTGGCTAGCGCCACCACTTCTCAATGAGACGTGGTCTGGGAACCAAACGTTAATTTTCTCGTATTTGAAAAAAAATGCCCAGATCCGTTTATTGGGTGCCACGGATGTCTATCAAATGCGTCTGTGCATAGCTCATCATCGTCTTGCTTTCCCCCTTGTTCTGTGATTGGTTCCCTATCTGAGGCAAAAATTAGGGCGGTAGTTTCCAGGCTGCCTTAGCAGCGTGAATCAAATCGCGCGCAAGGCAGCATGGAACACCCAGGCTAGGAAAATCTAATGTTCAGATATGCGTCAAATTATTATAATGGCATTGTAGAAAACAACCCTCATAGTAATAGGTATATTTTTTCAAATGTATTTATTTGTTGCTTTTATTTTTCCTTCCAACTTGCTGAGGCCCCCCTGGCACCCCTTTGCGGCCCCCACTTTGAAAACCACTGTGCTAGCCTACAATACAGGCTTCAGCTCTGCAGATTACTGCTCTCCCAGACCCCAGAAATTGCACAATTTATCTGAAGAGCACGGGAACATGACATGACTGACATGATATGCCTTGCAGCAGAGGATTATCTTGCTCCTGGCCTGAAGTACTCTTGATGTATGATTACCATGAGACTGTGTTAGTCATTGGTGGGCCTGGATGCTGTAATGTAGCATTTGTATAGAGGGAGTTTGTGGGGCTGTAATACTAGAGATTCCCCACCTGCTGAGGAGCAGAGAGGGCTGGGAGAATAAGCAGTAACTTCTGGAGGGAGGCCCACATTGTCTACAAGAACATGATAATAAAACATTTATCTTATTAGTATCTAGTAAAAAAAATTACATAAAAGACCTTAGCATCAAGTATTTACTGACCTGTCATCATTAGTTGCTTCTCTTTAACAGTCTTGTGTAACTCAAAGCTGAGCTGGATCTGGAGAGGGGAGGGCTGGCAGGCCGTGTGTGGAGGCTCAGAGGGAGCGTGATGTGTTCCAGCGCTGGTGGGGAGGAGATGAGAGAGGGTGATGGATAACTTCCACCCTGCGTGGCCGCGGGCCAGTTTCCCCGCGGAGACTCAGGCCTGCAGGCATGTGCTAATGTGTTAATAGCTCTGAAAGCACACCCAACCCACCCCCTCTCCAGCTCAGGATTCATACCTTTGCTTTTCTTGTGATATTTTCTGTGTGGATTCCCTGACCACAAACTACTTCCAAGAACAGACAGATAGAGAGAGAGAGATGGAGGGAGGGAGGGAGGGAGGAAGAGAGAGGGAAAGAGCACAAATTTCATTGTGAAACTTTCAGTAAAGAGTATTTTGTTTGGATTTGCTTCACAACAGTGTCGAGCGGCTCTACAGTAGCTCACCAACACCCTTTTGATTGAGCAGTGCTTGCTGCACCAAGGGAATGAAAAGCCTGGTTTCACTGAACATTTTTGTTGTAAGTCACAACACAGAAATAGGGACTGGTGTTGGCAAACCTGGTCTAAGATGAAAGCTGTTCATGTTCAGTGTGCCTTGGCAAGATTCTGATGACCAGGTAAATTGTTCTTTCAGCCTCGCCAGAGCTCACTCACCTCTTTGTCTGAGATAAGATCACATCATCAAGATATTGCTTCTTAGTGTCTGAGATGGCATCTGTTCTGTCATAGATGGTATTTGCAGATCCAGTGATAAGCAGATCCAGACACTTGTTTGGACTTGAGTTGGGGTGTCAAAATTATATGAAAATGGTTTCCTCTTTTGGCTCATATGTCGACTCTTGCGAGAGAACATCATCATGCAGATCATTACAGTGACATAAAACAATCCTAAAAAATGAGACTCTCTCAACAGCCTGAGCCAAAGCATTGTGTTAACAATGCATTACTGGCCACAAAATGTTTTCACTCCACAAAAAACTGCAGAGGGGTGATTTATTGACTTTCACAAGAGAGCTGACATGTTTTTGGCTTCCCACCCTCACCTCTCCCTCATTGCTTTTCTGTGTCGGGCTCACTGTGTCAGGACACATGGGCACCAGTCCACCCCCCCCAGCTCTGCTCCTGGATGCTGGATCTGGCCCTCGCATGGTCCGCGTCTGGTGGGGTCTAGTGCTCCGAATGCTGCGGGCAGGCCTCTTCTTTGCTGGGTCATTAGAAGTAACGATAGGGAACATTAATTGTTAATACGCTGTGTGTTCCTGTCTGCACCGGTGGGACCGAATAATGTTGCCCGGGTCAGTGAAGGTGTGGAGCCAGTCCAAAAATGTTCAAGAGCAACATGGAAGCGAAGGCATGTGGGTCTCTAGCTATACGTTTGGAGACTGTGCTGAGGACAAGTGTGACATTCAAAATAGCGATGATTTATTGCATCACATATGTCATGTTGTATCTTTATTTTATATGAAAACAGAAGGATGAAAGCCTGGTGTGGCTTTGCCATTCATGCAGGTTTGCACTTCTGTTTGTTAAATTATGGTACATAATGGATGTGGCAACATAACATATTCCACCATAAGCTCCATCATAATATGCTTTTCATTGTTGAAAGGCTCCATTCCTCTGTCCTACAGTAACGTGTTCAACAGATGTTGGCAAGATGCAGCTGTCACTTCTGATCTACATTTATTTTCCATAAATCAATTTCAAAAGACATGTTTGAGCAATATGAATTGTGTTTCATGTCAAATATTCTGGGAGTATATGATAAACAAGACTAAGTTTATTTAAGTAATTAGCATAGTGTGAATGCTTAAGTCAATCTGTTTCCTCTCATCTGTCTGTCACAGTTCCCCTACTGTCATCATTTAAATTGAATTATTATGTGATGTCTGTGTGAATTACTGTGGGCAAAATACAATTTAGCATATTTGTGCCATTTACTGTGGGAAGGATTCTGTGTTCAAAAGTGTGTGTTGCTCACTGGGGAGGGGAAAATCCTCCTGGCTCTCGGGGCAGGTGCTCATGTGATGGAAAACTGTTGGATGTTGATGGAAGGACCTGCACAAGTGGGGTTTTTCCATCCCAGGGACACACCATTTCCTGTCTATTGTGCGTGGCGACAGCCTTTCTGTCCCCGGTGAATGTACGTGATTGAGCCGAACAGAGATTGATGAGAGAGACATACTTTTAAACCTTTCATTTCACAGCAGGGCAGAAATTACATCAGATCTGTTGATATGCAGTGACACCGCTGACTGACCATGGCAACTCCAATCCTGTGAAGAGTTCATGGGCTACTACTTTTATTTAGATAGATAGGTAGATAGATAGATAGATAGATAGATAGATAGATACTTTATTGATCCCCAAGGGGAAATTCAAGGTCTCAGTAGCATACAGACATCACACAACATGCACAAACAGCAGAAAAAGTAATATATAAAAAACTCCACTGTACAATAGAGACAGTAGAAGATAAAAAAAAATACTAAATATACTATATAAACTAAATAAAATATCCACATAGTGTGCTTAAGGATGATCAAGCATGACAGGGCAGGGACTGAGCCTATAATTCAGTGTGCATTGTAAGGTGCTCTATGAGAGTGAGTGATGGTGCAAATAAGTAAGTCCAACAGTTGAAGAATAAAGTGTAGAGACCAGGATAAAATAAATATGGACATATAAGAGAATAATGTATAATGTAGACAAGGTAATATAAAAAAAAACTATATCAGTACAAGGTTGAGATAATAGGGTTACAACCATTGGTCAAGTATTAAGTATAAGGTATTAAGCATTAAGTGCAGCCACAATCCAGGCTGTGGGAGGGAGGGAGGGGTTGTGCATGTGTGCTAATATAGCATGTAAACAGTGTAGCAGTAAAAACAGTAGGCTAGTGGACAGTACGCACAAACATGGAGGTGAAGAGATAGGGAAGTCTATCTCTCCTCTACCCTTAAGTGAAGCATTAAACAGTTCAATGGCCCATGACTACCTCAGTCTGTCAGTTGTGCATGACAGTGAGCGAAGTCTCCAGCTGATCAAGCTCTTCTGCTTTGTAGTGCTGTGGAGTGGATGACATTTATTGTCCAAGATGTTGATCAGTTTGTTCAGGGTCCTTTTGTCTGATATCGAAGTGATGCACTCCAATTCGGCTCCCACAACAGAGCCAGCTTTCCTTACCAGCCTATCTAGTCGCAGCATCCTTCTTCTTTGTGCTTCCTCCCCAGCATAGAAGAGGACGCTGGCAACAACAGATTTGATACTGGAATAACCGGATGATGCAGGACACAGACAACATATCAGATTTAATCATTTTAATAAACTGAGACAAATGTATGGTGTAGAGATAGCTAATTCAAAGTGATCGGAATTACATGTATGTACATTAACTCCAATGATCCAAAATCCTGGTGAAGACGGATTCTGATTACAGTTATATAGTATAGAATAAACCTGTAATTTATTAGGGCCTGCTTTTAGGGGGAGCATCAGGCTTGCAATACCCTCAGGTAATTTACACAGCACTGAATGACAGGTTGCTCAGAGCCTATGAACCAGGGCAAATCTTTAAAATAGAAAAATAAGTGTGATCGTGTTCACAAAACATTTCCCCCTCTGGAAAACTGCGCGCAGCCTACATTTGCATGAAACACACATCCATATTGATTTACAAAATCCATATCTACGTGATAGCTACATCTCTCGTTAAACAAAAGTTTTGACAAGAGCCGCACCTCCTAAATGAATAATTTCATTTTTTTGCTATGCAGAGTAGGCCTACGGAGATGGCTGATGATCGGTGTCTTCTGAACGGATGATGAACAATATTGCTGCGCAATGGGACACTTGAGGTAACAGCCGAACGCCTGGTATTCTGATATTTAGAATGGAAATAGAAACACAGTCATAACACAGAACCCTGGTCGGTGAAAAAAAAGAAACATTGGTGTGTCTGGGCTTGACAGAAATCCACTGGAACGTAAACACGCAAGGTATACCGGGCAACTGCCATTTTACTTGCAGAGAAGACATTTGGCACGACACGAATAAACATTGAAGCTGGGAGAATGAATACACAATGGGCTCATGTTCCGGGATTCAATCCACGAATGCCAAAAAATTAAGGTGGAATAGTCTTGTAAATACAGTTGAGAGACAAACGTTACAGCATGATGTTGAGGCCAGTGGCCTCACTGATGGTGCAAATAGGCTACACTCGAGTTTCAGAAACATTCGCATGCCTATACTCAGTTTTATACCAAACAATTTTATACAAAACCAAACACGACGTTTGATATGGAATGACTATACATACGATGACGAAATAGTTAAATTCGTTAGCCCAGGTGAAAGTTGAAGCTGTGTACACTGTGTAGTTCAGGGGAACTTCAGCGCGCGGCGGTGAGGAGAGGGAATTGGCGCCCTGCCAGGAACAGCACACGCAGACATATGAAAGAGTGGACAGCGCACTGAAACATGGATGTTCAGAGACGGCGTTTCCTCTTTCAGGGGTAAAACAGGGATTCTGTGTTTACGGAGGAGATTAGGTGATTTCCGCGCTATTCCTCACGATGTGTCAGGTCTCTTGTACAACCCGGCCGGTCAGGTCCAAAGCGAAACAGAACCCATTCACAAAGACATTTCTTCAAGGGAATGTCCCTGTCAACTGAAATGTATGTACCAGCAGGGAGACTGAAGTTTAAATGTTACCGTTGCAATTTGGGGTGTAGGCCTACACTGAACAGTTTCAGCGTATAAAACCATATAGGCTAACATTTGGAAACAGGCTGCAGAGAATCCTGTAATTGCATTAGCTGGATTTGTTTGTGGAAGAAGTGATTTAACATGTTGGTGTCTTACTCCCCAGTCTCTGATTGAGAACAAAAATGGTTTATTAATCTAATTAAAGTCAATTAATCTCAACTTGGACACTTCAGATGGCCCAGTCTCCTAGATAACCTGTACAAGAGCTGTGCCAGTGGATTAAATTAATTAGAGATACTCATGAATCAGTGGCTGAATGTCCATGCTGACAGTGTCTGAGGTGCAGACAGAATGCTGTAACAGTTGGACAATGGTTAAGCCAGATCAAATGTAGCCTAGTGAGTCTGGTGAAACCAGGCTACTCTTGCCAAGCATGCAAACACACACACACACACACACACACACACACACACACACACACAATAACCTGAATTTCATCAAATGTTTCCTCTCTGTGCCAAGCTTCCTGGTGTGTATGTTTATTATCAGAGCGGCTTTTGCATGCAGAGGAGAAATCAGAGATCTCAGAGGCAGTGGATTAATGCCCGTAAACTACAGTAAGGCTCTCTCCGAACCTCTCCGAAAGCTCCACTGGAGAAACACTGCTCTCCAACATGTGGAAAATGATTTGCCTCACAAGCAAAGTCCATAAATGATCAACTGGAGAGGTATACTTGAAGTTCCCTGCCACTGCATCTGTGCATTCAGTGACTGAGGCCAAGGTGTTTTCAGCACATTTTGAATTCGCCTGATTTTTTTATTCAATGTGTGATCTGCAGGAAAAAAGCAGTCTGAAATAAAGCTGTCTGATCTTCCTCAACACATGTTCTGAAGTGCCCCAGGCTATATAGAACACATTTTCAAAGCACATTCTAATTTCAAAAACAGTTTCTGCACCACTAGTAAGGACAATGCCTCTAAGAAGATGACTATGCTACACAAGGACCCAGGCTATCAATTGGAAATGTAGGAATAACTCCTGGTTGGCCTTTCCTCTCTCTCTCTCTTCAGCTGTCAGCCATAACAGGCATTAGGGCCAGTTTCAGAGTAGTAATTTAGCCAGGGGAACTGACAGGTCTTCCAAGGTGAGTGATCCCAATTTAGCAGTACCATGATGGCACATGTTGGAAAACCACACAGAAAAGCATTGTGAAGTGGAGTCTGTCAGTGCTAACCCTTTTTGCTTAATGTACTGTGCAGGGGAAGAGTATTGACCGTCTCTACCAAACAGCGCTCCTGACTGCAATTATGTTTGCGCTAAAGGGAAAACAGCTCCTGGATGGAAAATTGCTTTGTGTCTCTCCCTGCAAACCCAAAAGGGCAGTCAATCTTTTACCGTTCAGTGTTTCACACATACACACGCTCTCACTCACACACAGTTGCAGACTTCACTCTATACACATTTGTATACTCTCTCTCTCACACACACACACACAAACACACACACACACTGATGCTTCCCAGAATAAGTCACAGAACCGCATGATTTATATTGTCTTGTTTACTGAGAACAGATTAAGTGCTTGCGTTGCTTTGGTGTAAAGAATGCACCAACCATGGTAATTTGTGTGGTCAGTGTTGCATGACTATGTCAAAAAAGCATCAGAGATTGACGATGACACATAGAGGAAATCAAACACACTCACACACTTTAAATTCTGCCGTGACTTGAGGAGGGTATTTTTGGTCACTGGGCTGACGTAGTTGTCTGGCCAAGGGCCAGAGCATGATGGTTGGCTTGTTTGATGGCAGACTTGATGCCCTCTATTGCCCCTCTTCCCCCAACATACACACACACCCTGTGTTGAAACAGGCAACCTGCACCACCGCACCAGACCACTGACTCACGTTTAAAAATCCCAGACACACATCATAACCGCACATGTTGTCTACTTGTTCTGTGTCTCAATCTCCCCTTAGAGGGGGTGTCTTTGTTAACTCATCAAGTCATTTTTGGAACTCGCTCTATGGAATGACCATAAAATGGGCTTATGTGATGTGATGAGTGTGTGTGTGTGTGTGTGTGTGCAAGGTTTATGCATCAGTGAAACAGTGTAAGGCACACAGCACATCACTCACCCCTGTGGTCAAATTACTCATTTACAGCTGCTAATGACACTTTAACAAGGGCCATTGTAGTGTGCATGCTTATCTGACCAGTGATCTGCTGCCTGGCATGTCTGTCGTAAGGCTAATTGCCTGAGCTGTAGTTCCAGCTCATGTCTCCAGCCTGACTCATTGTAAGAGACCCCCACATGCAAGGGAGCGGCTACTAACAGGGAGGAAGACAGAAATTTGAACTGCAGGTTGTGGATCACCTGTCAGCCCCATGGTCCATCTCAGATTCTCTGACATGTTCTTTCCACCTGTGAGTTCCTGGCGGTAGCCCTCTGCCATTTTGTTTGACATGGATGTGAGGGATGACTGCTTTTACATAGATGAGATGTGCTAATGAATTCACCTTACTGGTAATGATGATTGCTGTTTGTAATGACCCTGTTATGTTAGCCTTTAAAGAGGAATCTAATGGATGCACAATGGAGGCTACAAGCAGGAGCAAAAAAAAGGTTATCATTCAACACCCTTAGTCCAATGATTCCATAGATTGAATCTAGAACATTTTGAAGCAACAATAATAAAGTAAGGTGCTGTTAAATGATTTAGTATTTTGTAAGGAATTATTTGCAATAATTTTGCTGCCAAATAGTGTCCATGATAGTCATGGAGTCAGTTTACCTTTAGATTATTATTGAACAGAGATAATTACTTTTAACCATTTTACATTTGTTGCAGAAGATGGGCCCAAACTGATCTTACACACAGTCACTGGGTAGTTTTTCTAAAACATGACCAGACCAAAAAATTAACTACAGCAATGTCACAACCATCAACTGGCTTGCAATTGCATATCTTCTTGAAAATAAGAGGATGAAAATCATCTGACATAAACAACACAATATACAAATGAAGGTTTTACATTCAGACTATTTACTTCATGATGACAATATAAAACTAATACAGTACAAAAATAAAGTCTGTTGCTGTCTGAGTTATATCGCTTGGTTGTCAACATCTATTATTTGCATTCAAACTTAGGACCATTTTACAGTAGCCTATTTCTCACTCCACCTGGATAGTTAATATTTGTACCTGTTTTACTGAATTGGACGGGATGCAGTGCAAGAATGACTTGATTTCTATAAATCTGGAAACTTTCGACTGATAGCATGATAATTCAGCTTGTAATTTTGCTTCAATATCCATTGCAGGAGTAGATATACAGTAATATATTTGAATGCCCTTGTAATACTTACAATATTTGCAATGAGATGATTGTCTCACCAAGTCTTATATATTTTGGAAAATTATATCAAGACATAAATATAATTTATATCATTTTCAATTGTATATCTTATTTGGAATGATGAAGTCAGTATCATTACTGAAACACATCTATCATACTCATCTCGTCAACTGTGTGTGCGTGTGTGTGTGTGTTTGTCTGTGTGTGTGTGTGTGTGTACATATGCTTGTGTGTGATTGTGCATGTTAGGAGGACAAGGTCTAGGACGGAGTAAGTCACACAATCCAGTCTATCTGACTCATTCCAAAAGAGAGGGAACCAAACTATTGTAATTCCTAAGGAATGGGAAACACATTTCAACCCACTATTCACCCTAACCCAATAATGAAATGATTTCTGACACGCACAAACAAACACAACAGAACACTGTTACTCACTATGGGAAACTATTCTGATTTTGTATTGTATGTTCACCTCTGAAAACTATGTAAAAAAGAATTCTAACGTGTTTAAAGTGTAAGCACTTGTCCTTAGAAGTTCATCTCATGTCAGGTTTAATGTTACTAAACCTGTAACTGTTACAGTTATCATGTTTGGCACCAGTTTCCGATACGTTATAAGATGTGAAATAAATATAAGAATGCAAACAAAAACATTAAAATAAATAAACTGTTATAATAATAACTTAATTTCATGCTTCAACCCACATAAATAGGTACTTTTGATTTTTGGGGGACTAGAATCGAGGACTAAAACTAGAATAGCCTTTCTAATTTCTACATTTGTAGATAAATTTAAACTTTTGTATTGTAGGGGCATCACATATGTTTCTTGTTCTTAAAACTCCTCCTTGGGAAATCCCAATGGAGTGGCATATCCCTGGGGTAACTACAGTACATACCATTTAGTTATCAATATGGCATTGGGTAATGTTACCCCATCCATTTCATAACCTTGCCCTCCTGTCTTGTTCAAGTGGTAGTCAGACACAGCCACACTTTCTGGCCGAGTGCTTCTTCATGGTGTGGTATATCAAGTTATCATCCAGAAATGACAGGTCATCATCAAATGCAATTGGACGGCAGCAGGCGTGTGGCGGGCTGTCCCGCAGCAGCTTCCTGTTTTGCGTGAGGTTGTTGAGGATCTTGTCGTAGTTGGTCTCGGAGTTGGTGCAGGGCCCGCTGCAGTACCTGAAGATCATCTCCTCTCTGGTCTGGTAGCCCAGCCCCAGGTCGGACACGTTCAGCTGGATCTGCCTCAGCTTGCAGCCGTGAGCCTGGCCGCTGCCTCCCTTCCCTCGACGCCTGCCGCCGCCGCCGCCGCCCTGACCCGATGCCCACGTGCCCCCACTCTGCCCTCTCCTCCCTCCTGCCTGTGCCCTCCTCCTCGGCCGCTTCTCCGTCAGTGCCAAGTCTGTGCCCTGCTCGGCTGATCTCCTCAGTCTACTGATAGTGCTCTTGATGAAGTCCAGAACATCCTCTAGCTGCTGGGGGCTCTGGGTTACCATATCGTCTACAAGATCAACAGACAAACAGATGTGTGAGAGATTAACCCCAGAGCCTGTCACGTTGGAACGCAGACACCCCCCTCCTGCTTAACAACAAAAACCACATCTCACACACTTCTTTTTTTTGACCAAAAAAAGACCCAAGATAAGTCCTTCAAGGTCTCTCTAAGAAGACATGATACTGCACTTCAGCGGTGATTGCTTTCAAAGTGGACACACACAATGAAGCCTGACACAAAGCTCTACCAACATATGATATGGTTCATACCGTTACATAAAAGATATCTTTCATAATGCCTGTTTTGTTCACGGCATTGATAATGGCTCAAAAGGTGTACTCCGGGGGCTTCAAGGTCTAGGTGTAAACCATCAACCATCAAACAGGTGCAGGCCAGAACTAGAGCTCATTTTCAGATGTGTCAACGGTCCCTGGCACAGATGACATGCAACCTGACTCCTGCACCTCACTTCACTCAATCAACCGCAGTATCAGGTGTGACCCAGGATAATCGCCATGTCACTGTCTAATAATGATCTTCCAAAGACACCTGTAAACCAAGGTGCAAATACAACCGCAGCACCATAATTCTTTCACACAACCATAAATTGTAGATGTATGAAACAGGATAATGGGTTGCATTCAAGGAGCACTTCAAAAGGCAAGGTTAGGCCTACATATGCACACCTCTTTGTAACCGACAAAATCAATACAGTTTAACGATTACATAACCCCCCGCCCCCCTATGATTTCAATAGAGTAAAGTTTTACTTTAACAGCATGGATGCACAGAGGGGTCTGATAAGTTTGATGCTGACAGTTGGACTCACTAAAAAGCACACAATGTCTAGTCGCCCACACTTCACAATTCACAGAAATGTATCATTTTACCTTTGAATGGTGATTTTTGTTGTCTGTTGTCTGTCATACTTCTTGACTCAGATGCTGAGGATGTATCCAGCCTCCTCTGTGAGTCATAACGGAGCGGTCCCGCTGGGAAGGACTGTAAACTTCTCAGCAGTGGGTTTGTGAGGACGTGGTCCAGCAGCAAGTAACAAGTGAACACTTTATCCCATAACTTCATGGTAGGTCCTAGTTCCACAGGGGGGATCTGCACCAAAACAGTTTAAGTTTACAAGCAACATGATGATCATGCCATCGTCTTCTACTGATATCTGAGTTTTACCTACACGGGGTTGTCAGACTTTGCTTAGTTGTATATTTCCAGGCATAAGCATTTTATTTGACTGAAGCTAATGACTTTGACATATCTCTGAGTAACAGTGGGATGCCAGGGTGTCTGGATTACCACCAGATGGGGCTACATTTGCACTCAAACCTAGTGTAAAACTGCACACAACAACAGTGATCTGAGCATTTTGCTGTAAAAGCTTTTGTGTCCTGCAAAACACATTTTCTGTGAATATAAGAACTGCACCATGTTTAATGCTGTAGGCTATTGTAATTTTCTATTAACCGACATAAAACTAAAACAATCTAATTGTACATGTATTTTTTATGAACATAAGCAAATCAAGAGCAAAACTTAAAGCAGTGAGTGCACCGAAACAAACAAACAAAAACGATTTGATTAAATTAAAGGTACAACATAGCCACAGTGACTCACCTTATACTTGGTCCATGATTGAAATTCATCAGAGAATACAAGAGATACATTTGTTGCTCACATCCATGATGGACAACAGTGATGGATTTCTTCAAATGACTCTTCGCTCAATAATATCCAAACTGTTATTTGCAACGCGAAATTTTATGGATACAACATGAAATCACCTCCCAGAATGAAAAGAAATTTCAAATAAGAGTTCAGACAAAATAGTCCGTAAGCCAAACTGGCATTCAAGCAGATGGTCCGGAGCAAATCCCACACTTGATCACATAGCCTAAGTGACCAGCGAGTTTTTGATCAGAAATGGTAAAACCCGATTCAGGGGCCTCATTGATAGTCGGTAGATAAAATAAAAATAGTGGCGTTCAAAATATCTCCAGTTTAATGTTTTCATCAAATTCCTGAATATCAGAATGCCTTGCCTTCCTGCTGATGCCGATAATGAAAGCAATTGCCCTCTACGTAACTTTCACACTTAAACTTTATCGTGGTCAAGAAAGCCGATCCGTTATTTCACTGTAGACTATATGAACACGGAAAGCTTCTGAAATTTCTGTGAGTTCTGCATTCTGAGAAACAGTGCGCACTGCAAATGTAGGACTGAGATGTAGTAGGAACCGCTCTATGAGGTATTGCAGAATGAGCTGTTCATTTACATAGGTGATGGAGACCTAACCACAGCCCCAGACCGCGATGAATTCCCTGCCAGCGAAAAGCCGGACAGACAACTTCATAGTAATGTTTTTTTTTTTTTTGTATAGGCTAGGAGGCTACTCTGTTATTCGAACCTCATTTTAAAGCAACGTGTGATTGGATGGACTTTTCAGAAACCTTTCAGTTAAAGACAAGTTGCCTTCTTCATGCCTGGCGTAGCATGATGACAAATAGAACACCAGGGGGTTGCAAAAGTGCTTTACCTCATGAGGTTCACTTTCACTGGGACCCAGGCATGGAAATAATAACTTGTGATGAATCGATGCCTATAGGCAAAATTACCACTGTAGGCTACCTTACAGCGATTTAGTAAGAGTAGGCCACTTTATAATTAGAACAACATTTCACATGATTCACAATGTAGGCCTACAAGTATATAACACCAGGTAATTGGTAGCAGAACATGATGTAAAACATAAAAACAATCCTTAAACCCTATGTTCTTTTCTCTCTACATGATTGATGAGTTGATATGTTACAACAAAATGTGTATCAGTATCATCAGTTGTAGCCAAGTGTTAGAAGAGATGAATATGCTCTGTGGAGAATGTTAGCCTACATGGCAATTGCACCCTCTATAGACTGTTTGGGAACCTTGCTGCCCTAGAGGCTTCACACCTAACCGGGACTACTGTTACAGATAGTGGTGGCTGCACATTACATTTAGATATCATGGAATACTGTGTGGTTGCATCTTACATATATGGACAAACATCAAGTTCTAGTGGGCCATGCTGTAGTTGTGAACTTCTGTACAGTGGACTGACTATCACACACACATTCATGTAACATCCAACACTGGACCACAGTAACTCTAGGAACCCTTGTATGAAGTGAATTAAGTTGCCCTATACTGACTTATGTAATAATGGTAAGTGGGCAAAAATAAAAACAATTAAAAACATATAATCTTCTGGAAGTTCTAAGTAGTTATCCAGGAGTGGACTGATGACAGATAGTTAGCAGGCCATGCACTCACAGTAAGATCCCCAAGGCTATGATATAACTGAATGCTTGCAATTACTGAAGTAACTCCAGGAGAGTCCAATCTGGGTGAAGTAAAGCACAGATTGGGAGAAATCAAGCACCACGATCCTTCATAGCCACAGAAGAGTGTCTTTATGTGTCTGCATCAATCACGTCTGTAATTTGAGTATAAGGAGGAAGATACAAAGGGCCAATTAAACTGAGATCCACTAAAATTAGCCAGTTACAGAAGGGTTCAAAGTTTTCATCATTCATTAGGAGTTTGCAAAAAAAAAGTTAGAATAAAGCAACTTGATATTTAAGTTGAATTCAAAGTGGTAGTAGTCAAAGTGTTGGTGGTCTGAACCCATTTAGGAAATGTGTGTGTGTGTCTGTGTGTGTGTATGTCAGTGTGTCTGTGTGTGTTTGTGTGTGTCTGTGTTTCAGTGTGTGTGTTTGTGGGTTGGTGGGTGAATGACTTTCTGAACTTTTTAATGCTCTATATCCAGCCGCCCACACAGTCGTCGTGCAAAGCCATGTGGCAGCTGGGAGTGATACAGCCCTGGTGGAAAGCTCCGGACCGCGAGGACGCATGAGCAATCACCTGCCATTACCCCTGCTGCCGCCCTCCTCCCCTGACCTCTCCAAGCAGCGCCGTGGAAATCTAGCATGCCGCGGCAATTATTACACACAGCGCAACAATTGAGGACAAGATGGAGAGAAGACACCCAGCCTTTCTCTTCCTCTCTTCCTGACGCCAAATGAACGAGTGCTTTTATCAGTGCTGGCGGCCCTCGCGGGGCCGTTTGACTACTGCCATTAGTCCTGCAGGAACATTTAGCTCTATTACGCACACCCGCACACACACACACACACACATACACACACACAAACACACAGACACACACACACACACACACACACACACACACACACACACACACACACACACACACGCACACACACACACACACACACAAAAGTCCAGTTGCAGGCCTCCCAGAGGGAAGATCTGACAGCTCTAATGGAAGTGTGATTAAGTAAGGAGAAGGGGCAATGCTAATGTCTTAATTCTCACCACATGTGCATTTGGACTGTTCGTGTGAGAGTGGCGCTACCAGCTGATTCTGTGTGCAGAGGTTGTCCTCAACTATGGGTGCATTTATGTGGCAAACCTGTTTTTTATAGATGGTAATCCATCTATGGTTTCACAGTATGTGCATTCTGCCAGTGTAGTCTCTGACCCTTGCGAGAGGTTGATGATATTTTTTCAACAGCCAATCAAATACACTCCTCTGTACACCTGAAAAAATGTTGTTCAATGTTTTGAAGCTATGGCTCAGTTCAAACCACTTTGTTTGCTTCCCATTTACCGAGCCAGCACTGTGCAGGAATTCTATGGGGCTGTCCTGAGAGCAGAGCACGCACTGCACAGGCAGCTAGAGGAATGTGAGGACATTGCTGCTGAATTTGAGGAATAGTGTAATGGATCATAATCAAAGACTACCCCTTTAATAGCTCTCATCATGACTCAGGATTACATGAGAAGCAGTGTTGTATAAAGTACTAGACTTGAGTAAAAATACAAGTATCGTACTAGAAAAATACTTTGGTAGAAGTGAAAGTTGCCTTTTAGAATATTACTTAAGTAAAAGTCTTAAAGTATCTGATATATACTGTACTTAAGTATCAAAAGTAATTTTCTGATATTTAATGTACTTAAGTATTTGAAGTAAAAGTAAAAAGTAAAAAGCAAGCGGTTTTATTTTGAACTTTTATTGTAAACTTTATTTTAGCTTTCTTATAGTAAAGCATAAAGCATATTCAGGGTTCCCATATCTTCTTAATCTCACTCATCAAATCAAATCACATTCTTTTCTAGGACTTTTTAGGCACAATTCTCTGAAATGAAAAATAAATAACTTATTTCTTTCACAAAAAAAAAATGACCTGCTTGTAGGGAGAACATTTTGGTCATGTGGCATGAGCATTTCTAGGGCTTACTCCCCAGGTCACCGTCACTCACACACACACACACACAGGCCACCTATGTCCAGCAGCTACTAATATGCCAGTCATTAGTTGAAACTGAAAAGGTGTCTGTTCATCTTCAAAGGAAGCTAGTTTTCAAAGTTGCCAGAATTCAGTGCCCGGGAGTTTCAGGCCCAAGACCGACCATAGTGGTGGAAATTGGATAAATTAAGCAACATTTCAGCTCTTACTATCCTGTAGTTTTTATTAGTACCATGGTTCAACAAATGTGTAAAGGTTATATAATAATTCACTTCAACTGAGAAGTTAACAAAAAATATTCCACTATTCCACAAGTTACCAAAACAGAAAGAAAGAAAGAAAGCCTTTGAAATGTAGCCTATCCCATGCTTCCACAGAGGCATATTGAACTAATGTTTAGGCTACATGTTTTTTGCATGGGTTGGCTATATTGTTGTTTGGTGATTTAGCCTACTCCTTTACTACACCCTCTTCTGAGCAAACAAGGCATAGGTTTATCATGTAGGGTAATTGCTCTTTCTTACATTAAATAACTTTAATTTATCCTCTCTACTTGTCCCTGTAGTCATGGCCTCCTCATCACTAATTTCGGGCTCATCATTTTCAGTGGTCGACTGGTTGATCTGCTGCTCAGTCTCGCCTGGCCTCTTTCTACCCTCCATCCTTCCTGACGCTTGTGTCTACTGTAGGGCCGGCTTGGCTATCCGTATCTGAGAAAACTTTTTGGAAAAGACGGGCTATATGGACCCAACCAACTCTTTTTGGGAGGGGAGAACTCCCTCACGTAGGCTACAACCCATGCAGAGGCATTGCATTGGTGTCATGCACAGAATGCGGAACGTGTCATACTTTAAGAACAGATAGACTAACGTGACAAATGTCAATATTTGTTTCCTCGACCGGCCCAAAAGTGAAGCGGCCCACCGGGAATTTTCCCGATTACCCACCCCGGGCCTGATTCAGTCTTACTCTTCTTGGACTGAAGACAACTCCTGCGATGCTATGGATAAATAACCTTTCACAGGCCGCTAGGGCAGGTAGCCGATGTACAGAAACATTTCTTGCAAATACGGCCACGGGTGTATGACGTTATATTCACCACTACCCTGTTCACCGAGTTCACCACTATCCCCCACTCGGGGGGTGGTCGTCTATGATAACGGGAGGTCCTCCAGTAGGTGTTAGTGCTTCCATGGCGGTCCTCCTCCTTTAGCAAAAAACAAGAGCTGAAATAGAGCGCGCAGCGTGTGGAGCGTGCGTAATGCAATCTAGGAGCAGTGATTCGCCAAACCTCCCTTATTGCAGTCGCACACATTTTTTCTAATTTTATGTTTTAGTAACGAGTAACGAAGATGCTTAGTGGAAATATAACGGAGTAAAAGTATACATTTTATCTAGGAAATGTAGTGGAGTAAAAGTGGAAGTTGACATAAATTTAAATAGCGAAGTAAAGTACAGATACGTGAAATTTCTACTTAAGTACAGTAACGAAGTATTTGTACTCCGTTACATTACAACACTGATGAGAAGGTTGCAGCACTACAGGAATCTCAGTGTGTTGTGGTAGCTGCTTTAAAAGCATAGCTTTGCTGAAGCCTTTAGGCCATATAGGTCTTTGGAAGTGGAAGATGTTGACAGACATTCTATCTTCACTAGGGATGCACTGATTGTTAAACTCTGGGCCAATATCGATACAGTGTATGAAATAACAATTTGGTTGATACCCGGTTCCAGTACTGATATTTTTCTTGTTAATTGTACCAATTAGTAGAGTAGAAACAGAAATATTTATAGAGAAATAACTGAAGTGTTTTCAAGTCTTTCAGGCCTTCATAGCACAACATTTACTAGTGCAGAATTGATACAACATACAACCCCAATTCCAAAAAGGGTCTTTTGGACCTCAGATGGCATTGCATTAAAACCAATCCTGTTTCTGTAAAGGAAATCATTGTATGGCCCCAGAAAACTACCGATAACAATTGTCTATGAGCACAGTTTGATACTCAATGGCTCCATAAAGAGCCCAGGTTCTAAAATGGCCTGTCTGCAGACAAGACCTGTCACACTTCATGGAATGAGAAAGACGATTAAGAAGGCACCTAAAACAGGCAAAACTGGGACAACATTTAATTCTCAATCTCATTCAGATGGTCTCCTCAGTTCCCAAACATTTACAGGATGTTGTTAAATGAATAGGTGGAGCAACATAGTGGCCCCATAATATCCCCAGTCCCAACTTTTTTTTAGAGGTGTTGCCGGCATCAAATTCAAAATTAACAAACATTTTTCTCCAACAGTCAACAGTTGATATGTTGTCTTTGAACTATTCTCAATTAAATAGAGGGTTAACATGATTTATAAATCATAGTATTCTGTTTTTATTCACATTTTACACAGCGTCCCAACTTTTTCGGAATTGGGGTCAACGGCACAGACTAATTGACTAACTGAGCATATTCACATTTAGTTTTATGCATTCAGATTCAAAACATTAAAAGCTATAACCAAATATTTCTCAAGGGTATAAGCTAATTTAAAAGCAACCATACAAAAAAGGAATTTAACTACCAGAATCACTATGTAAATATGCTTGTAATGGAACTACCACCAATCTGCTGCAAAATAGTAAAACTCTCTCCAGTTTCACCACTCCCTGTCTGTCCACTGCCAGCCTTGCTAAGTACACACCCTTGTGACTTGACCCACTACTGCACTACAACTCATCTCTGTCTGATGTTTTGGCTGAGTAGTAAGTCTCTCTTGCTAGGTTTGGCAAATGGTAACAAAAATCTTTTGCCAGTGTTCGTAGGACCCATTTTGTAATATCACTTTTCATTAAAGGAGAGTTCCGCGCGATTTTTCACATAGACTTTGTTTCTTAAAGCTGCAGTTGGCAAGTCTGACAGATTTAGGGGACTTAGCCAAAATGTTGAATGTTTACAACTCTCACCCTCTCATCGAGTTCGTGCTCGTCAGTGCGCACCAGACTGCAGCAGACTGTGATTGATACTCAGATCTCACACAGCCCTGCTCTGATTGGACCAGAAGAACCGGGAGTTGTGGATTTTTGCAAAACAAATAACAGGCTCTAGGTGGAGGTAGAAGTGCGGGTTTTTTTCTAAAACCGGCTGATTTATGTTGTTCTGTCAGCATAGTGTCTGTTCAGCATAGTGTCGGTTTCAGTGAATATGATCAAAAAAATCTTGCCAACTGCAGCTTTAAAGTCACAGAGTACTGTTGGTACAAAAAAAAAAAACAGAAAACAATCGGTTCAACCTAGCTTGAATTGCTGCAGCCAGCAGCTAGAGCTATCAGGCAGCCACAGTGCTACACTCTGCCCCCACAGTGTATTTTCATTAACCAAGTGATTAATCATTGCTAAGAAAAATAATTCTGAAGTGTGATATGTTTTATTTGATGGCAGATTACTCAGTCCATGAGGAACCTTGCACTTCCAGATACTCAGAAGATTACTTCACAACAGTGTAGATTTTGGGGGTGCTTTTGAGATCTAAAACACTTAAAACTTAAAATGTTCATGTTGGAGTTAGTTTATGAAACAATTTAAGATTAGACCAATTTCACTTGTCAGCGCTCTCTAGCCACAGAACAGGTATATGAGCTAGTTTTGTTGGATAAGAGCTTTCTCTTCCATGTTGTCCTTTTGGGATGACTGGATTTGTTGCCTGTTGCAATGTTACGCCTGTGTCATAATTACTCAATTTGCATTGTCGTGTCTACAATGCACCATCATTTCCAATAGATATTTCGGTTACACTTTACTTGACAGTATTGACATAAGAGTGATATCACACTGTCATGAATGTGTCATAAACAAGTCATAAACATTTATGACATAATTCTTCTGTTATGAAGTGACATTCGGGATTATTTTAGGATTAGGGTTAGGTTTAAGGTTAGGGTTAGGATTAGGGTTCATGTGTCATGACAGTGTCATATGTTCATGACAGTGTCATGTCACTCTTATGTCGATACTGTCAAGTAAAGTGTTACCAATATTTCTAATGACAATGGATTGTGTTTGATTGTCAGATAGTAATTTCTACATCTCTTTACAAACTGTAAATTGTGATGCATTTACTCAACATTCCTGTATGTCTCACCTGAGGCACCTTTAGGGGAGAGTGGGGTGATTAGTGCCAGTGGGGAAGTTGTGCCACCCCCTATTTCTAGGAAACTATAGAAGAAATTGGTCATGTGACCACACATTTTTGAAGACTCAGCCATTTCAATCATCCTGCAGAGAAGAGAGCCTCATTGCATGAGAGGTAAGCACATTTAAGTTAAAAGAACTGTTTTTAGCCTTTCAAAGTAAAATTTCTATGATCATGTTTTTTTTATTGTTGTGTCAAAACAGTTATAGACAAGTTTGAAACATTTCACACATGTTTTAGTGCTTTGGTAAGCTACATTATGAGTCTATACAGGTAGCATGATGTTAGCTCAAATCTGATGGATGATGCATTTTTTCCAAAATGGTGGGGTTGGGGTGATTTGTGCCAAAGGCCCTGGGTTAAGTTGTGCCAGTGGCACCTCCACTTATACTCACCCCCACTTATAAATAATGTTTTAAACATATTATTTTATTGTAATTGTGCATTTTATTCTTACATTTTATCACTAAAACTATGTGACATTCTTTATTTTAGACTAAAAATAGAAATATACCATCATGCCACAGAGTTATAAGAGGAAGACAGGCAGGGCATACTGTATGGAGAAGGAGCTGGCAGAACATATAAAGGCACGAGCAGTAATGTTTCACGGTCTAAGTCCATGAAATGCTGTGAACTTTACACACACACACACTGACCAGGAAGCCTGGGAAGGAGAGGGGGAACATCATCTAGGTAGTAGCAGTGGCAGAGTTGACATCTACACAACCACATCCAACCACCTAAATCTGCTGTAAACTTCTCTGATCAACAAAACTTTAATCTCATTTCAGGTATGACTTCCCTCCACACAAGTTCTACAACATGGATGAAACTGATGTGACAATGGAAAATGACTTTTGATGTGCTCGTGTGGCGCAATAGGCTTGTAGAAAATTGGCCTTTGATGTTGTAAAATAACTTTAAATAAACCTTAAATGAGTAATTTTGTATTGAATTTGTCTAGCTTTTATAAAGCATTACAGTGTCTAAGATCAAAATATACTGTTTTACTTCAATAATCGATGGCACAATTTACCCCAATGCATTCTCTTCAAAGGCACAACTTACCCCGCACCGGGGGCAAGTTGTGCCACAAGAACACTTTTTTTCAGAAAGCTATATCTCTTAAATACTATATTTCAGATTGAAAGTGATTGTTCCCAGAGATGCACCACATCCTGAAATATATGTTCATATTGTAGTTGGAAGCATTACTATCATGGCCTCCCTTTAAAGTCACTTTAAGTAAAAACTGGCACAACTCACCCCACTCTCCCCTATGTAAGGAGGGTAAGGAACACTTCTCATATGTGTTGAATGTATCATTGGCTTTATCCTCTGTATTCCCATCGCTAACAAATGCTTGTGATGTCCTTCACAATTAGCCATGATCCAGTGGGGAAACGGATGTTCAGGAGAAAGGAGAACTGGGAGCAATGTGTTATAACCTCAAAGGCTGCCTCAAGCAGCATAAAGCCGCACAGGGTCAGTGTAAAGCTAACCAATTAATCTAAATTAGCATCATGCTTCCAGTCCATATGCTCATAGCGTGTGCCATATGTCATTCTAATGATGCTGTGGCGGTTGTTCTCTACATTTTTAACTGGGTCAAACAGCACCATATAGTCCCCAGACACAGAGGAGCAGGAGGTCCCACTAGTAAATATGGATATGGATACAGACTTGATCGCACACTACACACAACCACACACACACAGACACACACACGCACACACACACACACACACACACACACACACACACACACACACACACACACACACACACAAACACACACACACACACACACACGCATGCACAGACATGCACGCACGCACGCAGACACACGCACACACACGCACACATGCACACACACACACCACACACACACACCACACACACACACACACATACACACACACACACACACACACACACACATTCTGATCTATAGGTGAATTATTTATTTTGTTTACTTATAGTTTAGCCCCCAGTGATCTAGTTGAAAGAGCATCACATGATGGTCCTGATTATGCGAATGGTAATATTGCTAATGGCCCTTTTTACAAATGTA
This sequence comes from Alosa pseudoharengus, assembly GCF_046254945.1. Classification (NCBI taxonomy): domain Eukaryota; kingdom Metazoa; phylum Chordata; class Actinopteri; order Clupeiformes; family Clupeidae; genus Alosa; species Alosa pseudoharengus. Next base: position 21,956,312 of record NW_027468848.1, on the reverse strand, counting down.
ATCTCTTGTTTTATTAGGCCTGACACTTGAAACAATTATGTGTCATTTAGCATAAATGTGTCATTTAGAGTGAATGAATATCTGTTTACAAGAAAATGCATGTCATGTCATTGGCTGACCAGCAGAGGGCAATCAGAGTATGGAGCAGTCAGAGACATACTGTATATCTAAGGCACTGGTAGCAGTTATCCCCATACCAGATTCAGTAAATCAGTAATGGACCACAAAAGAATGCATTCACCCTCATTGTCATCTGAACATTCACTATCCTCTCTGAATATTTATTTTGGACGTTTACTTCTACTTTCACTCTACATAAGGGGGGAAATAGCCCATTTTCTTTAAGACCACAGCTTCAAGCTCTAGCTATATACTGTTCGTCTCTCTCCATTTTCAATCACATTACTATATTTAAAGCAGCCATCACGAAAAAATACAGACCATCTGTTCCCATAGTTTGAGGATAGCTATCTAGACTGTGTGCCGCCAGTCTATTTTTATGTATTACTTTAATCTATCCAGCTGCAACCCCCCCCCCCCAACACACACACACCCAGGACCAAATTGTAAAATTCCAGAGCTGTCCACTACACTGAGATTGGCACCCAGTCCATACAATAAGGCCCGTGTTCACAATGTAATCTCACTCTGCAGATGCAGCCTGTAGGGTGAAAGATTAAGGGCTAATACAGGAAGACATAACCTTGGTTTGATCATCTGGCATTTATTGGCTTGGTACACCACAGACATTAAAGGACATTCGGATACTGTTTTTGCCTCCCTTTGGTTCTGCATGCTGTATATTTGGTACCGCACACAGCAGCATCTGCGTTTGACCCATGTTCATGTGATGCAATCCTCATCCTTATTTCCAGGAATGTGCGAACTGTCAGAAGTTTGTGAACTGTTTGTTTAATTAAGGGGGGAAATATTCCTGTATGGACATGTCATTTGGAGGTGCTGTGTGTAGCGCCGCACATTGAGCTGTGCCATTCTCCTCGGTTACTGTCCTGTTCGCTGAGCTCGCTGGCGTGGTAGAAGGTAAGAGCAGATGCTGTGCCCCGCCATTGCAGCTGGTGGCATGACATTGCCCCCGCCGTGGTGACATTGGTGTCCTCGGTGATGCCTGCTCTCTGTGGGGACCAGGGCCCCGTGCCCAGACTGGTGCCAGAAAGGCGTCAGCACAGCTGTGGGGCACGACTTCCTTCCTCTATCTCAGAGAGCCACTGGGTACTGGCACCAAGACGGAGAATTCTGTCCCTGAAACTGGTTTTAAATGTGAAATGTTTACTGCATGGGATATGTGGACGAAGATGAGGAAGGATGGGAGAGATGATAAAGAGATGTTTTTGCAAAGTTGTCAGCAACAGCATTGTTTCCTTCTCTGTTGAATTCAGTTGAAATATGCTTGGCCTCTAGTCTCAGCACAGATGTAGTTGTGTTGTTATTACCACTGGGATAGCAAATTACTGTTTCTCATTCTACTGAAGATAAACTCAATTGGAAGTGGAGTAATAAATGATTGGCCTGGGGGCGTTAGTGATCAATAAAAACTGTCTGAGAGGCACTACACTGAGAGCCAAGAAAGAAGATTATGACACATTATCCCAATATCACCTTTATTCAATAAGGGCATGTCAGAATACATTATGCACTCGTATCATTCACTTTGTAAGGTAGATTTAATTTCTTAATTTCTTAAGTTGACCTGATTTTCATATAAAGTCTGATTCGTCTCTTTGGTTGCTCTATCACTTCAACTCTTGTTTTCACGTGGAAGCAAGACAACATTCTATAAGCATTCCTCCCCATGCCCTCTGAGGAAATAAAAGGAAACAGAATCACTACAGAGAATATGACAGGTAATGAATTCAACAATTTTCTCTTGACTTCTGCTTGTGATTCCTAATATCCTTTCCTTGCAGAGCAAGGTTAAATTGCAGTGACCTGTCGGGAAAGTTAATAGATGTGGAAGACTGGCTGGCACTAATGACAGACTGGTTGGAGAGCAGTCGCCGGCGGTCTCTCGTCCAGTGACAGGGACAATAATGCGCCACCATCATCGCAGAGGAGCCATTTTGTGCCCAAGAGTGTCTGCTAAGTGAAATGCATGTATTATTTCTATATCGGTCTGACAGGGCGGACTGTCAAGGTGAACCTGACAGGGAAGAGTAGTGCCTGGAGTGTCAGAAATCGATTTACCTTTGTGTGGAAACAAATTTAATACCTCCATTATGGAGGGCTTCAGCTTGTTGTCAGTTAGTTGGAGTGCGCGGCACGACAGCAAGTTCCATTACAGTGGTCAACAGGACACTAAAACAAGGAGTTGCCAACTCATTTGACTGTGGTAGAGAAACGACAACAGAGCCTGAGGGGACTGTAAGCCATGGGCCCAGATCAATGAGAGAGACACAGAAACAAAACAAAATGGGTTAATGGGTTAAAAAGTTAAAAAGAAATGCACATACATATGATTAGACATATATACCGGTAATTTGATGACATTTGTAAAAAAAAATATCATGTTATAATATGCTAGTGCTAAACTGGACAGCAACCCACAGACTATGCTGATGAGGAGGATAAATGTACAAAACTATGCAGGTCATTACATTTACAATCACTATAGGAAAACAAATGTGAAGACATCCATTTAACCATAATATATAGCTAAAAATGATAGTAAGGAGAAATAAGTGCTTTAATTAGAGTTTTAATGAGCAAAAGTCCACTCAAGCATGACAACTTAACACCTCCATTTATCCCTTGTTTCGTGTTTTCTAGTGATTGCTTATGGTGTTTCTATATTAGTCTGATTGGCTGGAGCAAGCTTCAAGTCTCCATCTGGGTAGATTAGACTCCGATTATCCTCTTAACTCGGTGTGTCTTCTCAGTCCTCTTCTTCTTTGTCGCTTTGCAAACTTCCGAATCAAACGGGAAGGAGTGAAAGAAATACGCACATCCTTTGGACAGAGAAGCTGTCTCCCAAAACAAGCCAAACTCGTGCGATGCCGTTTCCAGTGCTTTTACACGAGTGCATGTGCCTGTTTCCGTGGAGCGCGTGCCGTCGGCTAGACTGATCTTTAACAGTCTGTAATCTCATCAGTGTCAAACCCATCGCTATTGAGCATACAGAGCTACCGTGCCTCCCCGAAATCTGTCTCTGGATTGGATAACTTTAACAGCCAAATCGTGGATGTGACCGACTGACTTATTTTGCAGATTGTTTTTTTTTTATTCCAGACGCCACTAACCGCTGAAGTTTTTCAAACTTTACGCGGACCCAATTGCGGAGAGGATGTTTCTGCAGAGGAAAGAGCTATGCCTGCTGTTTATGTTCCTTTTTTCTACGACCATGATCGATATTTCATTTTGTGTCAAGAGAGGCAACGCAAGAAAATCAGGTGAGGTAGCCTGTACGGATCATCTCATTTAGTCGCACAAAAGGCTGCCAAGGCGAAGACAACAACAACAATATCCTATATGATACAATGCATGTGATCACTTTTTAAATTCTACCTCACTGTGACTTGATAGTTTTTAGGCTACTGTCTGTATCGAAGGGAATGTCATGGACATTGTTCTTGTCCTCATTGAAACTGTTTATTAATTGTTGTATTCACCCCCAATTGGACGCCAAATTCATATAGACAATAACAAATATGAATATTATTTTATATTAGTAGCCTATGTGGTCTCATACCTTACCACTGTAAACATTGAATTTGCAAGGAATAATTGTGATGGTTGTGGCTTACATTGACATAGATACAATATACATGAATATATAGGAAAATGTATGTAAAATTTGGTGTTATGAGACTTGTCCATAGATATTTTAATCCTTGTGTATCTCCAAGCTAACAACCACTCACTCAGACCATCTCTGATATTAATTTTGATGGTGGCAGCGGTAGTTACAGTGATCCATTTAGCCATTTGGAATGCACTTTTCTGCTCATTAGGCATTAAGACAATTGTTCACAGGTACTCAGGTATTCATTTTCTTTTTGCCATTCAGGTTGATTGTGGGCATCATCAGAACAGGGAGATGAATGTATTAGTGCTCTTTATATGACAGAGGTAGAAGACCCATCTGAATGATGAGTGATTGTTTAAATGGTTTGTGTGTCGCCTTCAACAATACCTGCTCTCTCTCTCTCTCTCTCTCTCTCTCTGTCTCCCTTTCTCTCTCTCTCCCTCTCTCTCTCAGAGAATGAAGAGTAGATTAATCAGATTACACATGAGCATCACATGACGAGGCATAGCTAGTATTCAATTGCAGGTCGCAAACCACTTGCCACTGTCACACTGGTCTCCATGATCATGCTTGCCTCTGGACACAAGGACACAACATGAAAGAAATCCACCTCATACTTGAAAAGAAGTCACGCCATTGAGAGTCCATCTGAACTTCTGATATACTTCAGTGATGAGACTGACTGCAGGGGAAGTTGAACAAGACCAGGCACCTATCGATCGAAAAGTTGACAGACCGAAAGACTTCAATGCACACTACAGGTTGTCTAGACAGAAAGACTTCAATGTGCACAACAACCCGTCAACATTATGCCATTCAAACAATCACAGACACCTCAGTTCATACTCAGGTTAAGAAGTGATGGCATTTGCCACCATTCTAAGTCGTAAGTGGAATGGTAGTTGACTTTTTGAGGAAACATTAGTTCTTCACGTCGGACAATTCCTAAGTCTGCCCTTGATTGTCTCCCAACCTCCTTAAGCCACTCTTATGCATATGTTGCTAATAAAACAAATGCTCTGTTGACATGACGAATAAGACATCAATATTGCCAAAGCAGACATACAAAGTATGAGGAACATAAGGAATAAGAAATACAAGTTGCTATGTGTAGACTTACAATTGGGATATATCACAGCATATGCCACATTAAAACAATGAAACAGAAAAAACAAACAAAAGAAAAACATATTGTACAGAACAATACGATATACTCGCTCTGTTAGTATATGTACATTTATTTATTCAATTGTCTATAGAAATATGAAGCATGTTTACCTTTAGGTTATGCTATAGAATCCCTCAGGTTTTGACACTGTGAAATGTATGTTCCTGGCAAAGCAGCTGAAGGTCCCTCTCCAGAGAGGCCACTGTGTACAACTAAGTGCGTCAAGTGCAGAAATGGATTGCTTCTGGTTTTGACATATGGGTCTCATTCCAGTGGATACCCTGGACCCACTTCCTGTTTAGACTCCTGGCATTCTGCAGTGGCATTGGAGTGGAGGACTGGATCATTGGCTAATGCTCTCGTAAACTTGCTGCCGGCTTGAGGGCTTGACCTCAGCGTCCCTCTTGCAACACTCTGCTCTCGGCCTTATTCCGTTTCTCTTGTCCTGGCCAAGGCTGAGGCGTCCCCAGGGGAGGACACTGGTGCTGCCGCTGACAGGCTGCATAATTGGGTCCTGCTCAGGGACACGCTGCGCTCCCTACACATGCTATCCATTTGGTCAGTGTCTGTAAGGTCTGGCTACTATCAGGCACAGGCCATGTGGAAAGCTGTCCGCTCCCTCACTTGTCTAAAGCACTCGTGAAGTGTGTGCATGTGTGTGTGTGAGTGAGTGTGTTTGTGTGTGAGTGTGTTTGTATGGGCACATGCTTGTGAGTAAGTGTATGTTTGTGTGTGTGTGTGTGTGTGTGTGTGTGTGTGTGTGTGTGTGTGTGTGTGTGTGTGTGTGTGTGTGCATGTATGTGTGTGCTTGTGTGTGTGTGTGGCGCAAGTCTGTGTAACTTTCTGAGCCACTGAAGTGTCTCGGTCTACACAGGATCGGAAGCTCGGGGCTTGGAGAAGTGTCACTCTTCAGGGCAGCTCTCCAAAACACAGCTGACAGCACTTAACCACTGCGGATTACCTACCTGTCCTCCCCGGCCCCGTGTGCTGTCACCTGTGGGCCGTTATAGGAACACCAATGCAGGCTGACCGCTGCTAGTGCCTGCTGGAATGTCTAATTCAAACCGTTGATTTTCCTTTTTGTTGAAGGACACCAGAGGCTGTGACACTGTGACCCCACGCAATCTTTAGCCCCATAGAGAATGGGGAAGCTGACAGAGATCCACACCAAATCAAAATCAGGCTGTATTGTTGCGCTGAGACAGCAAGCCTACCGTGGTGTGCATCCTCATGTTTCTCTCTATTTTTATCTCTTACTTCAGCTAAGCAGGAAAGCTGTGTGTGTGTGCATGTGTGTGTGTGTGTGTGTGTGTGTGTGTGTGTGTCTAGCTATGTCTTGACGCAGAATACTTTAAGCTTGCCCCTAATGTCTAATGTATGCCCTTTCATCACTATTCTGATCCTTTCAACGCAGTTCAGACAGTGTCACTGCGATGCTCCAACAAAGTTCTGGATTTAACCTGTCTTACTCGTTTTATTTCATCTCCCATGTCTGTATCCCCCCCCCCCCCACACACACACACAGATCGCCTCAGCCCCCCCTTGGACATCCAACTGGAGACGCTCAACTGCACAGCCCTGCGAGTGCGCTGGAAGATGCCCAGGCGCCATGTGAGCACCATCACAGGGTACAAGGTAGCGCTCCCCGCCTCCACCCGCCTCCATCCCCTAACACTGCCCTGCACCTGTCACGGGGCCCCGGCCCTAATTCCTGTGTATTAGCACAGTTTTGACATGCTGTGCCACTGTCAGGGATTTTTCCTTGCTTGCTGGAGCATCGCGGAATAAGTAAGTACTCCTCCCCTGAAAGCCCTCCTGTTCTCCGCACACCCCTGCCAGAGGGGCTGGCAAATCCATCAACTTTGCATGGGCTGTCAGGTAGCAGGTTGGAAAAGGAAATGAGAAAAGCACAGTCGACGTGTTAATGGCCATGGGGTGTCGTTTTTGCCACATCTGTTGCGATTCCATCTTCACATAAGCTCACCAGGATGTTTTTAGTCTCGGAATTCAAAATGGATTCATCGGAGATAATAGAGTGTAAGTCAAACATCTTCTGCCGTGCAGAAAAATTCATTTTCTCTGCACTCTCATCACACAATTACATTCACTCACGTGCAGGCCAAAGTCTCAACTTTCCCTGCTGTAGGTTTTATCTGCACCTGAAAAGACACCACTCCTCCCAAGATTATGTTTCCCAGCTCTCGTGCGGAGAGGTTAACATTTAATTTGAAGTCCATGCGCTGATATCCACAGCCCTTGCTGTATATAATATCCCTTCTGCAGCTTTTGACGGAATATATGGTCATATATAATTCCGCTGCTGGCCAGACCTCAGATAAATAAATCTCTCACCTTCCAGTGCTCTGTGAAAAATATTTTTTTTTTTTTTTTTTTTTTTAAAGAAACTTATCCTACTCATTCACATGATATCCGTGTAGTTTGGGAAGCCATTGAATAGATACAGCTGCCAAAGCAAATAAACTTGAGGTGAGGAGCTTTTTTTTTTTCTCAACAAGCTACAGCTTTCCCTCCAGCCTGTGAATCAGCTCAGCTGCACCTGCAGATAAGCACAGGGCACGGAAATGGATGTCTCGAGGCGCGAGGAAGGATGAAAATACTTTGCACATTGTTTGGCCCTTGGAGAACCTTTTTTTAAAACCTGAGTGTGAGACACTTTTAACAGGCACCCCTCGCGAAACACCTTTCTCATATGCAGCATTGTGTGGCAATGAGTTTCCAAGTAATTGGATTATAACCCGATGATGACTGTCTCAGATACAACGAGGTCCGCATCCTTGTGAGATGAGAATTCTGGTATTCTTATCAGAGTGACTCAGGAATCAGGCGGCCTGATTGCAAGGGCTTAACCTATTTAAACTCACACTGAGAAGGTGGAGACAAAATATTCAGCTATCTGAGGTGATTTTTGTTTTCTGGGAGGTTTCATGCAGGAAGTATCAGTTTAGCATTATGTTTCTGAGTGCAGGCTATATGTCAGTCCTAAAGAGATAAAGTGTGGAAAGATCCACTGTAAGATAAGCACTTATTAATTCTGCCTGAATGACTCCTCTGTAGATCTGTGAGATAGTGGTCTTTTTTCACAGGTCATAGGTATCACATCAAAATCTATTTAGTGCTGCCAAGAAATATGGGTCATATTGAAATCACTGATTTTCTGTTTCCTATGATGATTTATGACATTATACAACTATATGACTGAACATGAAGTCTTGGTTAGATGGGGGTCGTCTCAAGTTCCAGTATTGACGGATAGGATTCCATTAGCTTTGACAAATTTGATTGTGATTACGGCATAAACAGCACTTCAACAGTCTTTGTAATTCAGCCTTCAATTATATTGACATAGAGTTTGATTTTCCTGCCATGAAATCCTTTATTAGATCACTCAGTCATACCAGTCACTTTCCATCAGCCACCAAGTTGAACTTTTGACCGTGGCGTCATTGTGTGGGGGTGCACAGACTAAGACATTCCCGCCTTGGCTGTGTATACTTAGGCAGGGCAGTGAAACTGAAGGTAAGACAGTCAGAGAGGCTTAATGTGGCAAGGAGCGGCAGGTGGTTATGCGATGGAGGTGTGTGTGTGTGTGTGTGTGTGTGTGTGTGTGTGTGTGTGTGTGTGTGTGTGTGTGCACATGCAGTCGGTCGGGGCTAGATTGGAGCCAGGAGTGAGAGACAGAGAGCCGTCCAGGTTGAAAGATAGCTCCCACCTCTGGCTCCAGCCAGCCAAAGGGGCCAGACATCTTAAGCCTTAGCCGTCCAGCCATCCAACCCTTCAGCCATCCAACCCTTCAGCCATCCAGCCCTTCAACCCTTCCGCATTTCTCTAGATGGATGCTGTCCCACTTCTGTTTTTGTGTTAAAAATGATGACCTGTCTGATCTCATTGTTGTATAGAAAATGTCCAATAACACAGAGTTATTCATTTACCTGACAAAAATGACTTACAATAAGGAATAAGCTGCATAGCTAATAGATAAAGGTCTTTTGATAAATAAATTAGCCACACAGGGCAGAAATTCTTCTATTGTCAATGGATTGCAAAGGTGAATATTTCCATTTATGAAACCTTGTCGGTGACCCAGTTTCTATTGCATATTTCATGTGCAATATGCTTTACTCAAGCATTAATTTCAGCAGAGCAGAAAGCCAGCTAGAATGCCATTTATCATTTGGTCTATGCCTTATGGTGATATTCTGACATGTAATATGACTGTTTGAATGTTTATTTTGCTTTTTAGGTCTTTTACACTGAAATGAGAGGTGCTCGGACGTTTGGAAATGCAGCCACATTGGATGTGCCTCTCAGCCTGGACATGCTGACCACTGTAAGAGTAATCCTGCCTTCACTTGGACACAAACCATATGGAAATAAGACAGTGAACAGTCACATCTTATTAGTCACATCTTATTGGCATATGCCATCTGGCATTAGGAGAGCTCAATAACTTTTGCTGTAATATCATTTCAAATAAACTGTACAGTATATGGTGATTAATGGTAGGATCAGGCACAAGGCATGGTCATGTCAGTCTTTTAGAAGATTTAGTTATTTCACTGAATAGCTGTGCTATGAGAAATGTCAGGAATGTAAATGGCAACATAAAAACAAATCTCTTATAACAAGGTTATAAGCTATATGCCTTTGATAGACTTACAATTCAGTCCAAGTGCAGTGTTCTTGTTGAAGAAACAGAAAGATAGTCATTGACTTTTTTCACATTCAGGGCCAGTTTGATGGACAAGCTGGGTTTGTAAGTATTTCTTTTCAACATTTCATTGTCTGGGTACTGGGTACTGGGTCCGAAACCACAAAACAACTAGGAGAGAGATTGTTATTACTAAGAAAAAGAAACAGAAAAATAACCTCCAAAATGATCTCATGTGAAGGATGCCAATAACTTGGAGCCAAGAAAAACTAATTGTGTGATTCTCAAAGTGTTTTTTCCCCTGCCCCATCTCTCAGGATGTGGCCATATCCAACCTGAAAGTGGCCACCCTATACAGGGTCAGCGTTGGGGCGTACGGATGGGCGGGAGAAGGCCGTCCCAGCATGCCGCGGGACGTCAGCACTGCTTCACACGGTGGGCAAAAGTCTACTCAACCACTTTCAAAGATTATGGGTTATTATACAGCATCAGTGTGATTGTTTTCTTAGAAATCGTTGCTTCAAACAAAGGAAAAATTTAATATGTTTTTGTTTGGCTGTTTTTTGCTCATTTGTGTGCCTTGCATTGTAAAAGCCAGCATACACTTAAAATCATTCACTTGTTATTACATGTTTATTCACTGTCATATCTAACATCCTATTGAAGATACTGAGTCTTTCAACTCTTCACCTTTTGCCCCCCACAGAGATGTGTATGCCCCCCTCTCCCCCGACGCAACCACGTGTCGTAGCGGTGTCCGACACTGAGCTGGCATTGTCATGGCAACAGGGCGAGAGCGAGGGGAGCGCTCCCGTGCTGCACTTTCTCGTGGCTTACATCAGGTAGGAGCAACACATCTCGGCCTCCTTTCATCGCCAGCCCCAGTGGCACTAAAAGACAGCCAGCCAGCGCGCGTGGTCAAGGGCTGCCTATGGTTTATCTAGGCAGAGAAAAACTCACACCAACATGTCAGAAAGTCTGCCAGGAGTCACATGGCTACTGCCTTTGAATCTTCCCACGAGCCGTCTGGAATTAGTTACTGAGAATCTGTCAGAAATGTGTCTTTGCCCATTATAATGATGGGTGATTCACAGTTTTTCCCCCTTCTTGACTCTCTCTGCTCATATCCCCTATGGTGAGGGAACTCCTGCTTTGGTTGGCGTTCATGAGTTCCACACAAGATTCTTAAACTTTTGAACTCACAGCAGTCGGTTGTTGTTCTGCGGAGAAAGTACAGTTCTTGTGATACACGAGAGCCTTTCGAGTGTATTGTGTTCTCGTGGACAGAACCATGTCATTACAGCTATCATTTTACCCCTCTCTCTGGACTCTGTTGTTGGAATGTGGTGGTGTTCATTAGATACTGTGCAGAACAATGCTCCTCTGATGTCACCTTGGACCTATCCCCTGTAAAACAGCAGTGGAGGTACTGGTTATTGGTTAATCATAAAATCTCACAAAGTGCTAGTGTATTTAAACAGCTGTCATTCTACTTAGGTCAGAGTGTTTTATTTCAAAAATAACAGTAACGCAGAAGAGAATATTAAGAGATCCAAAATCTAACTTATTTTAATTAAAAGAGCTACTGAGTTATATATGTATATCAGATATAATATATAATTATATATGCATATGTGGTACACTTATACACATACACACTAATTATTGAAGCCATGTGGACTGACAACAGTATGTTAAAAGTCAGTACATTTTGAGGAGTTATTTTATCTCTTGGGAAGTTTGCATGACATATTTTAGCGACAGTAAATAAAGTCAAATAAAATAAATGTTTGACTGAGTGAGTTGAGACCGCCACTCACGGGTGACTGGGCACAGTGGAGGCTGAACTGAGGTGACTTGTTTAGATGAGGATGATTGCAAAGTCATGTTTGCCCTTGGGCTGACAAGGTTATTGATGTGCATTCCTGCTCCGTGCTGTGTGGTGTGGTGGGGTGTGGTGTGGTGTGGTGTGCTGACCGTAGTCCTTACCTCACGTCCAGACTGGGTCCCTGAGGCTGCAGAGGAAGGGGGTAAAGACCACTGGAACTGTGTGTCTGGGTGGGAGACCAAAACCACAGCCCATACGAGACACCCACTCCCAGGATTGTGTGCCGTTTTATTACTTCATCTCATGTGAAGCAATTCCACAAGCTGTTTAACGAGTGAATAACAATAGATAAAAATTGGGTAAATACTGTTTTGTTTGTTATGAAGATATTCTCAGTAGAAGCCCACACAGGATTTTGCTGCATTTCTCATTTGGTCTGGTTAAATAGAAAGTGGATAACAGACTCCAGCACTGTGCTGTGTATCTCAAGTGATTTTTCCGCTAGTCGGGAAGTTCTCAATAGTGGCAGTGGGACAACTTGTCTCCAGGCTCTGTGAGCCCCTGAGCCCCTTAGAGAGACCTCAAGAGGCTGTGGCCTTGTGGAGAAGGGCCGGCGTGTTCCCACAATACAATACTTAACTGTAATTGTGTACAACAAAGTTATTGAGCCTGACATAGCATGAGATCTGAATGGCTACTGCTCAGCCATTAGAGGGACTATTAGATGAATGGAATCTGTGGTTTAGTATTGTCTCCATTTGAAGAAGGTTTGGACAGTGCTGTGTATTGTGAGATCTCCCCATGGGGGGCTAATGCCATGATGTTTGTGGTTTGGTTGGACAGCAGCATACTCATGGTGCGTGCAGGAAATATCTCTTTTGGGATCAAAGAATGTTAAAGTCTGTCATAAATTAATTTATGGATTCATGAATTTATTTACCACTTAAATTTTGATATTTATCATCATTATAGTTAATCTGGCCCCTGGCATACTAAACAATGTCATCACGTTTCTTGCAAATATAATGGGCTTACTGCAAGTAGAAAGATGCAGTATTGGCCTACACCAGGGGACCCTCACCCCTCTTTGCGAAGGTAATCCTCCTAAATAATATGTGAAGTAGCCTAAATAGTGAATAGACACATAGGCCTACTGTACATATACGCATAGACGTCTGATTCTTCAATACTTCAGTAGGCTTAACACTTAAATATCAATATGCAACACACTACCAACATTTTGTTCAGTTTGTTAATTTCAAAGGTTGTATGGGGAATCTAATCTCAATTTTTAAACAAAAAATGTAATTTTCTTGTGCAATTCATAATTTAGGTTACAATTTTAGCCAAAATCGATTCAGGGTTAGAGCTGGTAAAGTTCTGTGGACATTTCAGTGGACAATAGTTTTTTTTAAAACATTTCAATAGCAATCACCAACATCACCCTAACTTATGAAGACTTATGCACATCTAAAATCTCACCATGATCTGACAAAAATGGTTTCATTTTTCACCAGGTAATGCGCAGCCCTATTTCACGGCATGCATGCCGCAAGACTTTTGGCGCTATAGCTACACCAGGCAGCAGACTACATAGGAGAAAAGGCCTGTGATCTGAAGCAATAATTTCTCAGTCCTTAAGTAATCATGCAAATCCTATGGCAAAATATATGCTTCCTTTGGCTACACTAGACGAGTGAGCTCCACCCCCAACCCCCTAGACCCCCTAGGCTAAAATTTAACCCTGCTACAATGTGTAAGTTATCATCAATACCAATTTATGTTACAAATGTAAGGCTACATAAAATCTGAAAATGGTACTGGTCTACAAATGAATACCTATTAAGAACTTGAGGATGTTTTTTAGAGCGTGATCTTCAGGCGACTTGTTGGCTATTTTTAGAAGTGTTGGAGAGCCCTGGCCTACACAGCACTAGCAGCACAGTGTGTCATATTGCTCTATCCATAAAGTGTAGTGAGTCACCTTTGTCGAGGTGCACTTCCAGGTGAAAATATAGATATGATCTCTGCAGGTTAACACACAATAGATTTGGTTGCAGATCCTTTTTTGTAACTGATATCCATCAGTGTCTAAATGGGAGACCTTTCTGAATTATAAAAACACATTTAATTAATTTGAGGATATTATAACGCAGGTGACAAATGGGCCTTTATTATTCAACATTATAAAACCTATAATTAAACCCAGTTCTCTTGCCTCCGCCTCAGGCCAGAAATGGACACAGAGTGGACTTACATCCGGGAGCCGGTGGAGTCCAACTCCATGGTGCTGAAAGGCCTTTTCCCCGACACGGAGTACCAGTTTGTGGTGCGAGCCGTCAACATCCATGGATTGAGCCCTCCCAGCACCATCAATAATGCGGTGCGGACCCTTGGTGAGTGCTCTGCTGTTATTGCTGTGTGTGTGTGTGTGTGTGTGTGTGTGTGTGTGTGTGTGTGTGTGTGTGTGTGTGTGTGTGTGTGTCGGTGTACGGTACGACCTACGTGTACAGTGTATGTGTGTGTGTATGTGTGTGTGCATGGACTTTTGTCATGCGTGCAATGGCATAGGGGGCATGAACTGAGTAAGGCCTGCAGTAATGACAGTAATCTATTTAAAAGCCAGCGGATGAGGTCCATTATTTTGAATATGTATTGACAAAGACGCGGATAGATAACATTCAATACTGTTTTCACTCCCATTGTAATGTCTTAATGGATGTGCAGCAGAGTTAGCACTAATGCTGGTGGGGCTAAGCCCCAGCTTCCCTGGTGGTGCGTGTTGAGGTGTAGTGCTGATGGAGATTGTGGGTGGTGGTCTGGCCGGGGTGGGGTGCACGGGGTGGGGGTTTGTGTGTGGGCGTCTTGTTTGGCCCAGAGTGTGGGTTAGCTGCACTCAGACGTTGCATGCCTTGAGGACGTGAGTGGGTTAAAGTGGGCTAATTGAATTAAGCATCTTAAAGCTTGGCTGTTTGGAGGGACTATAACCCCCTCCCACCTCCACCCACGATCCACTCAGGCATCCCATGCCACCCCCTTCACACACAAACACACAGATACAGTACACAGATACAGCACACAGGCACACACACACACACACACACACACACACACACACACACACACAAATACTTACACACACACATGCACACACACGCACGCACACACACACACACACATACATACACACGCATGCTGAAATCCACTGTCCACACTGCATGTGTGTATAAGTATATACTTATATACTTATACTTATACACACATGCACACACACACACATACACACACACATACACACACAGACACACAGACACACACACACACACACACAAATGCTTACACACACACATACACACGCATGCTGAAATCGGGTTACTAACGCTGGCCTCATCAGACGGGATTAAGAGCAAAAAGGCCCCCCGTGGTGCAGGGCAGCCCCATCCAAATAAAGCGATCCCACACAGGACCCCACCTATCCACCTAACGCTCCAGGGATCAGCAACACTACAGCGCTTGCTTCTGCTCTCCTACCTGCTGCATAATGTGCTTATGTCCATGGGAGATATATCAGTGGAAAAAGACTAACACTGTCACTACCTGGATAGCGTTCAAGGCCCCGTAGCAACAGGTTACCAGGTGTCAGTAATATGCAGTGGTACATCACCAGCTGTAGGAGCTGCCATCCAGCCAGCTGTGGGTGGGTGGGGGGTGTCTAACTTGCCTTGACTGACTGACACACTTAGGGGTGTGTGTTTGATTGTCTGTGTTTCCCTAAAGCCCCCCTCCACACTTGGGCCGAGGCCCTTTGGGGTGAGAGCTTCCAGTATGTGGTGAGGCCTAGCGACTCCAGACGGAGAGGTATATGCTGGACAGTGTCAGAGGTCATGGTGCTCCACGTTCATAACATCTCCAATTCCATTTATGTGTCGTTGATCATGGTGCTCCACCGTCATAACAACAGCTGTGATTTAATGAAGTCACAAGACATGCCATCATGCTGCGTATCATGCTGAGAGACTGTGTTTGAATTTGTCAATTGAGTTGTGGTTCCATGTTGTTTTTGGAGAAACCTTTATATTAATTTCTCCTCCTCAACATCTCTCCTTTGTGTTGTGTTGTGTAATCGTGCTACTGTATGTGATCATGCATCAGGGAGCTTGTAGGATGCCATTTTTCCCCATGTGTTTGGAAGTATATCGCCACAAATATAGGGACTTTCACCCACTCATCTCATTATGTTGCTATTTAAGGATGCACTTGTATTAATATGCCCTAATCCCACATGTTTGCATCTACAAACACACACAGGCTCAGCAGATGTTGGCAGTGGAGACTATGGCCAGCGCTACATCACCGACTCAAAGATAAAGGATGACGATGGCTTTGATGTGGATGACTCCGACTATGACGTCTTCATTGAGGAGGTAAGTTCATCACCATGGTTTTCCTGAGAGGCTGTTAACAAACCAACAGGTACATAACTAAGTACTGACAAATGGACTGAGCACACTGTTCACTGTGCCCGCCCATCCATTGCATACTCAATCCCATGGTCTTACTTCCACAGCTGAAAAAGTTTCCAGCCGTCACTGGCGATAACAGGAGATCCCAGCTGAGATCAAGAACTGGAGTTCCAGGGAATGGGAACGTCATTTTCCGGATGAGTCCAAAGTCCTCCAACAGCACCCCTCCCGTGCCTGTGTGGAGCACCTCCATCTCCCCCTCCCCCTCCGTCACCGCCAGCCCCACCTTCTCCACCCCTCTCGCCTCCTTCACTGGTGGCTTTGCGCCCACCCAGGCCATGCCCACCACCACCACCACCGCCTATATCCCCACCCCATCCGCCACCGATGCAGACACGCCCGTCCTGCCTGACCCCACGCCCTCTCGACCCCTGACCCCATGGAAGGGCGACGTGCCGCGAGTGTATGACCTGGCGTGCGAGGACACGGTGTGCCCGTCCGACAGCTTCTGCCTGAGTGACTATGACAGCGGGGGCTCACGCTGCCACTGCAGCCTGGGTCGCCGTGGAGACACCTGCTCTGAGGGTAAGTCCAGAGGCACAGCTGGCCGCGTGTCTCTCCTGCTAGGGCCACACATGATGGGCTAATGGCAGAGCTCATTTACACCAGTGGGGAAAAAACAGACCAACCCTCTCTAGAAGCACACACTCCTCTAAGGCCTACCTGTAGCTCTTTCCTATCTCAATGCTGGAAAAGTACTATGAAAGCTTAGGGTTCCATGTAGATATTTCTTATTTAATCAATCATTTGGTCGATAATTCCTAAGAACCATTACAGTTTAGGTAGTGGCACTGAATTTGATCATTATATGGGTAAAAAGTGATTTTTGCCATACAATGATTCACATCATTACAACTGTTAAGACACAGGCCCCAACTGTATCTTGCACCCGGCGCAAGGTGGCACAAAACACAACACAAAGCTTATTATCTTACACCCAGTCAGTGGTGGATTTTTTTTTTCACTTTTATTAAACCTTGCGCCCCGGTGTGTGATAATTAGCAACATAAGGTGTGGTCTGGCGCATGTTCCAAAAATCACTATCTTAACACCATCTAAAAGTCATTACGAAGTCATGCGAAAGGCGCATATAAAGCACAGCTGAAGATGCACTGTCACGAGATAAGCAGTAACTCCTCTACAGGATAAATATCCTGAGGATTTTTATTCAGTCATTCAAACATTATTGGAATAAGTGTTGTGTATAATTCAGTGTAAGTGTTTTTTTCAGGCTATGTTTTCGATGGTAATCTTGTCAGTCAATAGTAATTAACTGTGTAGAACTGTGTTGTCGTTGACTATGAGACCACGGTGCAGATGTGTGTACGCTATACTCTGCTAGTATAGTCACAAACAGGTTTTAGTAAAGCATGGTTTAGTGGAATACCTGTTCCATACGGTCTCACGTGCAGTAGATTCCTTCAAAATACCTGTTTGAAGTAAAAGGAATGTCATTCTCATTGGTTTAAAGGATGTTATGCCCAAACCACACCCATGACTGATTAAGAAAGATAAGAACAATATTTTTGTGCCAAGCGCCTGACGTTTGATCACATACTGGTAATTGCGCCATTAAATTAACAAATGTGAACTGGCTATACTTTTAACATGGTTCCTACGCAGTATGGAAAACCTGGAAAAGTATGGAATTTGATTTTAGTAATTTCCAGGTCTGGATAAGTATGGAAAAAAGAAACAAGGGTATGGAGAAATATTTGTGTTTCCAGACTATTGCATCTACAGTACTAATCACTTCATTCAGGTCATAATGAACCATTCCTACTGTTGTGTAGCTTAAGTTGTCAGTCCACATCAAGATACAATTGAATGGGGGTCCTCAGAAAAAAATCTCTTCCACAAGGGGACCCTGGTACCAAAACCAAATCGAGAACCCCTGTTCTATGGACATGTTCTACACCATTGTGCACTGGTTTGTTTGCGTAGCTCTGCTATTTTCGGCTAAAACACTAGTAGACTTTTTTGATTTTGTAAAAGTTACCAAGACATGGATACGGCATTATCTGATAAACTGTTATTGCAAACAAATAATACTGTTTACGGTGATTTCTGAGGCCTCTGCCAGCAGTGCACTAGTCTCCAACATATGTAGGCTATGCTGTATCAAATGTGAGTGCACCTTCCAACTCAGCACTTCCTCAACGAAAAGTATCCAACAATGGGCAAGTGTTTTCTGAGTGCTAACAAGTTAATAATAAACATTATTATACAGCTATTCACAATGCTAGTAGAACACTCCATTGACAATGTCTAGAATATGGTCAGAAAAATCTACCGAGAAGTTTGACCATTTGAGTATGGAAAAAGTATGGAATTTTGAAATGGAAAATGTGTAGGAACCCTGTTTTAATGTCTATAAAATGTACGCCTCTGACCATCCGTTTCTGAACGCCAAAATAGAGCCCACAGTGTTCCATTATTACAAAAAAGACATAGAATGAATGTTAATAACGTCATAAAGTTACATAGAGTGTTGAAGTGCTCTCTTGGGTGAAGTGGTAATATAACAGTTTTTCTGAGTTTTGCAGAGTGAATTTTATTTCACATTATGTTGCAATCTCACTTGGTTTTCTTACAGTATGAAATCCCATTAGTGCAGTTCATTAGTGCAGATTCCTGCTGGAAACCCAACTTGTGGAGGAGAAGTGAATTCTTATTCGGTCCTCGTGCACGCTGCGTTTGAGCGGCTCATGCCAAGTGGCAGGATTGCTGTGCACTTAAATTGGAGGTGCCTATAGAGCTGGTCTCCTCAGAGGGACTGACTCAGCTCGCAATCAGAGAGTTTGCTTCGCTTCTTCTCTGTCGCCTGAAAAATTCCTCTGAGACAGCATGTCTGTGTTAGCTGTCGTAGATGCCCCAAAGATCATATGTGTCTCTTCTCTCTCTCTCTCTCTCTCTCTCTCTCTCTCTCTCTCTCTTTCTCTCTCCCTCCCTCCATTTATCTGTCTATGTTTCGCATTTCTCTAACCTCTACTTAATTCTCTGTGGGCAGGATTTAGTTTTGGATGAGCAAGTCATCATTTCCTCTACCTCCCTCACTGCTGATGCTGTCCTCTCTGTTCTGTCAGATACCATTTGCTGATGTTTTCCATTTCTCTCTTTGTAGCCTTTTCATGAACCCCTGTGTATGCATGTGGTGCTTTTGCTTGAGGTTGGAGCCTTTTTAGAGGGAACAAAAATATATTTTTTATTACCATGTCCTATCTCACAACAGATTTCCTCAGAACAGGGTTTGTGTATATCAGATTTGTCGCTTAAAACATACTCTTGAGGCATTTTCAGTGATGTTTTGGCAGGATTTGCAATTGGAAATAGCAACATGGCATCACAATAACAGTAGATGGCAGGATTTGTGTCTGCTGATGAATTGGAATCCAAATGTAGGATTTGTTGTGGGTCATGTACGTCCAGTATGTATGCTTGACACGCTTTGTACACACCGATTATGATTGTGAAGGGCACCACCAGAAATGTTTGAGCCACCTCCCAGTAGTCTCTTTAAAACAACACATTGTAGTTCTTTTACCTTAAAGTTACAGCTTCAAACTCATTTTGATGCTAGATGGAGTCTCCGACATTACGGATGTGAGTCCAGAATGCCTGGTATGGCACTATGTAATGTTGCTGTCATGGTTAGGAACATGACTCTTTTTTAATCCTAGACAAATTGGGTGGCCCTGTAGTGCTAGATGCTACTAAATCACAGTATTGTGTTACTTTAAGGAAAGAGGAGTGGCTCACGCATGCGAGCACGGGTTAATGTGAGACTGCGCATCGTTTCAGTTAGCAGACATGGTGGATCCCCTGGGCTCTCACAGTGGTCTATGAATATGTGCTAAATGGCTAGCTGCTGTCTGCTGAATGACAGAAGACTGGACGTGATGGCCTCTGCCATGCCCATGAGAGCCTGTGTTTAGGGATAAATTCACACTGACCTTCCCCTCGAGTGCTGTCTTGTGGAGAAGTGATATTAATGGATTGGAGTGAATGAGTGGACCAACTCACTGGACCAGCAGTGATGGTTGACGGCATACATTTTTTTTTGCGTGGAGAAATATATGCATGAGGTTCCTGTCCGCTACAGCTAGATAAATGGATTTAAATTCCCCTAGAGCCTGACCAAGGATGTACTTGCAGTGACAAATGCAACTAATTAAAGTCTGTCCTGTGTCTGTGTAAAATATGCGAGTCTGTGTCCTGCTTTGTGTGGTGCAGGTGTGATGGTGCAGTTCCCTAAATTTCATGGCTACTCGCACGTGACCTTTGAGCCACTGAAGAACTCTTACCAGACATTTCAGATGACGGTACAGTTTAAGGTAACTCAACTGTTTCCATACATAGTAATAGACCCAGCATCTTAATCTCAGTCAATGCTTTGTTGAATACGTGTATATACAGTAGGTAATTGTCATTGTCAATGTTCATATGCATTTGTGTGTGTGTGTGTGTGTGTGTGTGTGTGTGTGTTGGTGTAACTGCCAGGCGGAGGCTGAAGATGGACTACTGCTGTACTGTGGGGAGAATGAGCATGGCCGAGGAGACTTCACCTCCCTGGCCTTGGTCCGGGGCAAACTTCACTACAGGTAAGTCAATGGGCAAACTTCACTACAGGTAAGGCAATAGAACCCATCCTCAGCTTCATTCCAGGTCAGGAATATTTGAGCTAGGCTGGCCTTAAACTAAATTGTCCAGTTCACTCTGATGCCACTCAGAAAATGAAGGCACAGCATAGGGCAGTGGTGAGTCATTTGTGCTATTATTCAGTTCCTGGACTTCATGTTGACCACCGCTGTGCATGTCCTCTTACTCTAAGTGCTCTAGCTGCGCTCAATCAAATACTCATGGATTATTTACAGTAAGATAATATTTAATTATATAACCATGTACGGTATGTAATTGCAATCCCTTGAGTGGCTGATGTGTATTTAATTATCTAGAAAATGTATGTAATGGTTTGAATGTCTGATGCTTGTCTGGTGCCGAGTCAGGTTTAACTGTGGCACGGGCGCGGCCCAGATCATGAGTGAGAGCAGGGTGGTGCTGGGACAGTGGCACACCGTCACCATCTTCAGGGACGGCCTGACCGGCTGGCTCCGCATGGACAACGACACCCCAGTCTCGGGACGATCACCGGTAAGGTCATGCTTAACATCTGTATGGCCATGTAGACACCTCTGTTTAGATGACACTTAATGACACTTAATGACCTTGCAAATCTTGACATAAGAAGCTGTGGCCCCTAGAAATGCCTGAGGGCAAATCCAGGCAATCATTTATTTATTTTCTCATTCATATCGCTGATATACTGCAATATCTTGCATTGCAATATGAATATATTTTGGTGTGGAAATTTGTCTGCATTCCAATGATATTAACACCATTTTTTTACTTGTATCACAGACTCACAGCAATATATGAGGATAGGACATAGAATAGACATGTATGTGGAACTGCAACTTTCATCACTAAATCCTCTGTGTTCAATCAATTTCACCACCAGGGCCAGTACACCAAGATCACCTTCCGCTCTCCGCTGTACCTGGGCGGGGCGCCCAGCGTCTACTGGCTGGTGAGAGCGGCAGGCACCAACCGCGGCTTCCAGGGCTGCATCCAGTCCCTCAACGTCAACGGCAGGCTGCTGGACCTGCGGCCCTGGCCTCTGGGCAGTGCCCTGAGCGGAGCGGACGTGGGTGAGTCAGTGCCAGCCGCAGATGCCCGGTCGGGGCGGCCGCCACAGACGCCACGCGTGCTTAGCATGCGCTGCACAGCAGCTCTGCTGCCTCCTCTCTTGTCCTCAGAGGCCCTCCGGAACATTCCCCCCCGTTGTGCTCGAGAGAGAGAAATTGCCCTTACCATGTGGTAAACAGTGATTATCGGAGCCCCTGCAAGTGACAAAAAAGGTCTGGAGGAAATCTGGAGGAAAAAAAGATTATGAAGGGTTTTGAATCAAGTACTTTCACCCCCTATCTGCCCCAGGCAAACCAATCAATGGAAATGAATGATCAGCCCTTCAGACAAGTGTGTAGGTGTTTTTGAACTGCTGGGTGGTATAAGCTGATGTTTAAATTTTGACCATCCTAGTGTGTGTGTCTGTGTGTGTGTGTGTGTGTGTGTGTGTGTGTGCACGGCTTTTCAAGACGACTGCAGTCTGAACGATTCTCGATTCTCGTGGTCCGTTCAGCATGCCAATATTGTGAAGTCCCTACCTGCCACTTGCTGTAGGGAAGCATAGTAAGAGAACAGATCTGCACTTTAGGATTAATACAAGCCAGGTGCCAATTGCCAGGTGATGTTCGCTGTAATATTTTCTTTCATTGGGCTCACAACACATGTACGTAGCACCTACAACTAGTGCAGCATCATTAGGAAAGAGTTTGAGTCTGTAAATTCAAAAGATATGTGACCCAGTACATCTGTACAAAGAGTACTGACCATGTCCATTTGTACAAGGAGCATATGGAAGGTTTTCAATGCGGCTACTCATCTTTCCTACAGTATGTCCTCTTTCGTCTTTAAACACACTCGACTTTGAATTCAGCCAACAATCTCGCATCAGGCACACAGAAGAAGGCCATTGAGTGAGACCCATGACCCTGGCCTACCAATACCACATAAACAGAGAGGAATGCTCTCAAGCCCAACTTTACGAATAATCCCATGTTTTAAGAGTGTATTCTATATTGTTGGCTGGCTCTCTTTTGAAATACATTATGAATGCACTTGTTATTTTCAGTCAGAGGTTATTTTCAGGGTTATGTTCGGATTTATCAGACAATAGATGGCTTTAGAAGTTTGGCATTAGGCAGTCTCAAAGCTTGAAGCTCTGAGGTTTGCAGTTGTTTTTGGTTTATGGTTTGAAGAGGGCACATGCTTAGCCACTAGTACCATTCACTTATTTCTGTTTAACAGTAGCTCTCAACAAATGTTGCTATGGATTTGACAGTTGTTGACCTCCATGTTGACCTCCATTCAAAGGATGTATACTTATATATAATGTGTATTTGTATAATGTGAATAACGAAGCCCATATGAATGAGCTAACCAGCAGATCTGTTTTGTTTTCTTGTGCCATTGTTTGGTGTTCTACGTGCCAGGCGAGTGTAGTGATGGCGTGTGCGACAAGGTCACCTGTGCCAACGGCGGGCTGTGCTTCGCCAACCGCGCAGACGACTTCATCTGCCTGTGCCCGCTCGGCTTCCGAGGCCAGCTCTGCGAGGAAAGTGAGTCATGCCAAGCACACACACAGACACACAGACACACACACACACACACACACACACACACACACACACAGACACACAGACACACACACACACACACACACAGACACACACACACACACACACACACACACACACATATACACACACACACACACACACACACAGACACACACACATATACACACACACACACACACACACACACACACACACACACATATACACACACACACACACACACACACACAGACACACACACACACACACACACACACACACACAGACACACACACACACACACACGTACACACACACACACACACACACACACAGACACACACACACACACACACAGACACACACACACACACATACACACACAGACACACAGACACACACACACACACATACACACACACACACACACACACACACACACACACACACACACACAGACACACACACACACATACACACACACACACACACACACACACACACACACATACACACACACACACACACAAACACACTCACACAAACACACACGTAGACACTCTCTCTCTGTCTCTCACACACACATACTACACTACCACACTACTACACTATTATACTGGCCATGAGTCTCCATCACTCTTCTTCTCCTCCTCCAGGTTTCCTGCTGGCTCTGCCCCTCTTCAACGAGACCATGCGCTCGTACGCTAGCGCCCCCTGGCCCCAGTCCTCCCATAGCTACCTCTCCTTCATGGAGTTTGAGATTGTCTTCCAGCCGGCCCGGCCCGACGGCACTCTGCTCTACAGCGACGACTTCGGCAGCCGCGACTTTCTGTCCATCAATCTGGTGGACGGCTTCGTGGAGTTCCGCTTCGACTGTGGCTCTGGGGCAACTGTCATTAGGTGCGGTACTGGTGTTAAAAATCCCTCAATGTCCATGCATGTCCATTTCTAGAAGTAACTGCAGTATGTGACCCCACCATTTGATCAAATGAATATTTAATGCATTGATGACTACTTTGTTTGTTCATTCTTGTTGGGGGAATTAAAAAAAAAAAAATGACCCAATTATATGAACTGAAATATATACAGTAGCAGCATAATCCATTCCCCATGCATTACCCAATCTATTCACCACAGCTATTTGGAACAGATTGATGGAGCTATCTGGTACTGTTTCTCTGTCATCTCCCACTTAGAAGTGTGGAGGCAATCGACATGGACTCCTGGCACGAGGTGCGTGTGTCGCGCACGGCAAAGAGTGGCATTCTGCAAGTGGACAACCAAAGCCCCAGCGAGGGCAAAGCAGAGGTACCCACCGCACTCATTTCACCTGGTCTATCTTCCACCACTGGTGCACCACGAGGAAAAATGAGGTGTGCCGTGGAATTTTGAGGAACCCAATGCGCTCTCTATACAGGTCCACGAAATAGGCTATAAGGCTATTTTTTTATACATAAATGACACAGCTTCTTCATTAAAAACCTAAGACAACATCTTGTGAGCATATGCCTATTGCTGTGGTCTCAGCTCATGAATACTATGTTTAGAAAAAATATGGCCGTTAGAATGAACACCCCTGCCTATTGTAATGTGTGTGACATAACTTTATTACTTTATTATCAGTAACCATAAAGACGGTGTTCCTTGGCGTTTTGGTTTGACCTTTGCTGTGCCTTAGCCCCAAAACCTCTGGTATAGTATAGTATAGTATAGTATAGTAAAGTATAGTATAGTATAGTATAGTATAGTATAGTATAGTATAGTATAGTATAGTATAGTATAGTATAATATAGTGTAGGATAGTATAGCATAGTAACTGAACTCAACATTTCTCTGGGTAGTAAACTATTAATAATTTTCCTGCTCATATTCACACTTAAACAGTACATCACACAGTTGCCTGCTAACACTGTGCACAAACGTAGGGGGTCACTGTGGGGTGAGAGGCTGCTGTTCTCTGTAATGAGTGCCAGTGGCCCTGTGGACTCAGTGCTTTTCTCTCTGTCGCCCCCTGCAGGGAGCCTTCACTCAGATCAAGTGCAGCTCTCCGCTCTACATTGGAGGCGTCCCGGACTACACCACCACCAAGAGCAGCGCGGCTGTCCGACGGCCCTTCAGCGGCACCATTCAGAAGGTACAGCACTGCACCACATCACCTCGCCCCACAGGAGCGTGTTAGGAGAGGTTAGAATGGATGGGAAAACCTGGCTTCTGCCTTTAACTGGCCAGTGGCAAAAAAACTGGAGAGTTGACAATGTTTGGAGATTAAATGGCTCCCTGTTATATTACAGAATATTATGAGTTAGAGCACATGATGTAATGGAAAGCCACGTACGCAAAAAGCAAGACTAAATGTCAGAGTAAAGGTTATTTTTTGCATGAATATAAAATATGTTTCTATTGCTCCTGCTGCTCTTCTCTCTCTCTCTCTCTGCGTCTTTTTGCTTGATCTGTTTCCTAATTGCAATGTCCCTCATGCAGTTTCTCTCCCACTCATGTTTTCCCCTCCATGTGTCATTAGATCGTGCTGAATGACCGCAACATACCACTGACCAAGGACTTTGCGTTTGGTGTGAACATAGAGAACGCGGCCCACCCGTGCATGCACAGCCCCTGTGCCAATGGCGGGACGTGCCGGCCTAAGTGGGACAGCTATGAGTGTGACTGTGCTCTGGGCTACGATGGCAAACACTGTCAGAAGGGTGAGAGGAGCTCCTTTTTAATAACTATGAAAAGAGGTCCGCACAGGACTAAGTGTGCAGACTTCTTTTTTTTAGTAGATTTTGGATGCACCTTGGACCAGGAATGTGCACATTGATGTTTTTAAGGGTTCTTTGCATGCACTAGCCTGTCCTTAATGTTTGTCATTATTTGACTTATTATATTTAAAGAGTATTTACAGAAACTGTTTTGTTAGTTTAGCACTCATTAGCTGGCTTTTTCTTCTTATATCATTTATGTCAGTGTCACATGTTCACTGTTTCACTGTTCGCTCCATTAACACTGCTTTCCTACTAAACTTGTCTGTCTCTGTTTTGTGCTTTCGATGAGCAGAATGTGGGAATTATTGCTTGAACAGTAAGTCTTAACTCTGTCACTGTTTGGCTTTGTGCTTGGCTGTAGTGGCTATCTATTGTTTATCTCCACTGGTTTTTGTCAAACAAAAGAGGTCCTATTGCAACTGTGTTTGTGTTCTGTTGTAAGGCTTTTCAAGGCTGCCACCTAGTGGACATTTCTGGTAATCACAACTCTATCCATTTCCCCCCCCCAGCTGTAACTGAGCCAATTGAAATACCCCAGTTCACAGGCCGCAGCTATCTGACCTACGACAGCCGGGAAATCTTAAAAAGGTAACTCCCCCTCGCATTAGAGCTGAAATCCTCTTTTCACTGCAACCAATTTTCCTGCTTACTCTGTAAAGGACAACAGCACAACTGCTTGCACGATCCCAACCCTGTCCACGCAGAGAGACATCAGTTTTGACTCAGACAACAAGTGGTAGGTCATTATAAAAGCCTTCATCTGACACATCCATGACGTCGCCAC
This sequence comes from Alosa pseudoharengus, assembly GCF_046254945.1. Taxonomy (NCBI): domain Eukaryota; kingdom Metazoa; phylum Chordata; class Actinopteri; order Clupeiformes; family Clupeidae; genus Alosa; species Alosa pseudoharengus. The sequence continues at coordinate 21,929,580 of NW_027468848.1, read as the reverse complement.
CTTAGGACAGTTCCAGTGTATCATCCTAGGCCGGGGCCCTTTGTCAGGCTTTTGTCCACTTAAATACACTCCGAGTGTGAGGCTGTATGGCGGAAGGGACGACAGTTGCAGCTGCTGCACTCGTGGAGTTCTGCCCAGGGTCACATCCTGTTCAAAAGCATCTGTGTCACAGTGGACTGATGCAAAGAGGCGCAAGTCCCCCCTCCCCCCTTTCCCATCACACATGCATCGACCGCCCTGCGGGAGGTGTAGTATCACAAAAAAGGGCCTTCGCTGGAGTCTCTCTCTTTCTCTCTCTCTCTCTCTCTCTCTTTCTCTTTCTCTTTCTCTCTATTTCTCTTTCTCTCTTTTCTCTCCCTCTCTGTGTCTCTGTGGGTGCGTTTGCGAGCATGACTGCTGCTGACATCTGTGTTGTGTGTGTGCTTGGGACCCCAGGGTGTCTGGTGTCAGGACCAATATGTTCATGCGCTTTAAGAGCACGTCCAAAGACGGCCTGCTGCTGTGGCGTGGGGACATGAGGCCCAACAGCGACTACCTGGCCCTGGGCCTGCAGGACGGAGCTCTGGTCTTCAGGTGAGCAGTCGGCCTCTTTCTTATGGTCATTCACAGCACGTAATGCATCATTCTGGAGACAAATGAAAGTAGTTAGACCAGATGCTGCTCCAAAACAAATGTAATGTTTTTGCATCAATTTAGTTTTTGAGCAGCATCTAGTGTGTGTGTGTGTGTGGGGGGGGTGGGGGGGGTGGTTCATCTGTCGAGTACCTAAAATTATTTTTTTGTCCAACACATATTTTCCCTGTGACATTTTTTTGTTACCTTCAAAGATAATTTTTGACTTCACTGGTTGTTTTGGTTGTCACTGTTTTTGTGTTCCTTTTCAATTAGGTTACCATTTCATTTTCGTTGTTTTCTTCACAGTTATAACCTCGGCAGTGGTCCAACATCTGTTGTTCTCAATGGAACCTTCCATGATGGCAGATGGCACAGAGTAAAAGCAGTCAGGTGGGTCTTTATTGATTTATGAAATTGTATGTTTTGTTGATTATGTGGTTTCAAAAAACCTGTGTTTTAAAGTGTTGTCATTCCCTTATTATTTGAGCATTGCTGTACTACTATAATTTAAGCTACAGAAGAAATCATGTGTGCTGTCAGTGACTGACACTGTTTTTGACACTTGTAGGGACGCTCAATTTGGAAAACTGACAGTGGACGACTACGGCGCTAAAACTGGGAGGTCTCCGGGTAAAATGAGGCAGCTCAATATCAACGGTATCTTATATGTCGGTATGTCACGCAGTCATGCAATACATAATCATAGTAATGGGGCAAAAGCCTCAAAGATGAAGGTTGACATGGAGAGTCATGATGTCATTTTTGTATTTAAAAGTGACAAAGCACATGAATTGTGAGGCTTTGTGCATCCTTGTAGTACAGTACAGTACTGTACAATCCAGCTTAATTGTGTCTATTTGATCAGGATGAGGGTCACGATAAATTTGGGTTATTATGGTGGCATGGAACTAAAGATGATTGGAGGCATTGGAGGGAGGATGATGGTGTTCATGCTTGTTGTCGACACAGGGGGGATGAAGGAGATCGCGCTACACACCAACAGACAGTACATGCGTGGGCTGGTGGGCTGCGTGTCACACTTTACCCTCTCCACCGACTACCACATGGCCCTGGTGGAGGACGCCACCGACGGGAAGAACATCAACACCTGCACCAACTGAGAGCGGCTCCGACGTCCATCCCACCCACACACACTCACCACACCTGTGGGAAAGCCAGAGGCGCTGTGCCGACGCTGCCATCCAAAAAAAAACCTAGGGCCAAAACCACATACAAACAAACTAGCATTCAGCACAGGACCAGCTGAAGCATTCACTGCCTCCTCTTGCAGAAGAGAAATCAGAACTATGAGGAACGGTTTCTTGGGATGTATTATATTTATGTTGATTAATTTATTTTTTGTATGTCTGTAATAAATTAAGAAAAAGGGAGAAACATTTTGAAATGTAGCGATGTTTCTGGAGGGAAAATGATGTAGACATGAGAGATAGGTGAGAGAAGTCTGTGGAATGGTCATTCTAGAATTTTCTTTTCTTTTATACAAATGGAATTCTCTGAATGCAACAGTCTTTGTGTTTTAGATCCCTGTTCTTTTCTCTGTATCTGTTTCAAAGTCTTCATTGTTAAGTGTTCATAGGCTAACAGCTGTGGAAATGAAAGGATATCTCATGACCACAAAGCTATCATTTCCTTACCCTCCCTTGTGTGATGTTTCTGTTCTCAATGTAATAATATTATTATAATTATAACAAGATTTTCCACTTTTTTATTGAGTGTTGAATTTGCAATTTTTTTTCGGTAGAGAACTATCTTTATTTGTGGGAGCAATTCATCCCTGTTTTCATTGTCTGCCTTGCCACTGGAAAAAGCCTGTTTTTCTCTGCCAGAGAGCGTGGCTTGTGTTCAAAAATGAATTACTTCCTCTCATCACAAGGTTTTGTGGTTTATTTTGTTTTGTGATACAGGGAGCAGCCTCCTTAGCAAATCAATCTATTACATGCCAGTGTAGAAACAATGTGTCAGCTGAAAACACATAACCACTCAAACCAGCTATGCCTCTGTAAGCACGGAAAGCATTTACTAACTCCTGAAGACTGTGAGAAAGTCTGCGTAGTGCTCCGCATATCAGGATTGGTCGGTTGGCCACCGTATATTAATTCAAAGTGAATGGGCCCCGCTGTGGTTCCCCCTATAATATCAGGAGCACAGGTCGATAAGTACAGTCTATCCATGCCCAGGACCCAGTGGGCCTGCAGCACAGAGGGCTTCCGCTCACACGCTAACCAGCAACAGCAACACCCAGGGCATGGAGGCACAGGGCAGTCCAATACAATATCTACAACATGCCATCTAAAACCCTCAACTTCATGATGTGCATTTGGCATGCACTGAGACATGGGGTCATACTCCAGGTGGCGAACTGTTATGCCAGTGATAACCTTGATAACTGTGATTGATTGGGTCAGGCTTCAGAGACTTGGAAGTCTACAAACCCCACAGCCGTGTGCACAGTTGCACATTTGTTGTTCGATCATTTGCACGTCAGTTGGGAGATCGTTCTGCACAAGAGAGCCGTGGGATGATGTCTGTCTGCTGTTGAAATGCCTGGCTGATAAACTGCAGTGCTGAATCACAGATCTCAGCCGTGGATAATCTTTATGTAATACCAAGGTGCCGTCATGACGTCGTTCTTTTAGTCATGACAGGACGGGGTTTGCATTGTTGGGCAAAAGATTAACTGGAGTGAAGGATCAGTTTGTAATCACAACTATTTGTCCGACCTAAAAAGAAAAATGCATGCAACTTGACCTGAAACGAGAATAATCCCAAGAAACAAAAGATTAAGAGAGTGCTGAACTATGTTTTCTTTGTGAGTAGCAAAAGCATACTAAGCTTATATTTCATCACATTATTGAAGTGAGTTCTGGTGGCATCAAAGCGTGCAGACCATTCCCATTGGAATAAGAATTTGGCAAGCTTTCTGTCCCAAAGACATTTTTTTCTTGGAAAATCTGTCCTGCGGAAAACCAATAAACTAATGAAAGATTAAGAGCACATACTAACATAGGCCTACAGTAGAGGCAGGCTAGCTGTCACATCACACGTGGGATTTGTTTGAGGGAGAAAGAGGAAAGGCTATGACATACTAAAAGATTTAAATCAATGTGAAATTTATTTTTTCAATTGAAGTTTTTTTTCCCATGCAGTTGCCCACCAAATCAGATGATTTTTTTGTGACATGCACAAGGTTTAATGTAGTAACGTAGTGCAGTGAACTGCTTGAAATTTGCCATGAAATAATGTTTCATTTGCAGCAGTTGCACACGTTACAGTGTGACTGCCTCTCCTTAATTGGTCTTACATAATTGGCAGTGCTCTGGGTCATTGTTCTTTCCAGAAGGGTGTTTATATTGGATGCATTAAATATTCAAACCCAGCCCAATGTGTCGAATGCAGTGACAACTTGATTATGCACGCTTGTCTCTTAGCTGATGGGTCCCCCCTTATGAGCTGGGCTCTGCTCAAGGTTACTTCCTGGTAAAAGGGAGTTTAGTTCTGGCTACTGTAGCTATAGTGCTTGCTTGGTGGGGGTCAGGCTCAGGTTCTGTAAAGTGCCTTGTCACAATTTCAGTGTATATTGGCACTATAGAAATGAACAAAATTGAAAATAGAATTGAATTATCTCTCTCTTCTCTCTCTCTCTCTCTCTCTCTCTCTCTCTCTCTCTCTCTCATACACACACACACACACACACACACACACACACACAGTGTAACCTGCTTACTTCTGTCATGCCACTGTGCACAGTTGAATGGTTATGTCAATTTAGTTCAATTTCCTTGCAAAAGTACTAGGTGCTTTTACAGTAAGAGAAGGCTTCTGTTAAAAACCTAAAAACCTAAGTCCCAACCCAACAGCCTCCCTCGTGTAGATCACATCACTGTGATGCTAAAGTGAGGTTTTCGGGATCGGTGTGAGAAAAGTTGTCTCTTGTGTGACAAGTGTTAAAAAAATATTTTTTTGTTGTCATTTTGAGACTCTGTTATCTTATAGCCAGTCAATACAATTAATGGGATTATATCTTTTTTTCTATGCCATGCTGTTCTCCTTGCATCTTAAAACAACATGAAGGGATTAGACTAAATCAGGGATAATCCCTCATGTTCAAACCTCATATTCACCCGACAGAGACTCACCACTGGCTCTCAGGAGAGACATGTGTAATGTTAGCTAAAAGAAACGCCATTAGAAGGGAATTATAGACATCATCAGGTTTTCAAACATTTCTGAAATATTGTTTGACATTTTGTTTAGATAGTGTTTGCTAATGGAATTCAGTTCAATAATTTAAATTCCAGCTTGATGTTGCTGACATCTTGCACATTTATTTTTGGTCAGAAACCAGAGCCGGACAGTAACGGAGTACATTTACTTGAGTACAGTACTTGAGTACAATTTTGAGGGATCTGTACTTTACTCGAATATCATTTTTGGGGAGTACTCATGACTTTACTCAAGTACATTTGAGAGGCAAATATTGTACTCTTTACTCCGCTACATTTCTATCCATCTGTGAGTACCCATTACTACTTCTAAAAAAAAAAAGGAAAAAAGAAAAATCTCAGAAACCCTCAATTTGTTGTTTCCCTCTCAAACGTGATTGGATTGTGCAGGTGCCACTGATTGGGACAGCCTATCAGCAATCACCTTCAGCTTTCCGGCAAAGTCAACTCCATGGTCAGACCATGGACGAAACAATGGATGAAGACGCAGTAGGTCCATCCTGGGAATGTGCCAACCTGTGGCCCCACCTCGCCAGACTATTTCAATTTTCTGAACAAGTTTCAAGTGTTTCAATTACAAAATAGTATTTTGTATTTGAAATACATGTATTAGAAATACTGCCCATCCCTGGCAACATGGTAAAAAGATGAAAATGACTTGATTTTACTTCCAATTCATTTTACATTCTCCAAGGTATAAACACTAACATTTTTCATAACTCCATGTAGGACGTTTCTGTACATAAATGTAAGCACTGTGGCAGTAGTAATGCAATATTTAGAAAATGTAGGCTACTCTTGTACTCTTGATACTCAAGTACTTTTAAAAACAAGTACTTCTGTACTTTTACTTAAGTAGACATCTGACTGTTGTACTTTTACTTGTACTTGAGTAAAATTTAGCAAAGGGTATCTGTACTTTTACTCAAGTAATGAAGCTGTGTACTCTGTCCGCCTCTGTCAGAAACAAATTTGCCAATTGTTTTGTTTTCATGGTGCGCATTTTGGGTTTGTGTTATGGTGCGTATTAATGATATCATGAGGTTATTTTATACCTTTCATATTCCACGTAAAGCTGGCCTGATGCTGATTCTTAGAAACAGACCCCTTTAGAGTATTAGGCATCTACAAAAACATTCCTGGAAAGACTTAGAACTGCCAACTATAAGGTCTCCCCAATCATGTGTTACAAATCAAAAAGCAGATTTGGAGGGCAAATCTGCAGACTCTCATTTTTATAAACATCAGGGTAGAATATCCAACATCCAAACAAATCTCATTCAATTCTGAAGACAGCACAAATGTGCAAATATCTGCTTTTGTATTTTGAAGACAGACTGGAATATTTGCATCACAAATTTAAATCTTAATCCCATCATGATGCCATTTAAACATGGGTTCTAAAAAGCTTGGTGAATACAACACAGAGGCCTTTTACTAAGCAGTCTAGTTGTAGGCTAAACAGTAGGGCATGTCTTTGCAATCAATCGGGCATCGGTTTTCTTTAGTACATATGACCTTAAAGCCCTCATTGTTGTTGGGTCAATAAATCCCATTGTGAATCACTGATGTGGACACTGGTAAATGTTCCATGATCCAAGTGAGGTCTAGACAACGCAGTTGGCCTATGCTTTGAAGCAGGGCTGCTCTATGCTCCGACCTGAGTGCTGAACTAGCAGTGTGTGTATCTCTCTCTCTCTCTCTCTCTCTCTCTCTCTCTCTCTCTCTCTCTCTCTCTTTCTCTTTCTCTTCTCTATCTCCCTCTAGTGCAGTGTTTCTCCAGAGTCCAGACTTTGTGGTCCGAAGCCATCAAAGTGATGTTCACAGGATTATGGTCGACACACTGCTGACACGGTCCAGGTTCTCTTCACCGGGACACTGGGCACATTCACAGAGCACCATCCTCTCCCCTCCTACCCGTAACACAACCACCACCCCACCCAATCACACACACACACACACACACACACACACCCTCCTACCCCTCACTTAGTGACTCAGTAACACTGAACGAGGCCCCCAGAGAAGGGAAGGGAAGGGGGTTGTTTCCATGGAGAGTGGAGAACACCCTCGTGCTGAGCTACTGACACTCTGGTCTCCTCTCTCTCGTCTCCTGATTGAGTGATTGAACATAATGGCACAGAGAGGATTTACATGGCACGGCGTGTCTTGTCCATGGTGTTAGCTGATGGCTGTTTCCTCCCTCTTTGGCTGATGTGATGAATTGGTTAGATAGTGAGAGATGTTGTCATCAGCAGAGACAAAGATGCAGAGTTGGTGGCAATCAAGGGTGCCAAAGATTCTAGAGCGCTCCGCTGTAAGATCTTTGCTAGTTGCCATCAGAATATGTGTCACAGGGCACAGATAAGCTATGAGTATATAAAGAATAAAGACAAGTACAAGCACACACACACACACACACACACACACACACACACACGCGCGCACACACACACACACACACACACACACACACACACACACACACACACACACACACACACACACACACACACACACACACACACACACACACACCTGATTAATGCCTCTCATGTCAAAAGTTATAACATCATCTTAATCTTGCCATTCCTCTGGCGCCTACTGTAAAAAAAAGTTATGGTGTGTGTGTGTGTGGGGGGGGGGTGTGTGTGGGGGGTGTGTGTGGGGGGGTGTCTGGTGTCTGATGAGAGCAGTGGAGTGCCATGTAACACATGGACAAGGGAGGCGAGCGCACATGGATCACAGTTGCATGCAAGTAGGTCGCCCGCAGTCTGTCTCTGGCCCAGCCTCTCCGCTGGTGGACATCATGACTCTTACATAAGCCTTTAGAGTCAAGCGACACATGTTGCAGTGTGGGTGGAGTGGGCAGGCAGGAAAAGAGAGAGAGGGAGAGAGACCGAGAGAGAGAGAGGAAATGCATAGAGAGAGATAGAAGAAGAGAGAAGGAGGGAGTGTGTGTGTGTGTGTGTGAGAGAGAGCGAGAGAGAGAGAGAGAGAGAGAGAGAGGCGGGGGGGGGGGGGGGGGGCAGGGAGAGAGAGACAGAGATCAGATTGCTGCCCTGAGAAGAAGAGAGAGGCATCGTTGACCATGGAGGTCTGATGTTTTCTCTTGTATGGTGGAGGACAGGTGGAGGACATGGAGGAGCCCCACAGTTTCTTTAAGAAGGTGGACATCCCTGTCCATGTGCACTACATTGTGGCCTTCTTCATTGTGGTCATCGGAACTCTGGGAATGACGGGCAATGCTCTGGTGATATTCGCTTTCTACAGGTAGGCTACTGGGAGAGTTGGAAGAGTGCTGCTGTTCACATCACATTATTGGATTCATTGGTAAAAAACTGTTTGATTTTATCACTAGCTTTGGTAATAACTATTGTAGTGGTAGTATTTGTTGGTAATAATAATAATAATAATAATAATAATAATAATAATAATAATAATGAGTTTCATATTTAGTTATATAAATATTTCATGTTTGCATTTAAATGTTTTTTTTTTTTATGGCTGTCGTAGAAGACTTGAATGTACTGTACTTTAGTATTGAATGGACTGTCAATATTCCAGCTTTATGAGGAACACTTATTAGTGCTTAGCATTCTGCATTGCTGTATTACGGTGTCTTGTGCCATCCCTGTCAGTGTGTTAGCCAGATGTACACATTATGGTGCATAATCTTGTTTGACACAGTGGGCCTGTCTAGAAGCACATCTAGACATTTGCACATTTGAGACGGTTGAAAAGTTGAGTAACGTTTTTACTGTAACTATTTTAAGTATAGGATTGTATAGGATCTGTTATTTCTTTTTCTTTTATGTCATATTCATGTTTACATTTGCCCTTGTTGTAATCCATGACAGTGTGGCTCTGCTACTTTTATCTTGCTTTAACACAATGCGATTACACACAAAGTGAAATTAATTTCTTTGAATTTGGCACCACCTACTGTAGCACTGATACGGATGCTGTCAAAGTTGCAGATGAGTATCATCAGATTTAAAAGCTTAGGACCACTCTTCGTGTGTGTGTGTGTGTGTGTGTGTGTGTGTGTGTGTGTGTCTGAGCCGGGCTGTTCAGATCTTTCTGCAGGCTCAGTCTCCTCTGAGACCTCTGTCTCTTTTTCTCACTACACTGGCAACCTCAGCCAGTCCATTTCTCTCATTGTTTGCATATAGCCTGTTGCTATTTGTTACGCTCTTCAAATGTGTGAACTCTTGAATGCAAAGATGTGGAAGGTGAGGAACGCTCTCTGTATGTTGAGTATACTAATGGAAAAACAGTCTCAAAAATAGAGTAGAGGGATGCTACGTACTCAGAGTAAGTAGTTCTGTGTGGTTTGAGGAAAGTAATTTTAGGCAAAGTAATTTTAGGCAATCAACAAACTCACTCTTCCTTATGTGCCTTGTGAACAGTCATAACTTGTTACTAGAAGCCTGAAAAAGGCATCCTTATTCTGAAATTGATATGTAAAAGACAATCTTCAAATCTTCAGGATAAAAATCATATCAGGTATGGCATGACATAAAAATTCACAGTGATGTGACTTTTCTGTAACATACAGTATGATGACAAATTCATAAAAGCTTTTTGATTGTTTAGGATGACTGTCCGGGGATTATCTCTTGGGTTCTCTTTAATGGTATTACATTTAATTGTATCCAGAAAATAGGTCATGTTCTTGTGTTAAGCAGAACGTGTGGATTGTCCTTTAAATTCAGACACATTTTGTGTCAAATTTTTGTTTCATTTCAGTGTTTGAACACTACTACTCAAGAAATAATTTAGTCAGCTGAAACAGAATGACAGAATGATTTTACAGTTTTTCTCAGTCGCTTTTGTACATTTCTCAAATCATCCTCAACATTTGCAAAACAGTAAGTGCATTTCTCAAAACAATGAATACAAATAGCAAAACACCATGGATTACCTGCAGTCTCTTCCTTAGCCACCTTCAAAATCCTTAGTTCATCTCTCAAAAAGAAATATCTGTGTCAATGAACATGTCAGTGCCATCGGAATGACAAGTCCTTGTGTCATTGTGTACGGATAAGACAGTCAAATTGCTTAGTCATGTTGTCGATAACAGTGTACTCTGGAGGGATGCTCTGATGTAAACTATGGCTAAAGTTTTGATGACAATTTTTGTAAATTGTAGATTACACCTCAGTGTATGTGGGAGTTTGATTGCAAGAGACTGGACAAGATTCAAATGTACACTTTTACTGTACTGTTTGCATTGTAATTTGTGGACAGACCATATCATTGCGATACAGAAAGGAAAAGACAGCACTGCATAGCACAAAGAAAAAAAAGAAAAGAAAAAAAAAGAAATGTGAAACAGGACAATCTCCTTAGGGAAAAACTATACAGTGCTGTAGGAATTACAGTGCAGTCTTCCTACACCTCCTGACATTCCTGTCTGTTGGGCCACAAATTCTCATCCACATCACAACAACATATTATGACAACTTGTTCAACCATTTTGCATGTAAAGACTTACAGTTTTTCCCAGTCGCTTTGGTGCTTTTTGCAGATCAGAATGAAAATTCTCATAACTATTAGTTCAACCTCCACAACATTTAGTAATTTGTGCACATCATAGTAGCAAATTCTCCTTCCTCTGAACAAATTGCAAATGCTTTTGGACATGTATCAGTTGCTTTCATACAATTCTCTGCTGTTTTTTAACATTACCATTTGCTTATGTCATGTCAGTCAAAATGAACTATACTTATGGATACTGAATAGTCGTTCCCTATAAAACTAATAGTCTTCATTTCATTGCTTGAGTCATTACATACAAAATTGTTGAACTAGTTATCAAATTCTGTCACAATGCTGTAGAATTGCAATAAAATTGCAGTAAAAATGTACGTATTCAGTGTCTTGTACTCACTTACTCCACTAACTACAGCAATGTGTAACTTTACTGTAGTTTTCAAATGGCTGTACAAGTAGTGTATAGTGCTGTCTTGAGCATGTTCAGGTAGTGTCACCGAGTTCTGCCCTTTTTTTGCATTGGAAAACACTGAGAGAATTGTCATAATGAAAACATGACAAAGCCATTTGACTATCTTGTTCATAAACGATGGTGTCAAGACTTCTCATTTTGATGACACTGACAGTTTCATTGACATGAATACGTGCTTTTGAGGAATGGACTATCCATTTTGAGCAAGTGACGTGCTTTTGCAGGTCATCCACTAGGTTTTGCAGTTTGCACTGATTGTTTTGAGAAATGCACTAACTGCTGTGCAAATGTTAATAGTGATGTGAGAATAGCACCAAAGCGACTGAGAAAAACTGTATGCTATGAACTAATGCCTAAATGTTGTGGGGGGTGAGACTATTCAACAGAGGCCCATTATAATACATTTTGATCATCACATAAGCAATTGATAATGTAGGAAACAACAGATAATTGTACATAATCATTTGCTTGTATGTACCAAAGCATTTGCAACTTGTTCAAAGAAATAAGAAACTGCTTTTTTGATGAGCACAAGTGACACAATGATGTGAAGATTGAACAGGTAGTTTTGAGAGTTTCAATTCTGATCTGAGAAATGTACCAAAGCGACTGAGAAAAACTGCGTAATGAATTACGTAATGAATCATTTAATTTTACAAATGAACTCCAAGGTTGATGACGTTGTAGGCTATGTGCGTAAGTAAATAGAGAAGTGGGTTATTGGTGACTGCATAAGGAGAGGATGGAAATGTAATAAAATCCATGTAAGGGCCAAAGCCATAATCATGTAATATACATTATAGCTGTTCTGAGAAAGTATCAGGAATTAGTGGGAAAATATCTAGAGTGTGAAAAATGACATGAACTTCTTACTGACCTATTTTCACTTATGGGATGTGTCCATATATGGTACAGACAGCGGTATGGCATTTTCTTGATGGATCTGTCCAAACACCTGCTCCATACTGAATCACTGCAATCTACCATTACTAATTTGTAGATCCCCAAGGGCTCAGACATACATAGGTTATGCATGTAATCTCCCCTACACAAATGTAATCACATTTTTTTTTATAGAGGATCGACCTATCAATCAAACATGCTCATGGGATTTTGTGTAAATCCACAGATAGTGGGCAGGGTTAATGGTTTCTAAAAGTGGAATGAGGGCAGGTCTATAATATTGATAGATAGATACAGTAGATAGATAGATAGATAGATACAGTAGATAGATAGATAGATAGATAGATAGATAGATAGATAGATAGATAGATAGATAGATAGATAGATAGATGGGGCAGCCGTGGCCTACTGATTAGCGCTTCGGACTTGTAACCAGAGGGTTGCCCTGAAGTGCCCTTGAGCAAGGCACCTAACCCTCACTGCTCCCCGAGCGCCGTTGTTGCAGGCAGCTCACTGCGCCGGGATTAGTGTGTGCTTCACCTCACTGTGTGTGCAGTGTGTTTCACTAATTCACGGATTGGGATAAATGCAGAGACCAAATTTCCCTCACGGGATCAAAAGAGTATATATACTTATACTTATACTTAGATAGATAGATAGATTATATACAGATATTATAAAGGCTTTGGTGAAACTCTGTTGAACACCAAACTTGTTTGCCTTTGTCAGCAATAAGAAGCTGAGGAGTCTGCCTAACTACTTCATCGTCAATCTGGCCGTGAGTGACTTCCTCATGGCCTTCACCCAGGCACCCATCTTCTTCATCAACTCTCTCAACACTAAGTGGGTGTTTGGGGAAACAGGTAACTTCCATTTTTGTGTGTTTTTTTTTCTCCTCAGACCTCACTGATTGGATTAAGTAAAACTTGGTTTATCCCTTTGCCAAGTAGTTGACAAAGACCAACATGATAAGATTTCAAGTGTGGGGACATTTGGGAGCAATGGTGGATTAGTCTAACCAAAAAAAATGAGAATATTTTGGATGGTTTGATTGGATACATTGGTACACTCTAATGGTGTTTTCTGTGCAGTGCATTTGTATGCATAACTTTAATTTGGACATACATACACACTCACTTGTGTCTGACTTGTGGCTATTTTCCCCAGGCTGTAAGGTGTATGCCTTCTGTGGGGCCCTGTTTGGCATCACTTCTATGATAAACCTGTTGGCCATCTCTATCGACCGCTACCTGGTCATCACCAACCCTCTGCAGGCCATGCAGTGGAACTCCAAACGCAGGACCACACTGGCCATAGTGCTGGTCTGGCTCTACTCACTGGGTTGGAGTCTGGCCCCACTTGTTGGCTGGAGTAAGTCATTTTAGTATGATATTAACAGTGTAGTTACAGTTTATTAAGTCTACTCAACCTCACTGTATAGTTAGTGAAGTATGTTAGTAGTACACTTCTTACTGACTAGTTAGTTAATATTGACGAGTACTAGATTGCGAACTAGTATCATTCAAATAAGCCACACTAAGGAAACTTGAAGCTGAACCCCTTTTATTCCCCAATGTAAATGCTTACAACATAACTATTGCATTAAAGCTGCAGTTGGCAAGATTTTTTTGATCATATTCGCTGACACCGACACTATGCTCTGACAGAACAACATAAATCATTTAGAAAAAAACATGCAGTTCTACCTCCACCTAGAGCCTGTTATTTGTTTTGCAAAAAATCCACAGCTCTTAGTTCTTCTGGTCCAATCAGAGTAGGGATGTGAGATCTGACTGTCAATCACAGTCTGGTGCGCACTGACGAGCACAAACTCGATGAAAGGGTGCTCGGTGGTAGTGGGAGAGGGGCATGAGAGTTGTAAACATTCAAAGTCCCCTCAATCTGTCAGACTTGCCAACTGCAGCTTTAACATGACACATTGGCTGAGCAGTGGAATAGAAGAGTGTGAGTAGCGAGTGAGACCTGAGGCTGCTGTTGTCCTTGGCAGGTTCCTACATCCCAGAGGGACTGATGACCACCTGCACCTGGGACTACACCACCTTCTCCGTGGGCAACAGGAGCTACACCATGATGCTCTGTTGCTTTGTGTTCTTCATCCCCCTGGGGGTCATCCTTTACTGCTATCTCTTCATGTTCTTCGCCATCCGCAACGCCGGCAGGTCAGCTGAAGGCATTTCACAGTCATGTCTCACTATGCATCACAGGGACTCTCAGACTATGAATAAAAGTAATGAATAAGTAAGCAAACAATAAGGAAGTAAGGGAAGGAAGTCAGTAAGAAAGTAAGTAAGTCAAGATGTCTGTATATAGTATAAGTATATACATTGCTTGACAGACAGACAGACAGACAGACAGACATAGATAGATAGATAGATAGATAGATAGATAGATAGATAGTTCTGTGCAGTTGTCTTCATCAGTGCTTTCATGTCATTTGCTCTGATGCAGGGACTTGGAGAGGATGGGGAAATCCAGTATTCAGCAGCAGTCTATGCGTAACGAGTGGCGGCTGGCCAAGATTGCGTTTGTGGTCATCATCGTGTATGTGCTGTCCTGGTCCCCCTACGCCTGTGTCACGCTCATCTCCTGGGCAGGGTGAGTGGACCTCTGCTGACTCCCCCACCTGTCCGTCCGCATTTGGGACAAGCTGTGTTGGCGCACATACAAAACACCTCTCGGCCCTCTTTGGTGTTTGGTGGGCACCTTAGATGGATCTCAGGGCATCCTAACTAGAAGGGCACACTTTCACTATTGCTGAAATGGTATAATTGAAGACATGTATGTAAGCACCTTCATATTATGCAGACTAAAATGTCACAGTTGTCAGATAAACTTTATTGGATTTGTTGTGAGATGCTGTGCTGTTATGTGGAAGGAACAGTTGTGTCTACTATTAATATACTCTTGGAAAGCTTCAATTCTATTAGATTCAGGTTTGATAGATTGTGAGTTACGTATTTTTCATACGTCAGAAAGGAGCTAGAGGTTAAAGGTACGAGGGGACAAATGAAACATGGCTGTGTGACTGTGACTAATGCAATCAAGCTGACGCCATTATGTGACTAAACCAAATCTTTTGCATGGGGCTGGAGGGGGTCTACAGTACTCTCTGTCCCTGATGTTGCTTTTTTGGTGGGGCAGACTAAGTCATTCAACAGCAATAGAAACTCATTAGGTTCCACACTGTTTCACTGTTCGATTTGTGTTCTTATTTGTTAATTTTGAACATTATGGCTGCAGCTATTATTGGGCTAATCTCTTGCTTAGGACACTTTTTAGAATCTATCGATTTACACTAATGGATATGCTGCCTGACCTTATTTCAGTCTGGAAGAGCTGTTCGCTTTGAGCAACACTGGATTTAATGCACGATCTCTGCCTATATCTCTAGTCAGAACGAAATGCTCTGAGCTGAGGCCCGTTGCCTCGAGTGCGGGATTAGTGTTGGGTCAAGAGAGTAATTCTCTCCCCGCCTCATCTAAGTAGTGAGCTCCACATAAGTAAAACCTGCTTGTCCTTCAGCTCTTGTGGAGGGCTGAACACACTGCCTCATCTGCAAACATATAATCCCTCAACTTGCAACATATTCCATTCATGAGTTCAGTTGCACTGTTGTGATGTGTTTTCACATCAGGCTAATATTACATATGTTTAGTGACAAAAACATGTTTTCAGATTTGCAGATTAGAATGAAATAGAAGACTTCGAATTAAATTAATATTTACATGACCACAATTATAATAAAATTGACTGTTGTACTGGAAATTAGGTTTGTTTATCAGTTTTTCATGTTAATTTACATATCAAGAGTTACAAATAGCATTGTATGAATCAGGATTCAGGATTGCTTATTTGATCCAATTTAAATGATTCCAGTGACAAATAAATGGCTGACTTGTCTTGTGAGCTATTGCAAGCCTAAAAACATTCATTTTAATCCTTTTGGTGCAAAACATTATAGTAACAGTAAGTTTTAGCAATGTGTTTTAGCTGTTACAATGATGTCCACAGTGATTACACAACATTTAATCTCTCTCTCTCTCTCTCTCTTGGTGTCTACTAATGGACCGTTTCAGTGCATCTAGCTCTGTGACACATCTCTGATACACAACTTATCATAGATAATGCTGAACTAGATAGAAACTGACATCTGGCTCGTGTGGAGCTGTTGCACTGATTTGAATCCTTATCTAACCCATGATGTGATGGCGCGACTTTTGGTGGTGCATTCTGCTTCTCTCTCTGTCTTCCTGCCTTAGGTATGCCCACAAGCTGACTCCCTATTCCAAAACAGTACCTGCAGTCATAGCAAAGGCATCCACAATATACAACCCGTTCATCTATGCTATCATTCACACCAAATACAGGTGAAAAAGACATATTGCAAAAACAAAACACATTACCTATAAAAATGCTAATAAAAACATTTGGGGTTAAACCATCTCAGAATAGGATGATTTACTGTCTATTTCATTACATTTCATTCACAGGAATACCTTAGCGGAGAAGGTGCCCTGTCTTGCCTGCCTTTCACAGAAGAAAAAGAAGGACTGCTTGTCGTCCACCAACAGCGAGACGTCCGTCCACAACACTGGGTTCAGCAGACAGTCGTCTGTCTGCAAGGCTAAACTCCATGCCGTGTCCTCCAACTCAACCTCAGCCACGTCCTGTAGCGATGTGGTACTGTACAGCTGTATGTTTGTCAAGTGCTACAGTATGTTGGCACTCAGGCCCAAATACAACAGCTTTGCCTTGTATTGCTTGTGTCTTGAATAGAACAATTGACTTATTAAAAATAGGACAGTGATTCGTAATTAAATTTGATGGAATGGTTTGGATGCAAGACATTTTTTTTATGAAGTAAAGAACATTTGAAAGCATTTTTTTGCTTCATGTTTTATAAAGGAAGAAAGTTCTCCCTAGATTGTTAACTGTGGGTCTGGTTCAGGTGAGGACATAACACTCTAAGGTTGGAGTTCACAGACGTAGGAGGAGTTGCAGAGGAAGTCAGTGTGCCAAGTGAAAACAAGCTTACATATTTTGGTGGACTTGTGTCCTCCTTTATTATTCTAAAGCCCTGTGGAAGCAGGACACTAGGAGTTGATTGGCTGGCCTCTATCCTGTTTGGAATCTCATTAAAATCATGTACAGTATCTGATGAACTAAACATTTCAACATGGCTTTTACAGAAGTTATAAACTTTTGTTTGGTTGTATAGGCCTTTTTTAATTCCTTGCCGCGTATATGGCACCTTATATAATAGTGGAATGGATGTGTAACTAACCACATATGTTACACATCTTTTCCCCCCTTTAGGTTCATGTACTGCAGTCCGAGAAGAGGGGCGATGTAGAACTGGATGTGATGTCCCGCAAAACAGACTCCTTCAGAAGTTTGTGTTCCTTTCCCCTGCTCAAAGACCACAACAAATCAGTCAAACGGCACAAGATCAAACACCACTCCCAGGCCACTGTGGAAAAAGTAAGCATGTTTATGAGTGTGTGTGTGTATTTGTACAGTATATAGTCCATGTACTGCATGTATGTATTCTTTACCCTGAGAAGGGGTAAATGATAAATTTAGGAAGGGTTAAAGTAACTATTGCATTTTAAAATCATTATACAATTCATCTCCAGGAGTCTTAGATGTATAGTAGCCTACAACATATTCACTTTTGATGAAGAAGCTTAGGAGTTCATACGCGTAAGCGTATCCATTAGAATAAAGGATTTATATTTGATCGGTGTGCCTCGGATTTTTTGACTGCCTCAGAGTCTACATCTTAAGCCTACATACAAGACAGTCACATTTTGCCTTATAACTTTTGTTGTCCGCGCTCGAAGAGCACCTGATCTTTTTAAAATATTTTGTTGACCCAACACAGCACTTGCCTTCTCCTCTCTACTTTTTGATATCACTTTGAAACCCCTTTGCTGTTATCCACAGGAGAAGACCACCATCACAGGGTCTCTGAGTCTCTGTGATCATGGCCTGGTGACGGGCACATTGAACATGGCGACTGTCCCGCTGCTTGTTGCCTCCACGGAGCCTCAGACGGGCAACTCAACCCTTGACAAGGACGGCCATCGTGATCAGGAACTCCACCGGAGCACTGCCCTGGACCCAAAGTGTTACTTCCGGCCATGTTACGGCATACCCCGCATCATCATCAGCCCCACATCAGAGAACAGCCTGACTGAGGAGGCCTTGTATTTGGACGATAAGCCTGAGTTGCAGTTGAGCGACTTGGGTGAGCTGGTGTTGGACATGCAACAGTATGACTGTTCGTCTGAACTGCTTGAATCTGTGGAGAGCTTCCTATCCTGAGTCCTCCTTTTCTTGGTTTCTTGAAATTAGCTGTCTTGTATTTTTGTATGGAGAACAAGCAAGGAATGAATGGATTTTATATATATATTTTGAGTTTGTATTCTTAAAGAATTTACAAAAAATGAATAGTACTATTTTTACATTAATTAAAAAAATGGATTAGGACATTTTAAGGGCAGTTTACTAAAATGAAAATTCACATTTGTCACATTTTAGTACCCTGTATTCCAAGTATGTGGTTTAGTGACAAAACTGGATAAGTTAACTCAGAGTAATCGGTAAAGCTCCTACAAAAAGGGCCCTATGGCATTGTTTTGTAAGGAGAATGAAGCCATACAGCTCTTCTATTAGGAGGTTTACCCCTTACTAAGAGTTAACTTACCCACTAGTTTAGTTTGTCACTCAACCACGTACTTGGAATACCCATTTGGTCATCTCCTTTCCCCATAAACAAATAAAAAAAGCTGTACACAACGAATACAACTACATTACAGTATTACAAGTATGGAAAATGGACTTCATACTTAAGTATCCATTTCACTAAATTAATTAGTTCAAATGAATGTTGTTGAAAATTTTATTTTATTTTTAGATATATCTCATTTTCTGTTGTAAATAAATGGAAAGGTATGGTGATTGTATGAATCTCTCAGTACCGTTTAAGTTCAGTTCTTTGAATCAAATGTCATGGCAAAAATCTAAGTAGACCACTATTTGAATTTAGCCTGGAAAATCCAGACCCTGGTAATCTAGAATCTGGTCTGGCCACGAGCAATGTAATGGCTCAACTCGAAGGGCAGCACCAAGCATGCATTTGAAAATCTCACTGCATGCAATTGGATAACACTAGACTAGACCAATGTTTACTCTGAATGATTCTGGACTTCGACGCAATTGGATAACACTACGACTAATGTTTACTGACCTCCAACATTGCAGCACTATCGTCATCAGTTTAGCTTGCCTCTGGCCCGCATATATCACATAAGCTGATTTGATTGGTTCCCTGGGATGCAAGGGGTAAAAGTAACGTGCATCATTGCTCATTGCCAGAGTGTCTCGCAGAGACAATTCCATTGTGCTCTCACGGGAATTCTGGATTTCCAGGGTAATTTGAATTTACAGTACATGGATATTTTCAAGATCAAAGTATAGGTGCTTGACATTAGTTTGTGTACTTCAAAATATGTGACTGTTTATTACTAATAGCAACGATTTCCGGGACACCGAAACACCGGGGCACATGAATCTTTGTGGGCATGTACTGTAGCCCCACTAGATGTTTACAGAAGCCCATAACCACTCATTACCCCCGGGTAACAAATAGTATAGCCCTTAATCGCCCCTATCTTCAGTTGAGAAGTTCTGAACTGCACCAAATTTCATGTGTATGATTAACCTGCCAGTCTCTGGGGGTATGCCAAGTTTTGTTGGATTTCATTCATGGAGGGCCATACAATAAATTAATTTAGGTGTACATTTAGTGACTACACCCATTGGCCTGTAGATGGTGGTGTTGAACATAGTGTTGATGATGATGTTGAAATGTACTACATTTTTACCAGGCTCACACACTCACACACTCTCTCTTACACACACACATACACACATACACACGCAAGCACATACACACACACACACACGCACACACACACAGACGAACGCATGCATGCATACAGTACACACACACATAAACAAACACACACACACACACACACAGGCAGGAATGTACGCACACCCACACACATGCATGCGCGCACACGCGCACACACACACACACACAGGGGCGCCTTAATACCACCCGAGGCCCCTGGGCTATATTTTTTT
This sequence comes from Alosa pseudoharengus, assembly GCF_046254945.1. NCBI lineage: Eukaryota > Metazoa > Chordata > Actinopteri > Clupeiformes > Clupeidae > Alosa > Alosa pseudoharengus. The sequence goes on along the minus strand of NW_027468848.1, from coordinate 21,909,672 downwards.
TAAGGCCCCCCCCAACCGCAAATATCAATTATGATTAAATGATACCCGGCCCGCGATCTGCCCCGCCTATTTACATAGCGTGCGCTTTTGGTTAATAACATGCAGTGTAGCTATCATTATTGAGCCTATGCAAAATCTTTACATAAACAGGAACAGAAAGTCCTCGAATCACGTCAGCCAACCCATGACATCGCTTATCAAAAAGGCTAGCCTACTGCACGAAAACAAGCGTTGAACGCTGACTGCAGGCTAAGTTAAAAGATGGGTAGGCCTACACATATGGACGTTTAAAAGCTTTTCAAAAGAGCATGTGTTTGTCGTGTCGGGGGGAGTTTTTTTGAAATTCTGTCTACTTAACACACCAGTTTAACGCAGTTTGGGAGGGACATAAATACTTTTAGCCTACAGAACAAGCTGGCTCATGTGACGTGAACATGCATTATCACTACAGTACATGACATATCTCACGTTAACAATGGAGAAAACATAACATAGGCTATTATGTGCGAATGGGTTAGCACAAACTTAGCTGTTGGTGAACGGAGATGCAGATCACTAATTCATTTCTTTGCGCCACAGCCCATGTTCTGTGTTCACTCCAATGAGACACGTGAAATACATGTTTTTAAAGCCGTTTCATTTCCAGGCTATTTGCTACGATATTTAGTACCTTCTGTTTTCATGGACAGTTACAGGAATTCACGTCATTCGTTTATCGTTGCTTCAATCCTACCCAAATTATCTCCAGAGTTTGTATGATAAGTTTGTCAGTCAGTTTCAGCATCTCCTCTAGCTCCTCTACACCCGTTGGGATTTATTACGTTTTGTTACATGTTGTTACACTTTAGAATTGGAGAAGACAAAGGGGGCCTCTGCATGGATGTAGCCTAATTGTAGAGTAGGCTACGATGTGCTCAATTATTTAGGCTAGCTCCAGAGTAGGCTAATGACGCCGCGAATACAGACACGCCGTTTATTATTGATTATCATTATTATTATTAGGAGGCCCCTCATTGGTCGAGGCCCCTGGGCTGCAGCCCAGGTAAGCCCCTGCATTAAGGCGCCAGTGCACACACACACACACACACACACACACACAGAAGCACACATACAGCACACAAAAGCAAACGCACACATGCACACACTCATTTACATACACAACAGTTGCAAGAGATGGAGTAGGAAATGGAGACAAATTGACTAGCGTGATTCATTTTTGCAGAGAGAATGTAGAGAGTGCAGGACTGAGCGGTGGTCATACCGCTATGCGGTACATCAAGTTATAATAATTTTTAATGACAGCTGTTTGTTTCTGTCAAACTGTTTTTGTCCACTCCAACAGATTTTCTATAAATATGCCAAAAAAGTATAGTAGGCTATGATGTAACTTATTTAACCAGGCTTACTTAAATGGTTAACCCAAAGAACAATAATACACACTTTAAATATTGAATACAAATATTGAACCTTAAATGGCGAGAAAAATACATTTGTTTAGTAGTCCACTATCCTATAGCAGTCATATAGGCCTATTTTAGAATTGTCAATAAACATTGCCATATTTTTTTCCTTCCATTGATGTAGATTAAATAAACAAACGATAGACTATATTTCAAGAATGTTTAATTTGTAGGCCTCATGAAAGAAAGCACTTAGTCTTACCCTGATGGTGAAACTACCCACATGAAAGGCCTATATTAAACTGTAGAATTTGCCAGTACTTTGTAAACACAGTAGGCCGGGCTATGACACGCTTTCTTTCGCTCGTCTTAATTCATCTAACACGTTCAGCCGTCATTAATGCTGAATCATTATGCACATCGCATTATGATTGGTCACTGACCCGAAACACAAGTAATCCCTCAGGGGTAAAAGGCCTCAGCAGCTTCCCCTTCCTCCCTGAGCCAACATCAGCGGCCTTCGAAACCGCTCAGGTGAACAACGCTGGCCCGCGGCCGTCACTCTCTTTGAAGCGCTGGCACTCTCTGTTCCGATTAGAGGCTTATTCGCCGGGAGGATCGTTGTTTGCGATGGGAACAGCCCATACATGGATGATTCGAACGCTACTGCAGGTGTTGCCACTGTGACACTGAAGTCATGCAGTAAATCCCAGAAATGATTGGAATGAGAGAATGTTGAAAGGTTGCTTCAGGGTGCCAAGAGGCACATGTTGGATGTCTAAAAGGATGTAATAATATTAAAGTAGGATCATAGCATGGTAGGCCTAGGCTATGACTTTTTGATTCTGACCTTAAAGATATGATTGACCCTCCGAAGTGTTTGGTGTGTCTGTGACATTTCAGGGAATCTTCTATTCAATTGTAATCTATTCATGCTATTAGATGATTTATTTAAGTTATTTAAACAAACATGTTTTGAAGTAGCCTTATTCATCCGTCCTCATGGGATGATTGGCATGACAACATACAAGAGGATATGTGTGTAATTGGCCACCAGAGGGCAATAGAAACACCTAAAATATGTTGGCCATGCCGTGACCTTGAGCCTAAGATTTTGCCAACCAGAAAGATCATATCCTATAAATCGCATATTTCCCTTTACTCATATCAAAAATTGCGTGCATATGTTAACATTTCTGAACTCTTTTGAAATGTGAAGTGATTAAAGTTATATCACCGAATTGCTTGAATGATAATAAGCTACCAGAGATAGGCTATTAATGAGAGAATTTACAACAAATTGTTGTCAGAACAAATGTACAACAAATTGTTGTGAATCTCATATTTCTTTAGCTGTCTAGAAAAGTTAATACAACACGGTCTCACTCGCCGTGGTGTTTAATATGAAAAGTAGAATTGACACCATGAGACAAATTTGTATTGCGAAAAAAAGGGAGCATTTTGTTTGCTAATGGCATTTCTTTTCATAGGAGGGTTCACATAGGTGTGATGAGATAGGGATGGATGACATCACTCTCGGGGGCTTCTGCTGACTTGGGTTATGTGATCACAGTGCAGGAATACCTGGGAGGTGAGGTCAGTAAGAAGACCAAGCTTGCGACACTACTGTTCGTCTGTGTGGACTGAAGTTCCTCCACTGATACCCCCCCCCCCCTTTCACAAACAAACCCCTTCCAAACACACGCACGCAGACACACACACACACACACACACACACACACACACACACACACACACACACGCACACACACACATTTCCACCACATTTATTTTTCCTGGAATGGACTTTTTGTGGGGACCTCACTGTCATAAACTACTTGTTGTTTTGCAAATAATAAAACATAGCCTGTATCCAATGGAAATCTCGGAAATAACTACAAATATTATAATTTAGGGTATCTTTTCTATGTTAATGACTGTAGCCTAGGCTACTTATTGAGGTAGACTCAATAAGTAGCCTAGGCTACAGTCATTAACATAGAAAGGAAACTCAACTGAGATCCAACATTTAAATGTACAATTTTTGACTTTACTTTAAAATTGTACATTTAAATGTTGGATCTCAGTTGAGTTGGCTTTTAGATTAAGCATACATTGCATTTATTGACTGGCTGTTGTGTCCAGGGCACTGCCCCCCTCACATGACGTAATGTATGGAGCATATTCACCACCCCGCGACTGCTGGATGGAGTTTGAAGCGGAAGCTAGATTGGTCCGACGCACAGGGCTCAGCTGTTCCCATTCATAGGCGACCGCTATAAGGAGAACTCATCTTGAAGTAACACTAACCATCCAACTTATCAAGGTGAGTGACTATGATATAGGCAGTGCTACAGCATGAGCGTAATAAACGTGAGAGGAGTCTTTATCAAACGGCAATGATAGCGGGACTGCGGAACAAGTGCACGGAATGGTCCCAGTAGAGAACCCTGTCCCATCCAGATTTGTACAAGCGAATGACTCGTGGGTTCAACGATTTATGTAATATTTCCTGGCAGTTAGGATTTCTGAATATAAATAAATTGAAAGTTCACTGACTGTATATTTTGCCTCATAAAGTAGCCTATACGAATGTTAAATCTCGGTTTAGTCGTTAGGTGCCATTCAGGATGTCCCGTGTGTGATGGGGACGCTATTGTTTGACATATTCTGTAGCCTATGTATTTTGTTACTTTTTTCCATTCATAACGATGTCAGATTTGTCACATTTTCTGTGTTTGTGTGAATTTAATATTTACAAAATAGCATTAGCTCACCATGTCAACGGACACAAACATGCGCTATAATTTACTTTTATGACGGATTCAGTGTGTGAAGTCAATTCAGTGTCAATTTCTTTGAACAGTTTATTCAAACTCCACACTCAAAGTAGAGTAAAGTAAAGTAACACAGTGGCAACAGTCATCAACATCGGAAGATACTGTATTTTAGAGGCTTAGCTGAAAAAACCCCCCAGCAAGAACAGCTCAAAGAATTTACACACATTATATAGCCTAGAGACTTCTGACAACTGTAAATGTGGCCAACAATCTATTTGTTGAAGATGCATGGTGTCACAAATCTCATAAAATGTTACATGGCTATATCTACACAAACTAGTCTTTCATTATAGTTGATTTTCTAGGTATTGCATGCTTACCACGAGAGAAAAGATATAGCCTTCACTGTGTGTTAATGTGCGCATGTGTATGTGTGTGTGTGGGTTTGTGTGCATGCATGTGTGTGGGTTTGTCTGAAAGAGAGAGTGACTGTGTGTGTGTGAACGAGTGAGAGACAGAAAGAGAGCAGGTGGAGTTGATAGAACCAAAAAAAAAAAAAGAATCTACGCTCCAGGCAATCTACTCTGACAGCCTGAAGATGTCTGGAGCTCGGCACAGGGCTGCTCTGCTGAAAACACGCTCTCAGTTATCTAGTGTTGAAAGCTGCTCTGTTCGCCATGAGCCGTCACCACTAGCCTGCAGCACACACACATGCGTGCTTTGGGAGAGGGATGGGGGGAGCCCACGTGGACCTGCCTGTCTGCCACACACCCCCACACACACGCACGCGCACACACATACGCACACACACACGCACACACACACACACACACACACACAAACACACACACACACACCCCCACACACACGCACGCACGCGCACACACATACGCACGCACACACACACACACACACACACACACACACACACACACACACACACATAAAGTCCTCTAGGCTCAGCAGTCCCCTGGTCTATCTCATGCGTCTGCTGGATGAGAGCCATCAGTCTTTTAGTGCATCGCTCTAGGAATAACTCCAACCTCATGATACCTCCTGCAGCTCATTTCTCTCTGGGGTCTGGTCTCGCCAACTAAACAATTGGGATTTGATTTTGAGCAGAAGAGACATACAGTCGCACTAAAACCCCTCTCCTGCGTTAGACGAAAGCCGATACTTTGAGTTGGACGTTTGGGTACATGACCATCCACGCAGCCTGAATTGTTGACAGAGAGTATCAGATTTCCCGAGAGAGAAAATGCAAATGGCACCGCAACAGTCAATCACGGCAGCGCTCACGGAGTTCAACGGATGAACCTTGCCTGCTCCGTGGGGAGGCCCGGGCTGTCTGTGGTGAGCTACACTTGGTCTGAACCCAGGGGTAGCCCCAACCCCCCCACAACCCCCCCCCCCCCACCACCACCCCCACAAGCTGATGTGGAGCTGAAGCCGATGCCTTGTTAGGCGGGAGCAGAAGTGGACAGCAGAGATGTATTTGGAGTGAGAGGGCCTCCTGCACAACAGCAAACACAAAGCAGCTGCTATCTCCACTCGGGGGAAACGTGAAGACGAATATTGGAATTGGCACACAAGATAGGCTGCAGCCCAGTTAAGACCGACGAATTTCGGTTTCTGTGGTTTGATGTATGTGCCGGCATCACATTGTTTTGTGGACTTGGCCCAAATCTGACCATAAGGACTATGAATAGAAAATGATTGTCGGGGATTGTAATTGATTCCATTTAGAATATTGATATAAGGGATTTGGTTGTATCTGCTTACTGACAGATGCTTTGAGAACAAGTGCCCCTGGATGAAGTACATTTTTTCCATCACATGTAAGCTGTTGCTCAGAGAGCGAGAGAGAGAGAGAGAGAGAGAGATGGTGGAAGAGATAGAGAGAAAGAAAGAATGAAAGAGAAAAAGAAAGAGAGAATGATTGTAGCTAGACATGAAAAAGAGAGAGAGCGGTGAAGTGGGTGAAATGATTAATAGAGAGCACTAAAGGGAATTCAGACATATTCATCTCCCAAGGTTTCCCTCAAGTGCCAGCCAATGACAGTTTGATTTCACGTTCCAGTCTTTTGACTCGTTGTAGGCCAGGCCAGCGATGCATAAGGCATAACAATAACCAACTAGTTATGGTAATGCACACTCAATGCTCCCTCATTTTCAGACGTCTCACCCACAGGAACACATGGAACACATCGACTTTTGGACTCCCACGATTTTTCCCTCTCAGCAAAACAAAAACAACAACAACAGAATTCATTGGTTTTGAGTTTGTTCTCCATAACTTCCCAAAAGGAATGCCATTATCCATTGCTATTAATGGAGAGATGATAAATAAATACTTTTTGCTTTGTGGTGTTCTCTGTGTGCGTCAGCGGCCTCTGTCTTTAATTGAAACCCAGCATTAACATGAGAGATGGGGAGGCCCCCAAAGCAGGAGAACACTCTAGATTTGTCCACCCCTCCCCTTCTTGTGTGACAAATGTGTGTGTGTGTGTGTGTGTGTGTGTGTGTGTGTGTCTGTGTTTAGGAGCCTGGAGGGCTAGAGGACATGTGAGGGTGTGTGTGGTGGGGGAGGAGGTCACGTGTTTGTGTGTGTATATGTGTGTGTGTATGTGTGTGTGTGTGTGTGTATATGTGTGTGTGTGTGTGGGTGCGTGCGTGTTGGGGTGGGCAGGGGTCGTTCTCCTTAACATCCATATTAATGCAGTCAGGATGGAGGAGGGATTAACAGAGCTTAGGTCTGGGGGGGGGGGGGGGCACGGTGCGATCAGATGGCTAGACTGACAAATGCATCGTTAGGACACGGGGTCCTCCTCTCGCCCCCGAGAGCCCCACAGAAGGGGCTGTGCGCTGGGCCGCTCGATCTCCTCTCCTCTCCTCATCTCATCTCGTCTCAATCTCAGGCTGTTGTTCCTGGACACCGGCCAACTTTCCCTCTGGGCAGAGCTTAAACAAACAAGCGCACAGACCCCTCGGGACGGGGGGAAGAGAAAGAAAACCCCATTGACATAATTTTCCTGTTGTATTATTTCCCCCCCCTCCTCATAAACAGAAACGACTGGGATCCAGCATTTTTAGGTCTTTGCTTTGTGGTATTAGTTATTTATGCCCCTGTACCGGCGCGTGTAGACACGCTCCATAATCCCGTACCTTGGCTTCGTCTATCTGCGCCCACAGAAAAGCCCCTTGAATTGTTCTCCTGGGCCCCAGCTGTTACCTTTGTGGGGAGAATAAATGGGATGTGCACAGAAGGTTTGAATCTACTTATTGGGGCGAATGCATGGAACCCAGGGCCGAGCAGCATGTGTTCCCTAAAGGCTCTTTTGTTTGGCGTGGATCATTTATTAAATGTCATTTAAAGCGCCGGGCTCTCGTGCCTTTTTCAGACGGACAAGGCCAGGTTGCGGATAGGAGCGGAGATAAATCGGGCTAATTAAATAAGCTTTTCAGCGGTGTAATTAAGGAGACGGAGCATTTGATCTTCGGTCGATGTTAAGAGAGAGCCATTTTTTTGTTAGTCTCATATCCATTGCCAGAGGCCTTGGTCCTGAACAGACGGAGATCGATCCCTTCAGGAGCCATGAAACAGCACGCTCTCTTGCTGTGTTATCCAGACAAATGAAAGTGTTATGATGAACCGGCTATTAAATCCGCTTTTTCCCCTCAGCACGGACATCTTTTTTTATTTCCAGGGATTTAGACTGTTAGACTGACCTTTATTGTATTTATGTAATCCTTATTGGCATTCTGTGAGTGTCTCACTTCAGCCATGTGGACTGGACCCCCCCCCCCCCCACCCCCCACCCCTTGGGCTGTGTAGTCTTTGGCTCGCGCACCGTTTGACCTCCCCTTCTGATGAGAATCTCACCTGCTCTTTGTCTCCGTCCCAAAATTGCCACGTTCATTTCCCCTTCCTCCCCACCCACGCCTGCTTCCCTCCACCTCCTCGGTGGTGTCATGTGACCCAGCCGGCCGCAGGGTTCACAGGGACACCGGAGGGACACCGCGTACGTACAGCTCCCTCATCCAATAGCATCTAACCTAAGCACAATACCAGGGAAATGGTGCGAGGTCAACTTGATCAAATGACTTGTCCTCTAACTGAAGGTCTCCTTCAATGGCAAATAATCAAATTTGGAAAGGGCCTGGGACCAAATATCACATACCTCATAGAGAAAAGAAAGGGCATGTCTGGTCATGCCGAGAGGCACATATTATGTGGTATTGTGTTTCCATAAAACGGACAGTAAGCTTTGATGAAAGCCCAATCAAAATCCAACATTGCTGGGTGGTTGAGCGCACAGGGCGAGTTATGAACTTGGCCTCGTGCATGACTGCCACTATATTGGGTCTCTGATGAAAATCAACTCAATAGCATCCCTCAGATCGAGCCAAGAGGGGGAGAGAGCGAGCGGGTTAGAGTGGCGGGCGGCTCATATCGACTGGCCATATCGTGCCCTCGCTCGCGTCTGCGGCTGCTGTTGTGGAACATTCTTCTCGTAGAGCCTTTAATCTAGGCCTTGGGAAAGTTTTTGTTTGGGCTGCGGCGGGTTTATGTTGGTTCCACCTTAAATGAAGCAGCCTTGCTGAGTCCTTGTTCTTAAAATATCTGGCTGTAAGCTCGGCCCTCAAACCCACCCACCCACCACCCCACCTCCCCACCTCCCCTCCCCTCCCCTCGGCTGGTGGGCGGTATAAAGTGCCTCGGCCCCTGCCATCCGAATCAATGTGGAGGGTTTGAAGGGAAGTCTTGTGAGCACACTGAGTTAATGCAGCAGTACCTGCAGGGAACAGTATTACCACCTGGAATCCTATTTACCCAGAGGTACAGGCCTCTCTTTTTGGATATTTTGCTTCACCATCTGTCGAGGGTTTCACAATAGAATAGATTTGTATTGTACTTTACTCTCTGGATTAGAATTGTGTTGTATATTTCTACCAGGTACTTTTCACTGTTAACTGTTAACAGTTAAACAATTGTTGTTAACAGTTGTTCAGCTAACTAACAAAGAGTGTTTTACTCCTTTATATGTGCTTAAAGCCCCATATCATTTTGTTTTGTCTTTCATGTCACATAATGAGCAGTTTTATTCACTACATTAAATATGCTGATGTTTCCACAGAGTTCATCCATCATTTCCATAACAACGGACTGATTAAGCAGCTGTCCCTCTCCTCCCCCTCAGCACGTGCAACTGAAACCCAGAGAGGCATTACGTGAGGGCACCTGCATCTGTCCTGAAGAGCCCAGACCCCCAACACAGAGAGAAAGAGAGAGAGAGAGAGAGAGAGCAAGAGACCATGAGCAGCAACTACAGTGTGTCCCTGCTGGGCCCCGCACCCTGGGGCTTCAGACTGCAGGGGGGCAAAGACTTCAACATGCCCCTCACCATCTCCAGGGTGAGTCCCCGCTGTGTGTCTGTGTGTGAATGCCCTAGTGCTAACCAGGGCTCTTCCTTTTATCTGGGTCTCTCTCTCTCTCTGTCTGCGACTCTCTCCCTCTCTCTCTCTCTCTCTCTCTCTCTCTCCTTCTCTCTGTTTATATACACCCCCCAGCCCCGTTATTCCCTCCTCCCGTCTCATATAGCCGGATATCCCAGAGCGCATTGGTTAGAGGAGCTATTGCGTGGTGATTATCAGTGTTACCCTTCTATCTCCCCTGACTGATCCCCTCTAACCCACCCCGACACCCCCCACAACCCCCCTCCCCCTCCCCCCGCCCACCCCCGGACTCCACGCCCTCACGCCACACAGATACCAGGAACCCAGGAATGACAGACATCCCCGCAACACCATCTGGCAGCTGAGTGATGAAAAAAGGCACAGTGATTGATTTTCCTTAACCCCCACCTCCCCACTCCCCACTGCTTACACCCCCCTCTACTCATTCACTCACTCTCTCTCTCTCTATCTCTCTCTTTTTCTCTCAGTGCAGCAGCACTGAAACATATGCTGGCTCTTTGGAAAGAGAGAGAAAGAGAGAAGTAGAGAGAGAGAGGGAGGGAAGAGAGGCAGAGAGGGAGGAAAAGAGAGAGAGGTTTCTATTTTTTTGTCTTTGATCCTTTAGCCTCCCCGTTGTCCATTATTTGAGTGAGAGAAACACAAACTACTACATTATTCACAGAATAATCCCCCATAGGACCCAGTGGTCAAGCGTGGTCAATGTATATGTACGTTTTTAAAATGTGTTAAAAAACCACCGTGGCACAATTACAATTATGGAAGTCTTAGTATACCCTACAAGAGGTCCAAAATCAGTATTATTCTTCTGTCTGTGCAATCAGGGCTTGCGTGAGAGTGTGGGTCAGCTTTCTCGCTCTGGTCTGCTCTGGCTCTCATCATAACTCTGGCTGATGGCCGTGCGGAGAGGGTGCCACAGACTGATGAATGGTCACTGTGCCCCTTCACGGTTGCCATGTCTGTGTTGATGTTGTGCGTGCGATATTCTTTTTTGCTAACCTTTAGCAATCTTCTCGAGTGGGGACTGGTATTTCCTCTTGTCTGTAAGCCAGTCACTTTTGTCTTTCTCCGTCCTCCCTCCCTCTCTCGCACACACTCATTCACTCACTCACTCTTTCTCCCTTTCTTCATCTTACTGTCTCTCTCTCCTCTTTTCTCTCTCTCCCACCCTCTCTCTGTCTCTCTTATTCTCACTCTCATTCTGTTTTCCCCTCTCTCTGCCTTTCTCCTTCCCTCTCTCTCTCTCTCTCTCTCTCTCTCTCTCTCTCTCTCTCTCTCTCTCTCCCCCCTTCTCTCTCGGGTTTCTCTGATGGATTTTGGGTACCTGGACTGGACTCAGTGGCAAACAACAAATGGCCTTTTCTTTCTGTGGTCAAACAGATGGTCAAACAGCCCACACTATCTCCATCCACTCCACTTGTATCACAGTCCAGAACAGCCCCCGCTGAGGACAGAGCTGGGAATATCTGAAAACGTCTGCGCGGGGTCCGTCTGCTTCTCCTCTCCCTCTCTTTTTCTTTTTATAGACCATAGCAGACTTGGGGGCAATAATACGAGCAATCCACTGCTGGCAGTGTGCACTAGGAGTCAATTTCTGCCTCACACTCAAATGCCAGGTGGATTCTCTCTCCTCACAAGTGGGGATGAGAGC
>NW_027468848.1:21858366-21893366 GCF_046254945.1 Alosa pseudoharengus | reverse complement strand
CTCAAATAGGTTAGTATTGTTGAGGGTTGTTTCTCCTCCACATTCTTGCCATATTATTACAGAATTAATGAAGCTGGTGTGAAGGAACTCTCTCTCCTCCGTCTCTCCCCCTCTCTGGCATCATTAAATCCTCCTCTCATTCTCTTCTCCTCGCACACACACTGTATTCAAGTCCCCCACATGACCAGTGCATGTGTCTGGATGTTTACTTTGTTGCTACTACAGGAACAAAAAGACATATTGTAATGGTTCCTCAGAATAACACAGCCCACCTGTGGTGCAGGAACCTAGACCTCTGGGGTACTCCAGCTGGGCTGGAATCAGTTGTTGTTATCAGCATACAGCATATAGAAATATATGTTCCGGCTTGTTCCGCACAATTTATTAAATAATGTCAGCTTAATGGAGCGGAGAGATAAGCACATGAGGTCCTGCCAAAATGCATGGGGATTTTTCTTCTTCTTTTGTTTAACACTGTGCTCTACTGGAGAGATTGAGGCCACATGGCTGTTATCTCTGTAAAGTGAAGAATTTGATGCCTTGATCTTGGATTGGTCAGTGAGGCAATCGGACCTCAAGGTGAAGATGACTCAGATGATATGTTTTGAGTTTCGGGTTCTGAGGGCCTCGGGACAAACACCCGAGAAGTGTTAAGAGGAGAGGAAGCACTCCGAGAGGAGTCTGGCATCCGCTCTAGGACAGGAAGTGACCTCGCTCTCTCTCCCGAGTCTCCGTGGAGATGTACTGTACCACAAGTGGATGCTTAAACCGTGCAATTTGCTCAAGTGGCAGCAGATCGAATCTCACAGCAGCTCGCTCCTCACAGTTTAATTTTCCAATAAAAAGAAGACTCCCAAAGAAGAGAGGAATGACATACATGTGAGACAGGAGAATGAAACTTCTGCCTAAAAACTTCTGCCTAAGTGAGGATGTTGCTGCGGTCAGTCAGTGTGCGGTTGCTCCGAGGAGCATCACTCTGGTAGTCAATGACAGCTCATTTAGATTCCACATCTGGACTCGAATTGTTTGTTGGTTTACAATAACTGCTTACTGAAGAGCTGAACTCTCCCACGGGCTTTGGGAAATCGAATGGGAGGATTGTGCATGTCAACTCCTGATAGAGAGATTGCTATTTACATCGGAGCCTCTGTAATGATTAAAAAACTAAGGAAGAAGGCATATTGTTTCAATTAAGCACACTGTCAGTGCCTTTGAAAAATAATTCTTTGAGTTGTTTTAATTACAGAACCTCTTTCGATTTGGAAGAATTGAATCATTTAATACTGAGAGGCTCTGCTTTGAATCCAAACAGTTTGAAAGGTTTTGACCTATGACTGTAATTACGGTTTAAGTCCTTAGTTCAGCACACTGTAAAAAAAGGCCAACAACGTCTGTACCACCTCAGACGATTGAGAAAGTTTGGTATGCGACCCAAGATCCTGAGGTCTTTTTACAGAGGCACCATTGAGAGGATCTTGACTGGGACCATAATCGCATGGTATGGGAACTGCTCTCAATACAATAGAAAAGCACTTCAGAGAGTTGTGCGTACAGGACAGACCATATGTGACCTACCCTCCATACTGGAGTTATTTGAGGGAAGATGCATTAGGAAGGCAAAAAAAAATCTTGAATGATCCTAGTCATCCTAACCATGAACTATTTGAGCTATTACCATCTGGCAAACGATATAGAAGCTTGAAAGCTCGTACCACCAGACTCCGAAGTAGTTTCTTTCACCAAGCAGTTAGATTGCTGAACTCATGCTGAAGACAACAAGGCACTTTTTTTTCTACAAACACACACACACACACCCTTTCATTTATTTCTTTTTTTGAGGAGAAAAAACACAACAAATGTTACTCTATTATAAACTTATAATGAGATGTAATAAAAGAAATCTTGAATCTTGAATCTTGAATCTTGAATCTAGTTAGGAGTGTTGGTCTACTGATAGAGTGAAAATATTACAGAACCGTTGGCACTGATGAACACAACACAATGTTTCTGTGATACAAACAATCCCATTCAGCACCTTTTGAGTAATTCTTCCATGAATGAGTCTTTCTCAGCTGGGAGAAACAATAGCAACAACAGCCTTCAACTATCAACCAGCAACTAGCAAAACAGGCCAGCAGGCATTACAGAAGGGCTGGCGGGGAGCACGCCTGACGGTCTGCTCAGTTTCCTTTCTCAAGCCGCTGCCTTGCCTTGCGTTTCCTCTGGAGCTGCCATACTGTAGAGCTTCCTGTGCAGTCAAGCCTCCTTAATTGTTGCATTGTGTTACTGCACTATTGGACTCTTACACAGTAATGACGCATTTCTCATGGATGGCCACAGACGTCCTCCAGTAACCAGGAACGCTCCTGGACGGCGTCACCCAGCAGGAGCATGACCTCAGTCACAAGGGTGCAGGCCACAGCAGAGGGCCCACTGTCCACCAAGTGGCTTTGTTGTAGTGGATAGATGTATTAATAGACCTACTTCACATGTGAATACATTCTACTGCATGATGCCCATGGACATCTAGTATCAGCATTTACTAATTTAGAATACACCTTATAAAGTGAGGTCAAGCCAACTTGGGACAGGTTTAAAAGAGCATCAGCATATTTTGTGTTTTCTATCTACTGCATGGCAGCTAAGATTTTTCATCATAAATATGAATACATATATAATATAAATATTTATCTCAAAACTAACCTTAAGCATGATTGCATGATATTGTCCTTGGGAGCACATCCTCACACCAGCATTACACATTTATTGGTGTACTTATGTTATCTAAATAGCAAATGAAGACATGGAGAACTCTGGGTTGGCTGTGTCACCCATCTGTACTAAAACAAGACCTTCTCTACTGGTCCTCTCTCTGGTGAAGGTGGCAAGTGAGAGGCATTTAATCAGTGATAAATGCCTGAGTGATGTTGTGTGTGATCCTACACTGTTGTCTATAAAAGGCAAAAGCCATGGAGCTCTGGTACAATCCGGCTGGGGCAGCTATTCATTAACATTTACTGCTCTTCATAAACAGAGTGAAAATACAGCTCTGAGCTCTGAGCGTAGCTGTTAAGCACAGGGATGGAGTTTAAGCACAGTGGTGGAGATAGGAGCCGGGGTGGTAGGAGTCTAGCACTCAGAAGCACTTCTGTGGAGCTTAATGCTCATCTGTTAGATGCATATAATCACTATTTGTGTAACTCCCCTGAGAAACAGAGTTTGTTGTGGGTCAGACCAATTGTGCTGCCCAGGTTGTGAGTGAGTGAATGAATGTAAGTCACAAAAGTAAGTTAGACTCGGAAAGTTTGCCTAAATAGGTCCGTGAGTAACAGGTTTTTGCTCTCCTCATCACAAAGGGCTATACTGTTTAAATGAGTCGGGGAAGCTCGGGCCAGCACACAACTCCTAATTATGTTGGAGTTTGACGTCACTCGGTAATGATTTTTGTAAGTTAGTCTAGCAGAGGACGTTCACTGTTTCCCTTTCTCTGGCCTTAATTCCTGTTTTTCTCCCCGAGAATATAATTTAGAAGATTCATAAAAAATTTAATCATTCTTGTTTTTTTACTAGCCTTTTCTGGAGAAAGGGGAAACTATGTAAGTGTCAACTGCACACAACAGTTGAATTCTCTTTAAGATGCTCTTGAACCAGATTGCTGTGATTTGATCGGACGTAGGCAGTGAGTTTTGCCAGCGCTGGGACGCGAGTCTGTTCTGCGGGGGCCGTGGAGGCCGACGTGTGAGGTAGTGGAATCAGTGGGAAGCCTGAAGTGATAGGAAACGGCCCCCCTCTGCTCTGTCTCTCCTCACAGCTCTTACCGCATTCAGACAGAAAGAGAGAGCATGGCCTTGGATTATTCACCTCTCCTTCTCCTGCCTTACAAATGGACTTCTGCTTTTTGTGCTTCCAGAACATAATGGAACGTGTGGAAGAGCTCCCTTATAGCTGTTCTCTCACAGGCCTTCTATCTGTTCTTCACAGGCCTTATAGCTGTTCTCTCACAGGCCTTCTATCTGTTCTTCACAGGCCTTATAGCTGTTCTCTCACAGGCCTTCTCTCTCTCTCTGTCTCTCTCCATCACACTCAAGTTCCTTGATTAGGTCTAGCTGAGGGTTTGGGCAAATCTGCTGAAGAAACTGACGAAGTGAAGACAGGAATATTCAAAGCTCTGTGTGGAAAGGAGAGGGGGTTCAAATACTCTTTTTGACAACAACCACAAAGTACAACAGTTTGTATTTATCAGTGTATAGTTTACAAAGAAAATGCCTCAGAAAAAATGAGCGTAATTCATCTCTCATGGATCAATGTTTTGTAGAACACTGGTTTAAAATTTTTCTTAGCTTTATTTATTTATTTATTTTGTTCTTCTGCAAACAGCAGTGATTGCCATCTGATAATTACTTACACATGGGGATTTTCTTTCTTTCTTTTTCTAATTTTGAGTGGAAAACCACAGCTATGGCACGAACCAGGGGACCGCAAAACAACACAGTAATATTATAGTCAAACTATTGTGCTAGAGGGTGTGAACCTTAAACTCTCTATGTTTTATGGGACCATTTTGGTTTTCAGGATCTCCCAAATGTTCTCTTGTGTCGGTAATTGCTGTTTGAAATTACTGTGGATTGTGTCTAAATAGTACAAGGAAACTTCACTTTGATGCTGACTTGTGACACTCACCACAGGATGAAATAACTAAACGGGTGTGTTGCTGCTCTGTTTTTTCCTGTGACATATGTTTGCAAGGCTGGGGGGAGTGTGGTGGGAGGCACATACGACCCTACACGTGAGAGAAATCAAAATACTTCATTATCTCCAGGATGTTTGCTTAGCACCTCGTTACCAGGCAAACGCTTCCTGCATTCACTGACAAACTCCAAGTAAGGGAAAAAAATAGGTTTGAGCATTCCGAAACGAGGGAATGCTGTGGTAGTGATCACCCCTTTGGCAATTACGCCAGCCTAGACTTGTCAATCAGAGAGACCTTCGCCGCATGAAGGTCACGGCCTCTCTTGTGTTGTTATTACGGGCAGTCCATGAGTAAATGGCTTAATCCATAACTCAGAGATGAGGACGTTTAGGCCGTCATTTGCTGCCAGTTTCCCTTCAGGAAGTGTTTCCCTGTTTAATGACTTGTATCAGCACAAGCCTAGGCTTTTTATAGGCTCCTATGGCATCGGGGGATTAGTTTGCTGATTCCTCTCTTTGTTTCGCTTCATGTAGGACAGCTTTTAAAAAATGCCACATGTGGCAACAATATGAAATGCCCAGTTGCACTTTCATGCAATTATGAAAATGTGGCGCTCTGTTCTTTGGGGGGGGAAAAGCTGTTTGTATGCTGGCCTTTTTTTGTGTTTTATAGGGAAACTGATGTGGCTTGTGTGGTGTGTTGCTGCTCAGCTGAACATGTCTCTCGTCCCTCTGTGTGCGTTTCAGCTGAATGACGGCGGCAAGGCGGCGAAGGCCAAGATCTCCGTGGGCGACGTGGTGCTGTCCATCGACGGCATCACCACCGACGGCATGAACCACCTGGAGGCCCAGAACAAGATCAAGGCGTGCGCCGGCAACCTCAACCTCACGCTGCAGAAGTAAGAGCCCTATATGTGCCATGTTAAATAAACAACCCAATCAGAATCAGCTTCCTGCCACACAGGCCTGCAGTGAGCTGTCATCCAGGGTGCTTTTAGAGCTTTGGGCCTATCTGTAGATAAAGTCAACAGACCAGTCTAGTTATGGCATTGTAAAGTGTCCTCTCTCCATGTATAAACATCCCAGTTTATCACTGTGTCGTGTTGTCCTTTTAAGCCCTTTTACTGTCGGAGCATAGCGATAGCATCTCTCATAAAAAAAAAGAGCAGAGAGGCTCAACTTGTGCTCCCCGACTCTGTTGATGACATCGGCGCCACCATCTGAGCCCTGTTCCCACCACTGTAGCATGGCTGAGGAACATCACATGCTGCTCTCTGGGGTTGACCTATCAAGTCCCATAAAGAGTGTGTGCTCCGCTCAGCACTGACAAACCCCATACTGCACGAGTCAGGGGGGCAGATGGGAACTGTTAGCGGAAAAAGTTTTTGTCTCAGTGTGGCATGTGTGCGGTCGCTTCTCCACGCTCCTCGGCCTTTAAACTCAGGACAGCGCTGAGGGGTGAAAGAGTTTGGGGTTGAATGTTTACCCAGAGCTGTCATCCCTCTTGAGCTATATGTCATGCTGGCATGGTGAAAAATGGCTAGAGAAATGCTGCAAAGCAGCTTCACATCATGTTCTGTGTTTATGGTTGTCTGGCCCTTTTTTCTTTTCTTTTACATTACTTTCTGTCTTTCTCTGTGGTTACATATTAACTGACTGAGGGGGCAAAAGGTGGAAATGTATCATAGTCGTTGTCGTCTTAGCTTAGTGTAAACAAATGAACTCACCCTGAGATCACCATAGACAACGCATAATCTTAACGCCCAACGCCAATGGAGGAGTATATTCCCGGCAACACTGTTTTGTGTGTGTGTGTAAAAAGGCACACATGTGTCTCGCATCACTTAAACAAAGACGAACGGACGTTCCCTCATAGCGCCGTTGGCGGCCATCGCGGCTGGGCTCAATAATGAAGCATTAGTGTAACGCATAAACTGAACCTTTAACTCGGAAATCTCCATGGTGGCTCATTATCTCGGAGGCGTTGTGGAGCTGATATGAAACAGTGATGCAAATGTGTTGCTGAGCAGTGCTGACCCACAGCAGTGCTTTTCCTTCATAGGAGCACGTTACGTCATTATACAGATTTCTGCAAGCTCGGTAAACATCAAACAAACAAAAAAGAGGGGGAACTGAAAAGTAGGTGGGGTATTGGATTTTATGGAACTTTTTTTCTGTGTCTTGAAGTGTCTGCAAAAGTCATCAAATCAGCCCTCACTGAGTTTACTCACTGGGATGGTTGGACACCACACACACACACACACACACACACACACACACACACACACACACACACACACACACACACACACACACACACACACACACATGCTGAGATCGCTCTTGTGGTTGACCCCTCTGCTGCGGTGGTGTAAAAGCAGCAGTGTGAGTTGGCATGTCCGCCCCTCAGGGGAAGTGGGCTCGTGTGTAAATGCAAGGGGTGGGAGAGGCTCCATCACAAAGCCCCATGCTGTAATTTGTGAGGCTTTCTGCCACCGAAGATGTCAAGTGTGACAAGCTGTGGAAGGTTAAGGCCAATTTACAGTAGCTCCCTCCGAAGACCTTGAGAAATCATCATGGATCCTCAGTGTGTCTTAGGTCTTAGGTGACATGACTGCCCGGCCGGTAACTACCTATCAGCACTCTCTGTGTGCCGAGGAGGAGGACGTTTTCCTTGGATGCTGTGAGTTGTGAGCGCTGCCTTGTGTTTTCTGCTGAAATGCAAAATGCTTGGACCATATGTAGTCATTAGTCATGATTTCAATTCCTTTTATAATGTGAACGTTGTTTGTGACATGCCCACCATCTGCAATACCTTTCAGGAACATTATGTTTTTATTTCAGGCTTTGTGAACATGCATGTGGCAAGAATGCATGAAAGAGAAGCCACAATTGCGTAACAAGGCATTCTTCAATTTCAGTGTTTCGCTTGAGCTGATGGAATAAAGTGGCTGGAAAAAAACATCATGACATCTCCAGAAACTCATGTTTGATCACTGCTCCCCAGAAGAGCTGGGTTCATTTCTCAGTCAGCGCTCTAACATGTGGTCAAGGGGGCGCTGTATGACACTTCTTATACCACATAGAATGACATTCGTCAAATCTGGGGGGAAGGGGAGCAGTTAATCGGACAGGCATATGGAAAGAAAATAGAGCTTGATGTGGAGCGGGGGCAATGGTCTGTGCGTCTGGTGTATATGGCTGGAGACTAAATGGAGCAGAGCCCGGAGTGGGCCGGAGGAGCAGCCGTAAGCCTGTCCACGGCCCCTGGGCCTGCTGTGAGGGGCTTCCCTGCGAGGCTTTTGATTAAATCCACCTCAACTGAATAAAGAGGATCCAGACAACTTCCATCTGTTGCCGCGATGGCAATCGCTGCCCCTGGCACGCTTCCAAAAAGCAAGTCTTAATGATCCCTGTGTCATGCCGCGCGTGCGTCTTTTGACATCTACAGGAAAGAGGAAGGAGGCTGAAGTCTCATCGTCTGTCATCATGCTTTACGTGTTTGTGTTGCTCTGTTGTGGCTGTAGCAAAGACAATTGGAAGGCGTTTACAGTCCAGTAAGCGAATGCTGTGTTGACAGGAGAGTGCGGCAGTGGGCTTTGCAGAACCACTCTCTCATTTTGGTCTCCCGGCGGTGGAAGATTAAAGAGACTTTTTCGGTGGTCCAGTGGAAAAAATAACAAGGCGAGAGAGAACCGCCGGTGACACAGTTTGTAATTCACTGATGGATATATGCGTATGAAAAGATATGACCAAACACTTTTCCTATATAACATGGGTCATGGATCATGCCTGAAATAACTCTTGAATAAACCTTCATGCTTTTCTAACTTTAATGGCGCCACATACTGACAGTGTTGAATGGGAATGGAGGGGACGCATCCATTTTTGGTGGCACTTGCAATTGCAGCAGCTAGAGGAGATACGTTTTCTGATGTCAGTTGTGACCATCACTTGGACAGAGCCTTAGCGTTTATAGGCAGATACTTTGGTTGAATACGAGAAAAAATGTAGTTTCAATGCTGCTCCAGCTAAATAGCATACTTTAGATAATAATCCATCTCATATAATATAATAATATAATATAATAATCCCACATCATAATCCATTTTATGTCCATGCTGCATGTGGACCCAAGAAGACTCAGAGTCAGTTGTAGGTCTGGGCTCAGGCTCTGCATAGTTTAGCTTATTATAACAACTTGGAAATGTTCGTCAGCTAAATATACAATTACCGATAGTCGTCATTATACACAATTTGATTGGAGTGATTAACTTCAGCTTAAATTGGATTCATTTGAAGCGAAACTGCAGACTGGGAATTGTGTAAGCCTTTTTAAGTGTTGTCGGTGGGTTATAATTCTGTGATTAACCCCATGAAACCTTGTGCCACATATTTTGTGCTACAAGTCATTTATCTTTCCATGTGCACTACAATACCGATATTGTATGGTGAAGCAAGAAGGGCTGTTAAGACAAATGGAGGAAGTTTGTCTTTTATTAGAGAGCAACAGCTATAGCCAAATGCCTTTTGCATTCTGCTTTGAGTGGGCTGTCAACATGCCAAAGAGAGTTTGTAGATCTTTTGCTGACTGCTTGTATACATGTGCAGGGATTACAGTTCCTTAGTGATGGATCCCACCGTATTGGAAACACATGCTTCCCATGTTTTTTTTAAATAGTTTTTTTTCTTCCAATTTTGTTTAACGTCTCTGTGGCAATCTGTAGGAGCTTTCAACAACCCACCCCCCACCCCCACCCCATCTCCACACCACCCAGCCACCCCCTTTTGGAAAACATGCTGCAGATCCTGCTGTTATTGCTCCACTTATTGGGAGATTTGGAGTAATTCCTCTTTGCTCCGCAAATCGCGTTTGCTCCAAATTGCCTTATCGGAGCTGCTTCCCTCGCAGTGGCGTTCCCTGGCCAACCACAGATGGATACATCTGGAGTTTAATGAGAGAACATGTGTAATGGAAAGAATTATATCTTCTTTTCAGTTACAGTTCATTTTTATTGCCTCTCGGGCCGCAAAGCAAAGAGAGGCACTTCTTGTGTCGTTTTTACTTCTGTCGATAAGTCAGATGATATTGGTTAAGCAGCTGCGAATGCAGCAGGAAGAAATAAGCAAACGAGTCTCGTTTCCCCTCCTTGTGCTCGAAATGAGATGTCAGTAAAGTTTGTTATTCTCCTTTCTTAGCAAACTCTTTGATTTAGTGACAGGGGAGATGTGTAGCAGATGTGTGTGAAAGTGTGTGAGTATGGAAGGTGCACTTGACAGGAATGGAAAGTGGGATTGTTAAGCCTTTTCACAAGTGCCACATTAAAATATATTTTTGACTTTGAGTGCGAGATTTTTGGCACTCTTAGTCATATTTCCATAGGGTTCACAAAGTCAGGGACCTACAATGGCAGATTGGGTGTTAAACATCCTGAAATGGAAGGCTTTTAAGCAAATTGAGTGCCTGGGGAAAAGGAAGGTGAAAGCACAAACATTTTACCTTTTAAACCTCTCTATTAGTTGTGTTCACTGCTTAGCCCTTTTTATCTCACATAAAACAGGGAACACACTAAGCATCGCATTCCGGAATTTGCCAGAAAGTTCCTGGTGCCACCGCGAGATGCTTCCTGCCCCCTTGGGTGGTGTTGTGTGTTGTTATGTGATGAGAGAGAGGCTGGCGTGTCTGCTGTGGTGTGTTTGTGGCCTGGGCGCTCTCTACGCAGATGCTGTGATAAAGTGCGGATGGCCTGGGCTAATGGCACCGCTGGGTCTCCTAAACCTGAGGCAGACCACTCAGCCCTCTCGTTAAACTGCTGCGTTACTCGCAGTCTCCTCTGAGGTAGCCAGGACCCGAGGAACGCTCACTGACGTGTGTTTATTTGTATGTCTGTGTTTTGTGTGTGTGTGTGTGTGTGTGTGTGTGACTGTGTCTACACACTTGTGAGAGACCATGAGAAAGTTAGATACCAAGCCTTACGATATCAAAACAAGGCGATTTATTCCTCCTCGTTTAACCTCATTAGCAGTCCTCGATTAACCTATGGTCCTATAAATACTTATAACATTATTAGATTATACCTTCTATTTCAGTCTGTATAATTGGCCATGGTTATTCATATTTCTGAAATGTGGCGGAGCTCACCTTGGCAGCTGGCTATCCGTACTAGGCGTGGATGCTGAAATGACTTCCACTCTGTGACGAATTTTATTAGTCTGCTTTCAAGTGAACCATGGGCTCTCCGTGAGGCCCTAATTGAAATGATTCAGGCTTGATAAGGGGGAAGCTTGAGAAGAAAGGAAAGGAAAATAAGACACAAAATGAACAAACAGCCTTTTCTTGAGTCAGCTGGATTGAAAACGTGATCACAGAAACATATGGCTCGCTGCTGTCCCCCTGTTGCTATTGTCCGACGGCTATCATATGGGCGGCTGTTTAGACTGGACATACCTCTGAATTACTGCAGTCTCAATGGGAGGAGATGAGACAAAACAGTCACAGACATGCACAGCAATGCTCTTTACAAGGAGAGGGTAAATTCTCTATGGTAGTAAAATGTAGGGAGAGGTAAATGGATGGTAACATCGCTGGGTGGTCATCGTGTGGGGAGAGCTCCTGATAATTTGAATCATGTAAAAGTCAATGAAATAATGGCCTTTTTAGCACTTACCTGTAGATTGGTTTACTTTTGGTTGTTGATTTGCCCTCTCATGCCATGCCATATCTGTCAGTTTTGAGAGGCCATCTTGTTTGCATCAGGAAGGCTCATTGAAAAGCACATTCTCCTGATTGCTTTGTTTGTTTGTCTTGCGATTAGCAGTAATTTTTTTCTAATGCGTGAGCTGCCCTTGGCTTGTGTTTAAGGGTAACTGGTCACGTTTCTCATGCACACACACCAACATGCACACACACATACACACACACACACCCATCAAAAGAAAGAATTTGTCTAAGTGGGGAATTACTTGTACAACGTTCGTTTCTGGTCACAGTATCAGTGCTCATATCGGTATAAGTCACTGCTTAATCAGTGTGATTACCCTGCTCCACATGAACTAGTTCCAGCGGTCTGGCTCACATCTTCTGTGGTGTGCGCTGGAGGTTTACAGCTATTTCCAGGCTAATATCTTCAAACCATGCTCAAGGTTGGGACTGGCCGCTGCAATTATTGACATTATTTATATTAACGAAGTTGTAATCGACAAATTAGACAAACAACGCGCTGCGGCGTGTCTCTGTGTCCCTACATTCACTGTGGCTGCAGAAGCTGAGAACGCATTTTTAACTGTTCTTTTTATGAGAACTTGACAACTTTTTGGAAAAAAATTCTTTTGACAACTTGACAACTATTTTTTTTTCACAGAGAAACGAGATTCTGCAGATTTTGCTTAGCAGCCATTTGGGCCTCATCGAGCCAAAAGACAGGGCTGTCCATCTTAAGACCCCCCCCCTGCTGTGAGTCAAGCTTGCTCCAGTTCCATTAAATAAGAAGTGGACAGTGCTTTTACATAACTCACACTGCCATAGCCCGTCCAATTAGTGACATGCTGGTCGGCTGTGGACGGTTCGGTGATTTCAACTGAGCATGAGCTGGGACTGGAAAAAGTGATTTGGTTTGCTTGGGCCCTCTGTGCTCTGATGTCACGGCGAGGCCTGTTTCCTACTAGAACAGATAATACCTTCCAAAATGGAACTCTGTTGTGGATAGAACCCCTCTTAGACTAGACTACTAGAGCTTAGTCATTCATCTTCTCGGAAATGGACTAAGGGGGGGTGTGTTTTTATTTTAGCTGGACTGACGGACCGGTGGAAGAATGGTGGTCCTATTCAGTTCCCCTGGCCCCTGAATACCACCAAAAGAGTGTGAGGCAGCCTCCGACGACTGAGGGGCTATTTAAAGATTTCCTCTTAGGGCAGTCAGAGGAAGGCTTTTGGTAGGGGGGCTGGAGGACGCCTATCGCTGAATGCTGGCCCATCGCCGTGCTCCAGAGATTCCTCCGCGGTTGACCATTTGATCTTTTGCCACCGCTGCTCCCTATCGCCTGTGGGTACCGTGCCACCCCTTGTGCCAGGGTGCTGGCATGAGCGAGGTGACCCCAGGCCACATAAGAGTCTCTTATAGAAGATGAACCCGCCCCTATTTTAATCTCTGGTCTCTAAGAAAGAGAACCCTCCCGGCTGGGTTGCGTGTCTGGGAGAGCTACACCTGCAGTCTCCCCGTCAGAGGCCAGGGCTGTTGTGGATTTGTCTGAGATTAGAAAGGTCGAGGGTTTTGGGCAGATGTGTGGCAGCTGCAGCTGGAGGACCTGAGTGTCTCATTATACTTTTATAACAATTGTTTCTGAGTATGTGTGTGTGTGTGTGTGTGTGTGTGTGTGTGTGTGTGTATGTGTGTGTATGTGTCTGTGTGTGTGTGTAGATAG
Source organism: Alosa pseudoharengus (assembly GCF_046254945.1). NCBI lineage: Eukaryota > Metazoa > Chordata > Actinopteri > Clupeiformes > Clupeidae > Alosa > Alosa pseudoharengus. The sequence continues at coordinate 21,880,256 of NW_027468848.1, read as the reverse complement.
TCTGATTGCCAACCCTCAGAGATACATTGGCATTAACCTCCCAGTACGTTTTAAAGTCGTTTTTCATTGTCAACATTGTAAATCCTTCGACTTTGGCTCAATCAGAGCAGCCCAATGGTTTGTGTTCTCATTATCACTGCTGCCATGATAAGAGAATCAAACCCAAACCTTTTCACCACAGTTTCTTATAACCTTTCATGATGAACATTTTGTTTTATTTAAGCTTAAGTGAATTCACCCATTTGGCCCTAGTCAAACCTTGTGGAGGTTGTTTATTCTCTCCGTTTTGATTCGGCTGTCAGCAGAATAAACAGTGTGATGCTACCCCCTGTTCTCAAAAAGACCCCGCAGCCCTAACTGCCAGTTTTCTCTCGACTTCGACTCTTTCTTCCTCCAGGGAGATTTTCCTGCGCGTTGAGTTTCCTGACCTCTCTCCTTTGGCGTGCCACAGTCCCCTCTTTCATAAGCATGAGGCTGTGGTTGCCATGCTCGCTCACTCTCTCTCTCTCTCTCTCTCTCTCTCTCTCTCTCTCTCTTTCTCTCTCGCTCGCTCCTTTGTGCGCTCGCCACTGTGGTTTTGCCATCAGGGCACCAGACCTGTGTATAAACGCTCCAATCATCACTGGAGCTCTTCCCCAGCTTCTGAAACCTTAAACGGTGTGTGCAGGGAGAGGAGGAGAGAGGAGGGGAGGGGACAGAAGAGAGGAGAGGAGGGGAGAGGAGAGAGGAGAGGAGAGGAGGGGAGGAGGGGAGAGGAGAGAGGGGAGGAGAGGAGGGGAGAGGAGAGAGGAGAGGAGAGGAGGGGAGGAGGGGAGAGGGGAGAGGAGAGAGGGGAGAGGAGAGGAGGGGAGAGGAGAGAGGAGAGGAGAGGAGGGGAGGAGGGGAGAGGAGAGGAGGGGAGAGGAAAAAGGGGAGGAGGGGAGAGGAGAGAGGGGAGGAGAGGAGGGGAGGAGGGGAGGGGACAGAAGAGAGGAGAGGAGGGGAGAGGAGAGAGGAGAGGAGAGGAGGGGAGGAGGGGAGAGGAGAGAGGGGAGGAGAGGAGGGGAGAGGAGAGAGGAGAGGAGAGGAGAGGAGAGAGGGGAGAGGAGAGGAGGGGAGAGGAGAGGAGGGGAGGAGGGGAGAGGAGAGGAGAGGAGAGGAGGGGAGAGGAGAGGAGAGGAGGGGAGGAGGGGAGAGGAGAGGAGAGGAGAGGAGGGGAGGGGAGGGGAGGAGGGGAGAGGAAAAAGGGGAGGAGGGGAGAGGGGAGAGGAGAGGAGGGGAGAGGAGAGAGGAGAGGAGGTGAGAGGAGAGTAGAGAAGGGAGGAGAGGAGAGGAGAGGAGAGGAGGGGAGAGGAGTAGTCGATTCCAGGGAACGTTCACATTTCAAATGTACCATCCAAAAATGCATGGGCTCTCTCTTTGGGAACTCAGGCTTAACCCTGAGTGAGCGAGTGAGCAAATGCCTTTGCTGGCTTTGCTGTTGAGTGCGAGGAGGCCAGTTTTGAGCTCAGGTTCAGAGCAAGGCTGCCTGTAATTGCAATATCAGAGGAGTCGTTTCGACCTGGCTGCCGTGTGGTTCCAAGTACTGATCAAGGCTTATCAATGCTGTTCTCTAGCCAGCTGTGTGGCCCCTGCTGGTTGCGGTCTTGTCTTAGGTGGGGTTATGATTAAAGGATATCAGTGGTATTTCCATGTTCACACAGAGTGCAAAAGCCAGCAGGCACCACGGATAAAAACACCAAAGCATCAAGATTAGAAAGCTGGCTTAGAGTTATTGAACACTGCATGATTTTCATCTGATTCGTCTGATCCTGCATATTGGACTGCGCACATACACACACACACACACACACACACACACACACACACACACACACACACACACGCAAAACGCTAAAAAAAAACAATGAACTCTCTCCCCCTGTCTACCTCCAACCTCCTTTTTCTCACAAACAAGGAAAGAGAAATGGAGTTCTCCAAATCTGTCAAAAGGCCTGAAAGATCTAATCAAGGAAACAGAGAAGGCAGAGAGAGTGAGTGAGTCTTGGAGTGCGTGTACCCGTCTGACACACAGTCTGGCATTGCTGGTATTGTAGTTGGATAATTGCTGCACTCCGAGGCAGCGAGCGTGTTTCCCAGAGGAACTATGTGGGAATTGTAAGTGCTTTTACCATGCGGCGGTGACAGCAAGCCTCCAGTACTACCTCTAATGACCAGGACCTGCAGGCAGCAGGACCTTTTTTTGTATGGAAGTGTTAGTTTTGACCCCCCCACCTTCACTCCTGCACACACACACACTCACACACACACACACACTCACACACACACACACACACACACATACACACATACACACACACAAACCTCCCTGCTCTTTCACACCAGTAAAACAGCCCTCATATCTAATCCCTGAAATAGGAAACTTGTCAGTGTGTTTAAAAGCTCCTAAATGCCCCAGGTGCAACACGCAGCCTCCGCAGAGCGCCTGAAACTGAATAGTGGACTTGAATAATGCAAATTGACTGGGAAGGCTAAGTGGCTGTAATTACCTCCTCGCTGCAGCGGAACCGCTGGGTTAGCGAGCGCTAGCATTACACTGCCCGCTGGTATGTGCCAGACTGTTGCTCTTGGCAGAGCCCCGGTTGTGTACATATTCTCCTCCTTCTCCTACAAGTGCCCCTTCCTCCCCGGGCTGTAGCCGGTCGCCCAGGAGGGGACTGAGCTAAACAACGTGTCTCAGTGGGGGAAGGAGGGCTAACGCCAAGCTAACGATAAGGCTGTCCACACTTAGCTTGTCCTTTTTGTCGTCAGCAGACTAGGTCCATCCATGTCAGAGTATGAATGGACCCTTTCAAGAGGGTTCCATTATCAGCATCATAGTTGGCCCCACAAGACTTCCTTTTTTACATTCCATATGTTATCTTAATGCAGAGGAAGTAGATTGGGGCCCAAATAGAACGTTCAAGCATTGTTTTTGTTTTTATTGTTGAAAGGGTCTATATGAGCAAGCTGAAGATTTCCTGGGAAGCGTAGGCTCAGAAATGGAGGCCTTTTGTTTGGATCAGAGGACTTTGGTTTGGTTATAAATGGAAGATATGTAACAGTTGTAGAAAACTCAACAAGAATCAGGGTTTAAGGGGATCCATTACACTCGAGTAGGAATGCAGTAATTGCTCTTCAGTGTAGCCTGGTGTCATTTGAAGCTATTAAGTTCAACATTCTTTCAATTTGTTAAACCGTTATGTCTTTTGAATGTAGGTCAGTTTGTATTTGTTTGTGTGTTTTACTCTGTGTCTGTGTGTGTGTGTCTGTGTGTGTGTGTGTGTGTGTGTGTGTGTGTGTGTGTGTGTGTGTGTGTGTGTGTGTGTGTGTGTCTGTGCATGTATCAATATATTTGTGTGTGCGTATGTCTGCTAATGTTTGTATGCATGGGGTAGTGTCCTTCTGAGTCTACACAGGCCCTCTCCGATAGCTCCCCCAAAAGTCACTAAGGGATTAAAGTGTTTACATAATTACAAATGAGCTTGTTTAATGTCAGGCGTTTAACTGAGTCGCCTGTTTGAGCAGCCCCAGATGCTGTTGCATCGCCCGCCCACCAGCGTCCTTTTAAAACGCTCTAAGAAGAATCCAGCCGAAGTGCCAGGTGGTCTCTCCCCGTTCCAGACGCATTCTGAGGGGACTCATCTTGCATACCTTCGCGGAGAGTCGATGGTAAAATGATCAAACTCTTTAGACCTGCGGTGCAGAGGGGAAGAGGATGGGCTTAAGCGAGCTCAGCGTGTTCTGTCTGGGTTTTGCAGACGCGGCGGCGGTCATTTTCTGCCCGAGCCAGCTGTCAAGGGGGCTGCTGAGAGAGTGACCGCCGGGGGGCTGTGTGTGCGCCTGACCTTCCCCTCGCCGGACCTTTGAGGGCCGGAGTCGGAGGCCAGGAAAAGCAGGCGCTGGGCCGGACGGCCTCGGCACAGCTCAGCTATTTTAAGTGTTGCCGAGATAAACTCTGTGAGCCGGCCGCCAAAATAGCCCACGAATGAACTGGTCGTTTCTGACTCAGTCGGAGAGAGGGGGTGAGGAGGAAGGGCCTAAGATCCCATAATGATTGTGTGGGAACAATCCTCCCTGGGATAGTCTGTCTGTCTGCCTGTCTCACTATTTGCCTGTCTGTCTGTCTGAGTCTTCCCACTCCCACAATGTCTGTTAACCTGTGCTCCTTCACTGGCTTCACTCTGTCTGAGTAGATGTCTTATTCTCTCTCTCTCTCTCTCTCTCTCCCTTTCTTGATCTCTCTTTCTCTCTCTGTCTCATTCTCTCTTCTTTTTGTAACCTTTCACATGAAAAGAAACTTGGTCAGTTTTGCTCAGCTTAGGAAAAGCTTTGAAGTTTTCCTGCTCCTCTTCCTAATAAGGCTACGAGATGGACTGGAGATTGTGTCCCATGTTCTGGAACACTGGTAGCCCACTATGAGTAATGATGAGGTCCATGCAACATATGAATGACTTCATACAAGGAAGAAAGAAAAGTTGACATGGTTCAGAAGTTAAAGGACACTTATCAATATAAAGACTATCCAGAAGAAAGTCATTAGCTGGAACAAACATGGTTGTGTATAGATTCGCTTGTCTGTTTATGACTATAGACTATGACTATTTGACTTTCAAAATGGAAGGCACCCACCACTACTTTTCTTGGAGCGGTATGGTGCATTTTTGGCATGTATTTCAGTCCTGTGTAAAACAGTTCTACTTAGTACAGAAATATCTCAATCCCTTTCCAGTAGCTGGCAGTGTAATGATGTGAATGAGTTTCTATCATTTGACTACATGATGCAAGTGGTCGAGCTATTTCTGACATGACGAATGTGCCTCAGGGCAGTTGTGATTGTCATAACTGCTGTTAGCATCAATCAAGGCTGAATGTTCCAACCACCAGCTGTGTGAGTGAGTGGGTGAGTGAGTGAGTGAGTGAGTGAGTGAGTGAGTGAGTGAGTGAGTGAGTGGTTGTTGGACGCTACCTTGGTTATGTAAGAAGGAAAAAACTTGGAGTGTTTGTGTGTGTCAGGTGTTTAACGTCTTTCATCCAGTGTCATTGCACATTATTGTCAAATACGAGGTGGAATGCTTCCTGATCTCTGTGTTTGTGTGTGTGTGTGTGTGTGTGTGTGTGTGTGTGTGTGTGTTACATGCAAGCCACTGTCCTGTAGTCAGCCACATACAGTCACGTGCTATTAAGCCTCATATACTTCCAGTAAACAAAATCTGGGTGCAGCCTTTAATTGCACAGTGTATAGCGGTCTGTCAGGCCCAGAAGGGGGAATCAAAGGCCTGCATTATACTGGCGAGCCTGCATGTTTGTGTGAGTTGCGCCAGTCTGGGTCTGTTTTTCAATGTGGGAATTATGCCTTTATAGCCTTGTATGAGGAAGGTGTAAAACGCAGAAAAAAAAAAAATCTATAAAATATTTTTATGGGCAGCTCTCTCTGAAAGGCCATTCTGTGTTCTGTGTTATTTTCTCCATCAAAAGCTCCTCACAGATGCGCTCGAGCCTGCACAATTTCTCCCCCACGCGTATGTATGCATGTATGTATGCACAATGTAGGACATTCTCTGGCAGAGCGGGACAAACCTCAGAAACGCCCAGGTCTGTCACTCATGCGTCCGGGGCTGCCTTCAGCACCAAGCTGCTCTCCCCCACCCCCACCCCCATTCCCGTAGTACCGTGGGCGATGAGGTCATTGGTGGTGGGAAAGAGGATCCAGCCGCCACATCCCCATCCCCATCCCGGTCCCGTTCGAGGGGTTATTGATTCAGCGTGTTATGATCCGTGGAAGCTGAGAGCGTGTCACGGTGCGGCTCCGGAGTCATTACTCTTAGCTTCCCGACGCACGTCTCCCACCTCAAACACTCCACAACGCCCCCCCCTCCCCCCCCAACCTCCTCTTCTCCCTTACCTCTAGCTAGCTGTCTCATGATATGCCTAATAAATTCACAGATCACACAGTCAGGTAGGAGATTTATGTGTGGGAGAGGAGTGGGGGTCCGTCAGCTAGTGAGATCGCGTGTGTGCAAAGGGTATTGCTTCTGCTTATTTATATGCTGTGTAATGCCGAAGGGAGAGAGTTAAGGCTCCATATGTCAGATGAGCTGCGCAGGTGTCGCCTCACCTGGACTTTGTGAGTGTGTGTTTAAGTCTGCCCATTATTGACACAAGTGATTGAATCGTTATTGAGCTGTCACACCAGTAGCACAACAGTTAGAACATCATGTATACTTTACCAAGGTCACAGGTTCAATTTGCACTTGTAAGAGGAATGTCGTAGGTTAGGTTTGCAATTTGTACAAGGAATGATGGAAATTTAGGTATTTTCTTTGGCCTCGGGTCGACATTGATAAATGTGTGCTGAATATAGACCCAGATAGCAGAAAGATGACTCAGGATTGGACCTGCTGGATTTGTGGGTCCATTCCATAGACCCCCCCCCCCCCCTCTAGATCTTTGCATGATCCTTGCCCAAGTAAATATTCTATGCCCAGAAACTGAGTGGATTCCTTCTGGAAGGAGCTGGTAGCAAAACTTGGCAGAGGCGGAGGTGGAGTGATCGTTCTAGAAGCAGACAGGACGATGAGGAATGTTCTAGAAGGAGGCTTAATCTCAGAGGAATCTCCACGTGGACATTTAGAGGGGTCTCACATGGCAGCAAGGATCTCTTCAGGGCATATGCACCAAGGGTATCAGATAGTAGAGCTTTAATGGGCCTTAAACAACTGGTAATTAATACAGTGTGTGGCCTTAAGTCCAAAGCTCGAGTTTCCTGGACCAGCAACTCTGAGCAAGTCTGTCTGCCTTACATGAAAGAAGGGCTTTGCTGCCGGTGTATAAAACACATACTGCATGTTTTCACTTTGCATTTTCTACCTGTCAATTTGAAGAAACACAGTTTCTAGAATATTTGGTAGTCTGCATAACATTACGCTGTACGTTCTCCCTACCTCAGTGTGGGTCTTGGTACGGGTATTATTGCTCGTAGTTCAATTGCCAGACCTCAGCTTAAAATTACTGTAACCGCCAAGCTTTTTACCTGCACCATTAACTTCAGTTTGTTCAACACTTACTGTAGATAGCTGGGGAAGGTACAAATGCATATATCTAAACACATTCTACAAACACCAACACCCTGTGTGTGTGTGTTCATTAGCTTAGCTAAAACTTTTTTTTAAAACATATTTGGTTTTGTTGCTATTTAGTTTTTTGTTAAAATAATGGCTTCAGCTGGTTCAGTCACTACTGTTGCCATGGTGTTGCTAGTAGGACACAGCAAGGTCCTAAATACTTTCACAGCAATAGTCCTAAATACTTTCATACAGTAATCATCCTGTGGTTTGTAATTGCTAATGTCAATGCATATTTAGTGTACACCAGTGAAACAACATGGATCCAAATTGCATATAGACCCACACATCAATGCATCTGTATGTCTATAAATGTTCATGTGTGCTCATACATGCTTATTTGGGTGACTATTTGCACTCACACACTGTCACAGCCTGTAAGAATCCTGTTATCCCATCAGAAGAATCAAAATAACCTGAAATGGCACTGACAGACTGCTTCTTTGTTTCCACAGAGCATCCAGTCTTCCCAAACCAGCTGGCGTGATAAAGGTATGGACTCTACTGTTACATTCCCACCTGCAAATGATCAGAAGCCCTTTTGAAATAGTATACAGCATACCCTATATGTATGGCATACATTCAGTGTCTGATATGCATTTCATTAAGCACAACGTGCCAACGTGCAAGAACTGACAGATCCCATAGTGGAATGAAATGTGTTGATGTGTGTTTAGTGTTATAAGTATGAAATGTATACCTGCATGGCCATGAACCCCTTGGAGACACAGTTGTAAAGTGTGTGAAATGCTTGAAGAGTTGCATGCTGGGACAGTAGATTAACAAGACAACCATTATTTTTACCCATTTTGACATTATACATCATTTGATCACCTGAATGCTCCATATCAGACTTTTGAGTTAGACCAGACCACTGATGCTCCCTCAAACTAATTACCAGCAATTACATTGTAAATGCATTGTTTATTTTGGCCAGTGATAAAGAGCCTCAAAGTCCAAATTTCATTTGGTCCAAGAAGTCATTCTGCAGCAGGATGTAATCCAGAGCGGGCTTGGTTTTGCTCAGTACAATGTCAGTGGAGGGAATAAATGCTTCATTACAGCACAGAGACGTTGGAAGCATCAGTGTTGCATGTGTGTGTGCCCTGGTGTGTTGGTGTGCCATTCTCCTGCATGTTGTCCTCCTCACCTCTAGGAGGAGCCATCCGAGATCCTCAAGCCCGTCCCCATAAACCACCCGCCCCACCCCACCGACCCCTCCGGCTCAGGCGCGGCCGCCCCGGCCTTCACCAAAAGCTCCAGGCTTTTTGGTGGTGGCCTGGTTGGTGGCGGGGAGTCGGCTAAACCCCCGGTCTGGGCACCGCCTGTGGCCTCCATCCCCTCCGCCTCATCTGCCTTCACCCCCGCCACCTGTGCCCACCCTCCCCCTACACACTCCCCTCCACACACCACCCCCACCCCCATCAGTGCCAGGCCCAGCCCCGGCCGCGGCGCCCCGGCGCCCCCTCCCCCGCCCTCTCCGTCCCCCTCCGTCCCTCACTCATCAGTCTACAACACGCCCATCAACCTCTACTCTGACGACAACGCCTGCGAGGTGGCCATGGGCCAGAGACGGGCACTGCTGGACGGTCAAGGGGAGCCCTTGCAGCTCAATGGGTGAGTCCCCCCCCCCACCCACCTCCCCCTCCCTTCCCATGTACTCACCCCCCACCCATGCTCACACTCACACTGACATCTCCACCGTAACCCATAATTCCACAGCTCATAGCCCATCATGCCTCTCTCTCACGGAGGAGAGAGGCCCTAGCTGGTTGGTTGGTGCTCTGGCATGGTCTCTCCCCATGCGTGAGGTTGCATGGGAGTTTCGGATGCTTGAGGACACGTTTCGTCACTGTGTTGGCATCCAGTTCTACAACAAGAGGGAGGGGGTTGCGTAGTGCACATAGAAACATGCATGCACACACACACACACACACACACACACACACACACACACACACACCAAACAAAGACTGTTATTTAGCTCCTACACATTTTTTTGCTGTACATTCACTGTTCCGGAAACAAGGGAGCTCACAGGCCGATGCGATCAATGACACCATTGAGCGCTCCTTCCCCTTTACATTGGTTTGTTTTGCTTTGTGGTATCCCATGTGAAATGTTACTGTAGTGTTAACACAGAGTTGTTTTTATGGGGTAAAGGACGTTGGCCTGGGGGCTGTAATGTACATAGTTGCCCTGCTACCTGTAGCTGCAAGGGAAGTGTGCTTCCAGAGGTATGCCACCGAAAGTGACCTACATGTACATGTTCCTATGATGTACACCCCAGAGCTCTCACTACCATACCTCAGCCTCAACAGCTTAGATAGGGAGAAATAAAAAACAGTTTGCTCTGAGACGGAGTATGCGATCTCATTACCCAACGTCCCTCTCGTGGGCCCATGTCAGCCCACACAACAGTTTACTTAAAACTCTGATCTGTCAGATGAGAGACAAATCGTTAGTTTGTTTGTGGTGCGGTGCGAGTGCTCTTGGCCGACACGCACAGCTTATTTAAACACAAAAGCACAGGGGAGCAGCCCCACACTGGATGTGTCACGATGATGGAAATGAGTTTTTCCCGTGGAGGGGAAAAAAAAATTCCTTAAGTCTCGGAGAGGGAGAGAGGAGAGTTACGGCTTATTTTACTACCTCGCTGTACTCCGACGCGCTTCAAATTAAAGGGCCTCTTTGGTGGAGCGCTCTCTCACACTAGTGTTTGTTTTCTGCCGAGTGCCTTTGCGCCCTAATGACACACGTCGGTATCGTCTTGCGCAAAGGAAAATGATTAATGGCGCGCGGCGCCGCATAGTGCACATGCCATCAGCACACTCAGATGACGAGATGCAGGGCTGTATCTTTCTCACACTGCTGTGGTTTCTGATAACCTGGATGTACGATCTATCATACACACACACACACACACACACACACACACACACACACACACAATACGCACACACTTTCACTCTATCCCTACATCTCATGTTTCCGTGCGTGTGTATGTGAATGTGTGTTTGTGTGTGTGTGTGTTTGTGTGTGTGTGTGTGTGTGTGTGTGTGTGTGTGTGTGTGTGTGTGTGTGTGTGTGTAGGGATGTGTATGGGGGTTTCTAAGTGTGTATGTCTGTGTGTGCATGTGGGGATGTGTGTGTGGGGATGTGTATGGGGGTTTCTGAGTGTGTGTGTTTGTGTATGCATTCACGTGTCTGTGTGTGTGTGTTTATCAGTTGGAGAGGTGGCTGTAGTGAAACCCAGCACGCGAGGAGGAGTGTTTGACGTGTGTGTTTATATTTAGAGTGCCCGGGGCTTTGCTGGTATGTTGCAGTCCAATCGGGGCGGCTTTTTATGCTGCCACCCCCCCCCCCTTCACTCTTATGCTGTGAAGCCTCTCCTAAAGTTAACATTGGGGCCATCATCTGTCCAAATTTCAGACGCACCTCTCCTAATTGTGTTCACTCCTTTTCTCCCCTTCTCTCTGTTCCATTCTTTCTTCCCCCCTTTCTGTCTGTTTTGGTAAATGGTGTGGCTGGGCTCCCCTTTCTAACAGTCACCACCACCTGGTGATATACAGCCACTGGCATTTCACACCTTTGCCTTTCCTGGCAAGGCACAGTGGAGTTGGACAAAGACATCCTGGATCCAGTTGCTGAGCCCTTGAAATGTCCTGGCTAAGCTTGAAGCTCTGAGGGTGTTGTTCTTTCTCTCTCTCTCTCTCTCTCTCTCTCTCTCTCTCTCTCTCTCTCTCTCTCTCTCTCTCTCTCTCTCTCTCTCTCTCTCTCTCTCTCTCTCTCCCCTTGGTGTGTAGACATGCGCCATGTTTTTTCTAGAGCGGCTCTGGCTTAAATTAAGGCTCGGTGAATTTGTGCAAATTTGTGGCCCCATCGCTGTTTGTATTTAAGGGCTTTTATAAATAAGTCGGGATGGAAATCGATTTGCGGGCGCACCGCGCTCACAGCTAGCTGGGCACACTCAGAAACCACAGCTTTACTTGTGGGTGACGCTCTTCTAATGAGGGAAAGGGTACCCGTCAGGCAGTAATAGCAAACGCACCCCCCCCCCCCATGCCCCCCCTCCTCCCTTCTTTGTGTGTGAGGAGGAATCTTCATGGCCTTTGACTGTTAGTGGGCCTTAATGTCATGCAGCTGTTGAACTTAAGTGGTAGACTGTAAAAATGTAATATATACTCTTCATTGGGACGCGAGAACGGCTCTGTAGGGACATGCCACACTGTCAGGTCATCTTTAATAGGTTTAAAGTGCTGTGGTCAGGCGCCCGGTCAAATCTCACAGCGGCCAGGGAAAAATGGTTAGGCCCTGAGGTGAGTTTGATCTGACAATCGCGGAGAACACGGATAAACCGCTTGAGTTGCACTTCACACTTGCTACCGGGGATGACACCGGAGCCGGCTCAGGCATCTGTCTGTCTCCATGACAGCACGGTGGTTTTCCATGAATTCAGGAGACAGAGGAGCCTAATTGGAAACAAATGATGCTCACTCACTTTGTACGCCCCCCCCCCCCCTCTCTCTCTTGCTCTTTGATTTGCAGATGTGATGGAAAGGGGGTACCTCTTGCTCTCTTATCAAAATATCTCTCCCCACCTCCCCTCTTCCTTGGGAAATGTATTCTCACGATTCCAGAAAAAGGGATCTGCCAGATGACCTCTGTTCCCTGCTCCCCCTGCTCTCCTTGGGGAGGGAAATGCTGTTGGCCTTTTGACCATAATGAGATGCTGGCCGCTCCTGTGTTTCCTTATAATTCATTGGATGTGTCGTCCGTTTGGGCTCTGGGGGAGCGAGACTCGTCTCGTTCGGTGAGTCTCCTCCCAGCTCCACCCACATTTTTAACCCCCGGGGTCCCGCTCAGCCAGCGTGGCATGAAGCATGTGTGGAGAACAGCAGCACACATTTCATGTGTCACCCCCCTGCTGCTTTTACCAGAAAGCCACCTATGGGGGACCTGTGGCTGACCCCTGGACCCGTGTAAACGACCACATTCTCAATAAACTCTCCGTCGCTTGGCATGACACGGCCATACACCCACGCACAGACACAGACTCACACACACACACACACACACACACACACACACACACACACACACACACACAACACACAACACACACACACACACACACACACACACACACTGCACACTTGGTGCATGCTCATGTTAAAGATGCAGATCAGATGTACAGTCATAGCTGGAACATCAGGTACGGTCTCTCTGCATGTGCATGTGCTCTCTGCATGTGTGTGTGTGTGTGTGTGTGTTTGTGTGTTTGTTTCAGTCTCCAAGGGGCTTTATGGTGACACTGATATGACAGCCCGCTGTTATCTGTTACGAAACTGTCACCTTTCTCACTGTCACTTTGCAACATCTGTCTCTGAACATCTGTCTCTGAATTCATCTCTTTCTTCTCCTTTTTGCTTTCAATCCCGTAGGAGGCTGCAGTGACAAAGTTAGTATTGCGAGCATGCAAATGTCTCTTCTGTGACGTCAGTGTTGTGTGTGGTGGTGTACTGTGTGTTCTATTGAACAGTAGGCCTAGTGCCTTGCAGAAGTGTATTGATCGTCATTGCACATGAAGGTCAGGGGGTGGGAAGGTCTGTCTCAGGTGACTGCAGACCTGTGAGAGATTCATGTTGCGCTAAGGAGCCTATCTGAGCCATTTACCCTCTGATATTGTGCTGTAAGTGTATTAGGATTTGAGCGCTCATATGAACACTAATGCACACTCACACACACTCACACACACACACACACACACACACACACACACACACACACACACACACACACACACACACACATACACACTCACACACACACACACACTCATGCATCCACAGACACACACACACATTCACAGACATACAAGAACACACACACACACACACACACACACACACATACACACACACACACACACACACACACACACACACTAATGCACAAAGGCCAAACCAACTTGGCTAATTTATTGACAGCTGATCAGCATATCTCCTGTCGCCACCTGACAGAGAGTGTGTGGCGCTGGACGTGGTGAGTGGGGGGGGGGGGGGGGGGTGGTTCCTTTGGAATGTTCCGAATGCCAACTTCCTCCTGCATTTCATTTCCCATGGTTCCCAGGACTCTGCTATCAGATACAGCAGCATATATGTGGTATACTCCACTGCAGACTGTCACATTACGGCTGGAAAACATAGAATGAGAAGAGAAGTTGCTCAATGGCTGCTTTCTCTGTGGCTATTTTGTGTTTATCTCAATATATTTATTTTGATTCACAAAAACACAAATTTTTGGGCAGAGATAGGAAGGCCAACTGCAATTTAGAGAATATACAATAGTATGAAATAGTATGACTATACTGGTTGGATTGTAGAGTGCATATTATTATCATTAGTTTTTCACATGCTGAGAGTGTATTGTGAGTTAATCAGTTTAGTTTTTTCAAGTGCTTAAGCTTAAACAATATAGTCCTGAATAATATGTAAAAAAAACCCTGCCTTAAAGTGTGTTAAAAATCTCTCTGTGGAAGTGTTTGGGCTTTTGGCAATTGTGTCTGTTGTTTACCAAGAACTGCCACTATGCGTAACCTTTCACGTAATGTGAAACAGAAATCTGAGAGGCTGATTCAACAAGATTGAGCTGTGGCTTGGTGCTTGAGCTGATATACAATAGGTGCAACACTTAGAGGTATACACGTCAGCAGGGATAAAGAGAGCAGCAGCTGTTCTCTGTAGTGGCTCAATGGCTAATCAGAGAGACTTACTTTAGAGAGCAAACAGCGCCCTCATGTGGCCAGAGAAGGAAATACTAAAGTTGTTTGTTTTAGAAAAATGTGTCATTTCAGATGTTAATAAAAGTCATGCATAATAGCATTTTTGGTCATAGTAATTGTCTTGAGTTGGAAATATGACCTTGATTACATGGTACCTTGGTTACAAACAACTAATACATAATGATAATTTAGTTAGAAGCTAAACATGTTGGTGGATTGTACTAACAGTGTTTTCTACAGTTTGAGTTTTACAGTATACAGTGTATAGTTCAGTGTTATATTTCCCTATAAGTCTAAAAACATTTCATTCAAATTTGTTTGTGTGTGCTTGTCTTTTTTCTCCATAAAACAATGCATTAGTGGACCCCAGAGTATCTTAAAGTAAGTAAATTGCCCTGGCAGATTTGTGAACATCTATTGTAGCCTGATATTCGTTTTCCCTTATCTATGGTGGTCGATATGGCCCTTATACTCATTTGTCCAATTTCCTGTCATTTTTACCCTCTAGAAAAGCTCCCCCCACAAGGTAAACTGGGAAAATAGAAATATGCTGAAATGTAGCAAAAGTTTTTTTCTGCTAACTGTGTGTGTTAGTAGCAGTGTATTCACCACACTCCTTTACATTCACACCATGCTGAGTGTGCTAGTATTTCACTAATGCTGTTTTTCCTTAAAGAACAACAAAATACATAACTGCTGTCATGGCACAACCAAGAAAGATCCTAATGTCTAACTCTAACCCCTACTTTTGTTGAGGCAATTCCACAGTTGTGTGATTGTGATGAGTGACAGCACTCAGCATATATAGAACGGAAACAATTTTATTTTTCATAACAGTAGCTATGTTTCCTCCTAGCTTCACAGTGCTGTGTATTCCACTCGTTTGTAACAAATTACAAGTTTCTCTCAAAGTTTTTGGTTTGCCATTATGTTTAACACAAATCTAATTATGCACAATTAATTATTATTACATAAATATAATTAACTTATGTATGTTTGGCGTTCATCATGGAGCATACACAATGTAATCCTCCCATTTCAAGTTGATCTGTTTTTTTGGTTTGTTTTGCATGAGTGAAACTTACATAATGTCCTTGATGTTATGCTTATAATGAAGGGCCTCTGAATGATGTGCCTGTGGTCTGATGGTTGTCTTTGTGTGCTGCCCATGCAGAGTCCCTAGAAGGCCGATCATCGAGACGGATATCGGATTCTACCACGTCCCCTCTCACAGTGACGCCAGCAGGAAACGCATCATGGAGGACACTGAGGACTGGCGTCCACGCACGGGCACCTCGCAGTCCCGCTCCTTCCGCATCCTCGCCCAGATCACCGGCACAGAGAACGGTGAGAGCCTCACCATCCAGAGGCCAGCAAAGGGCCTGTCCCTTCCCCGGCCTGCATTGCATGCTCTGATACAGGCCCAAGCCTTTTGAGACATTAGACTTCCAAATCTCTAGGAATCTGCATGAGAATTAGGAAATTCATTGGGAGTATGCATGAAGTTGTAACAATTAGTTCCGTCTGGAAGTATATAATGTGACAAAGGCCAAAGGCCTCTAGAAATAGTAGAAATAAGGAAAGAGATTTTTATTTTTCACTTGTCTGTAGTAGGTAGTTAGTTGCAAGCACAATTTACTATACGTGTCTGTAGTATTCTGACGTCTCTGAAATGTTTTGGCAGCTGAATTGGAGCTACTTGATAATAGTCCTCTAAGTCATGTTGTACATGTACAAAAATAGACTAGAGACTACAGTCACTACTGTCTTAGTGTGCCACCTCACACTGTTTTACTGCATCCTTAGTGTGACCTTAGAGTACCTCACAGCAGATGTGGGGTGGTAGCAGAGAGAGAGAGAGAGAGAGAGAGAGAGAGAGAGAGAGAGAGAGAGCAGTGTGCACGGCCTCTGTTTTCCTCTGTTTTGGTAAAGTGCTGCTGTGTTAGCGTTGGACAGATGAGCGATTCAGGCTCTTGACATGCCGTTCTGTTTTGCAGTAGCAGCTCTTGGGCACGCAGCCTGTTGCAACATTTCAATGAAAAGAGGGGAAAAAATTATATTTTTTATTTTCTTTTTTGCTAGTAGTTTTTTTTTCTTCTAAAAACCAAATTGCATTTTGCATTTCCCCCCTCAGAGCCAACACAGGAGGCTGTGGACGCTGAGAAAAAGACAAAGTGAGTAACAATTTTCTGCCTGTTTGCCTGCTCTGTAGTGGCCGCAGACGTGGTGGTCTGTTTCTCTCTCTCTCTCGGTTTCGCACAGACGTAATGTGGCTGTTGTTACCGTTTCTATTTGGGTGACGGGAGGCCCCCAGTGGAGCGGGACACCCTGTGATTTTGGTGTGCTGTATCACATGGGGCATTCATTATCTCCATTCCTTGTTTATCCGCCGGAAAAAAAAATCCTCCTCCGATGCCGTAAACTTCCTCCATGCTTAGTTGAACACCAAATTGGAGGGGGCCACTTCTAAAAAAAAGCCCTCAATTAGCCAACAAACACACACACACACACACACACACACACACACACACACACACACACACACACATGCATACATACATACATACATGCAGAAGTACTTCAAGATGAGGGGGATTAGCCATGATTGAGCACAGGCCCTTACAGTACATGTGTGTGTGTGTGTGTGTGTGTGTGTGTGTGTGTGTGTGTGCATGTGCATGATGCAGATGACTAGCAGTCTGCTGTGTTTTTTTTTGCAGTGAGTGTCACACATGTCTCAGTCCCACACGAGGTCAGCTCTCAGCCGTGAGAGCGGCTTCCATTGTGTCTTCCGGCCGGGCAGTTGGCTGATTACACACGTGAGGGATAAAGAGAGAGAGGCTTGTGTAGAAGGAAAATCTGCGCAATTATAGCGTATAGAGAAAACGAGCCTCATCCGGACCCGTGTGTGGCGTCGCCGGGGTAGAGGGACCACACATACCGCACTGTACACCCAGTGTGTTGTGTTTCGGATCAAACAGCAGTTCTTGCAAGAGGACAACTGTTGAGGACAACACAGTTTGGAGACTTCTCAGTTCCCATCTCCAAAACAGACATTCCTCGGAAAACACATGTTACTTTAACTGATGCGGAAAAAGAGGGAACCAAACCACGAAACCTTCAATCACTGTCACTGAAGTTCCCTTCATGTTAGGGTCACTCATGCACGGCAGTGGTCTGCCATGCAATAGCTTTATTACAGACACGACACAACCGTCCAGTCAGTGGCTATTTGCCCAGTGATGAGTGTCAGTGTCTCAGATCCACATCCCCTGCTACGCTTCTGTGGTGGTGTGCTGTGATGGTGTTGTCATGACTGCGGTGTTGTTATTGGTGTTGGTGTGACTATGCATCATGTCCTCACGTCATAAATAGCAGGTATGATGGACCCATGGTCTCGTGCACACACCATGTGTGTGTGTGTGTGTGTGTGTGTTTGCATGTTGAGTGAAGTGAAGGCATGGCCTATTACAGCTGACCACAGCTGATGTACGTCTGCTTTTGTTATTACTGAGCAGTTGATTACACAGGAAATGTATCATTCAGAAATGATTGATGATGTGTTGATTTTTGCATTTGTGTGTGTGTGTGTGTGTGTGTGTGTGTGTGTGTGTGTGTGTGTGGTCACAATTTATTTTGGTGCTCAGTAAACAGTGGCACTAATTCGTCTCTTCACTCTTTCCAACTCTCTCTCTCTCTCTCTCTCTTTCTCCTCTTCTTCTCCCTGTTCACTCCTTCACTTTCCTGCTCGTCCGCCTGTCCATGTGGTCACCAGGGTGAACAAGGTGAACGCGCAGGCCGCCGCCCCCAAATACAACAAGCTGAGAGACTGGCACCACGGGGTGTCGGCGCGCACCCTCAATGTCCAGTAGTCTTCTCTCTCTCTCTCTGTGTGCCTATCACTGTGTGTGTGTGTGTGTGTGTGTGTGTGTGTGTGTGTGTGTGTGTGTGTGCGCGCGTGTGTGTGTGTGGGTGTGTGTGTGTGTGTGTGTGTGTGTGTGTGTGTGTGTGTGACTGATATCCTGTCACATAAAGACTAAAATAAAACACCACATTTTTTTTGCTGCACATCAATTTGTTTTTCCGTATGAGAGTGACTGGCACGGCACGCTGCACTGCTGCACTTGTTGATGTTGATGCGTCAAGAGACTATCATTTTGTGTGTGTGTGTGTGTGTGTGTGTGTGTGTGTGTGTGTGTGTGTGTGAGTTTCTTGTGCGCAAGCTGAGTGTTTGTGATACCCCCGCCCCCCCCACCTTAAATGCTGCAACTCTCTAGACTGGCTAATCCAAATAGTTTGGAGAATGTTCACTGGGAACAGCTCAATTCAAATGTTGCCATGACACACACACGAGATGCCAAACAACTGCCTTGGGAAGCGACTCTTTGCCACAGAACAAATTTACACACACACACACATACACACACACACACACACACGCACACACACACACACACACACACTCTTAGTGTTGAACTATGGAGAACAGACAGTGTTAGTGTGTGCAGCGTGGTGGCAGCTCCACAGGAAATGACTGGATGTGATATGTTAGTGGGGATAGATGGCACGCGGGTGGATTGGAGTGGATTGGAGTGGACTGGAGTGGACACCCTCACACACAGCTCTCCCAAAGTTTGCCTCACATGCCAAAGCCCATGTCTGTGTCAGATTATATGTGGACAGCTCTGAACAGAATATGTGTATGTTAGTGAGTCTGTGTGTGTGTGTGTGTGTTTGTGTGTGTGTGTGTGTGTGTTGTGTGTGTGTGTGTGTGTGTGTGTGTGTGTGTGTGTGTGTGTGTGTGTGTGTGTGTGTGTGTGTGTGTCCGCTGGTCCTGAGCTCTGAGGCGTTGGTGTTTATAAAGCGGGGAGTGCTGAGGGTCAGGCAGGAAGACTGTAGCAGGCCCAGCACCAGGTCTGTTCCCTGTGCCAGGAGCGTTTAGCCAGTCAGGCTGACACAGAGCAGGAGCTGCTCTGCTCGCGCTGAAGGAACGCAGAACCGAACCCCTCCACCACACACACACACACACACACACACACACACACACACACACACACACCTCCAACACCCTCCACCACTAACCTCTCCCAGCACTCAGCTTCCACAGGAACTTTGTGCTCAAACCCACTCTGCTTCTGTTGTGAACATGGTGGGTGATGATGATGATGATGATGATGATGGTGGTGATGATGATGAGGATGATGATGATGATGATGATGATGATGGTCATGATAGTTCACTAGTGTCCCTGCCTTGTAGACGTGAGTGTTAATAGACCTTTGCTGACCAGAAAATGGCCAAGTGTACCACCCCACACTGTGCAATGCAACTAGTCATCCTGCTGAAGCAGCCTTTTGGATTCTTAGCAGAGTTCAGACTGAATGCATGTGCATCTACTGTTTGGTGAATTAACTGATCATTTAGATTATCCTCTGTTTGATTTGATTTCTCTTTATTTTACATGCCTTGGTTTCACTATTCTCTGTTCTTTCCTTTTACTGATAGTACACTGATATAAACTGTACATCCATAGCACCTTCCTATAGCTGCATGGGGTTTCCATATAGTCACTATACCTTAACTATAATAAAGATGCTTCTGGTAAGACTCTTCCTTCTCTTGTCCTCTTTCTCCGTTTTCTTCTATGTCATTTCCTTTTCCTGTTCTTTTGTCTTTCTCTCCTCCGATGTAATTCCTGTAGGGAGACAGAGTCAGAGCATGGACAGGGCAGGTAATGAACTCTCTCTGAGAAAGCATAACCCTATCAGCACACACATACACACACACACACACACACACACACACACACACACACACACACACACACACACACACACACACACACACACACTTGTGAGACTAATGAATAAGAACCCATCCACGGACACATGCATGCGTGCACACACACACACTCACACACACTGTCTTTCTCTCTCTCTCTCTCTCTCTCTCTCTCTCTCTCTCTCTCTCTCACACACACACACACACACACACACACACTTGTGAGCTGCACAGACTAATGAATAAGAAACTATTAGCGGACACATGAATGTACACACACACACACACACACACACACACACTCACACACACTGTCTCTCTCTCTCACATACACTAATGAATGAGAACTCTTGGAGGAATCCAAAGACACAATAATCCACACTCTGACTGAGCAGGGTGAACGAGCACTGTCAGATGAATAGCACTGGATGTCATATCTTCCATTAAAAAGTTCAACCTCCAGCACTGCCATGCACCTCCCCAGCATGTTCCCAGGTCTTAAGGTCAGAGCAAACTTTCCACAGCGCCATGTGGTGTGTGTGCGCAGAGCTGATGCAGAAGTGATGCAGAACGCCGTTCTGACACACACACACACACACACACACACACACACACACACACACACACACACACGCACACTTTTGCTGAGGTTTGCAGAGTGCTTTGGCCTTGTGACTCACGTTTGATAGACTCTCAAACTTCAGACTTCCAGTCACGGTAGTCATGGCACCAAACGCACCACTAGCAGTAAGTGACCTTCATGTGTAACCCCCCCACCACCACCCCCACCCCCCCAATCCTTCTCCTCCCTAAAAAAAGAGAGAGGAGCCTTCAGACAAGAGCGCCACAGAGACCCTGCTCCCGTTATGTAACGGCCAGGCTACGGAGGAGGCTGAGGCCAAGGAGGAGACGACGTCAGCCGGGGACTGTGTCCAGGCCTCGGAGGAGATTACCCACAATTCCCCCTCTCTCCCAGGCTCTGCCAGCAGCGCTGAGCCAGAACACTTGGCTCTGGCCCTCTGCGAATGGTCTGACCAGACCACAGAGCCAGCCGCTGACAGGTACATCATGTTAATGCTCAAAAGTCAAAGTCAAGAAAGAGAGCGACAGACAGAGAAAGGGTGGGATGGAGAGAGAAAGAGAGAGAGAGAGTGTGCATCAGAGAGAGAGAGAGAGAGAGAGAGAGAGAAAGACTCCTCTGTGGGAAATGTTCACTTCCAACTTGATCAAGAGCAGCCTTTTCATTATGGAGAATGCTTGCTTGATCATTTCCCATAGCGGCATGCTGTAATGGGATTTATGTCTGGTGATATGAGTAGTGCCGTTGCATCACTCATCAGGCTTGGCATGGCACAACAAGCTCAGGGAATAAGAGCGATAAAGACAGCATGGGGCCACCAACTGTTTTTTCTCCCCCATAGCAACAGACAGAAACACAGTAGGCTTGTGGAAGCTATTTGAAAAGAGGTTGTGAGATCCTCTTGACCCCTAGTTTGTGTGTGTGTGTGTGTGTGTGTGTGTGTGTGTGTGTGTGTGTACAGTAATAGTGCGTGTTTGTATGAGGACAGTCCTGTGACAGACACTTCCTCTGAGGCACCAGTGCTCCTAAGTCCCTCTCTCTCTTCCCAGAGGTAAAGCTCTCTATTTTCTGCAAGTTCACCTACTGTACGCTACATACACATCTGTGCTCACTTCACATCTTTATCTGTGAAACAGAAATGCAATTGAAAACGTTTCCTCATCCACTTTCGTTATTCATTCTGTTTGGGACTCGTTTGTTGTCACGTGGTAGTACTGACCAACCACCACTAGATGGCAGTGCCATCTCAGGAGAGAGCCTGAGTCTGTCTTGTGTAGTGGAGGCTTCTGTTGTTCCTGATGAATCCTCTGGTCAGGAGGAGATAAAGCGATCTTCCACTCCCATGCCTGACACAAACAGGTACCACACAGAGATCACACACGTGTTAGCTTAGCCTAGCTAACGAGCTAACACACTGTCAAGGTTTGTTAAACACAGAGTGTTCTCACAAAAGCCACTAATAATAAATGAGTGTCATACTTAGATTCACTGAGACATAAGCACACCAAACAGACTCAAAACTAATTATTTTGTTTGGTTCAAGTTCCTGTTATTAGCAGGAGAGTGAAGTCACCTGTTTGGAAACTGAAACCATGACAAACCA
>NW_027468848.1:21828366-21848366 GCF_046254945.1 Alosa pseudoharengus | reverse complement strand
GAGGGAGAGAGGGAGAGAGAGAGAGAGGGAGTCTGGCTCCCTTCTTACCATGCTGTGGGCCAGCCATCCCTTCAGACGCCTGTCAGCAGCAGTTTAGGCCGGCTGATAACAGAGAGACTGGAATGTTTCTCTTGGCAGCCAGCAGGGGCTCATCGGGTGCTCTCTCTCTCTCTCTCTCTCTCTCTCTTTGTCTCTCTCCCTGTTTCTTTCGCTCTCTCTGGAGGTAGCGCTCAAGACGTCCGTCAAGCGTAAATCTCTGTGGGGTTGAAAGAGGAGGCAGGAGATATCCACCTCCTGCTGCATCCCCAAACGCACCCGTCTCCGCCTGTCACCGCCACTGAAGTCTTCCGTCCTTGTTTTTCCGGCATCCCGTTTAGCCCGGTTGGAATGTCGCTCTCTTCCGACAGGCTTGATGTGTGGGAATCAGGGGAAGGGCACCACCGCCGGCCGGCTGCTCCTTTCCGCTCTCATGAGCTCGGAGCGGTGACCACCGGGGCCCCGGCTTGTCCCCCGCGACCCCAGTGGACATCAAAGACAGACCAGGGGGTGGGGGGTGGGCTGGGGGACTCTGTTTGGCCAGGTGGCCCTGCCTGGTGTTGGTATGTTGTCATGCTGAACAAAACGAGAGAAAAAGAGATCAGTTGTACTGCTGCTCCTGCGTGGGACCACATCTGTGGCGTCCACATCTCCCTGTGACTGAGGTCAGCCACTTGAATGACCATTGCTTTGCTCCCGTGGCTGGCTAGTTCTACTTGAAGCATACCTGTTCTCCTCCACACACACAACCACAGACTGTGCTGATCATACAGTATCTGCTGAGACAACACTGGGAGTGTCCACTCTCTGGACACTGGGTTCTGTGGACTCTCCGCTACATCTGTTACAAAGCCACAGCTACATATACTGTACTCAAAGCTACATCCTTTCTATTTTTTTTTCAACACAGAAATAAACACTTATGGTAGACTTCAACTTGTGCAATGCATTTAGTGCAATAACGAGACCTGAGGCTGTGCTGATGACACAGCCATGGTCAGTGAATGTCAGCTATTTGCAGTGCATGGTACGTGCATAAAATCAAAATATAAATCTGACCACTTTGGTTAAAAGTTAGCACGCACGTACACACACACACACACACACAATATTTCCATTTTACCAGCAATCCCAAATGTTCATGTTCGTACCTGTGTTGATATTAGTATCAGAAACATGGAATGTGTTCATGGCGGCTACGGAAAACACTGGCCTGCTTGTGTTAACCTCAACAGTTCTGAGAAATCTGTTCAGCTGATGACAGCTTGTTTAGATCTGCCGCAGTGGGTTTGCAATAGCCCATCACGCTGAGAGCTTTTCTGTAGAGGATATGTACATGACTATAAATAAATACGTATGCAGTGTATATGTACATACAAATGTATTTACATATACATACAGTACTGTATAGTTACACATACTTGTGATTTGTTGTGGTAACAAGCTATTTAAAACATGTTATTGCTCCTTGTGTGAAGTTATGTGAATATATGAATGTGGTTTTAAAGCTTACAATGACTTTAATTTGAATAAAATTATTTTTTTTGTCTGGCAAAGTAGCTTCAAAGGGCACTTTTGCCTTTCTGGTTTCAAGCTCTGCAGTGTTGTTTTTGCAAAGCTGATTTCTCTACTGGGAATCAGACCTAAAGTTGTCTTCTTGTTGCCTCAATACCACACTCTACCATGGTACCCATCATGCTTTGTGAATAGGGCTCATGAAAGCATTATTCAGTGAATAGACGTCCTGCGGAAGGATGTGAAAGATGTGAATCGGAACCAAAAAACCTGAAGAGCCTTATAATGACTCACTTTACTCTCTCCTCTTGTAGTCCTTGCCAACAAGAGCAGGGGCCACGTGGGCCTCATCACCCCCACATTTGGGGGTCCCAACAGCAGCCCCAAGGTCCCCATCATGGACAGGCCCGTCCCCCAGGCGCACCCCAAGGACGAGGACTCGCTGGTGCAGAGGGCCGAGCACGTTCCCGCAGGCACCCGTACGCCTGTGTGCGCCCACTGCGACAAAGTCATCAGGTCAGATGCTCTGATGTTACAGCCTTGTGAATATCCATGAGGGTTTAGATGTGGTGGTGCAGAACATCTCCCCTATAGACCACCTGTGAGAGACAATAACAACAACAACAGCAAAAACAACAGCAACAGTAATCAAAAATTAAAGTAATATTGATGTAGCACATTTTGCAGTCACACTGTTGCAATACAATACCAGGTGACTGCCATTTGACCAAAACCGGATGAACAACAAAAATGAACAAAGGTAAGACACAGGTTAATTTAGAGTTTTTTTTAAACACTATATGCTAACACAATTTGCAGCTCAATCTGTTGAATTATAGTGACCCCTATTCAAACAATATGCAGCAAGAACTCTTACAGCAAACTACATCGTACAGGAACATACTGTTGCCCTGAACTACTGGCAGTCAGGAGTGGACAGAAAACATTTTCGCCCATGACATAATGTAGGCCTATCAACAGAATGTTTTGAAAAAAATGCTTTCCCTTAGCCATTTCAAAAAGATTTCAGTGATTATGTTGTTAGTCAGGTTGTTTCACAATCACACAATGTTTCTTGAAAAGCAAGAAAGCAAGATTGTTTTCAAAGAAATTACACTACAAGACAAGATAAATGTAGTCTATTTTTCATCAGCTGAATGATTAGGCTAACACACATTCCCTAGTAAAGTGGACTTGCTCAACATCTCTTCCAACAACTCCGTCACTAGTGTGGGTGATGTTAGTACAATTTCATGTCATTGTGATGTAAAGTGACCAACAACAGCCAGGTATTTTTATTCAAACAGAAATTATTATTTCATAAATTAAGAGGCCACAAGTTGGCCTTCTCAAAAGGGCACTTTGGACATTGAGGGGCACAGGGGCAGGTGCTTGAACCCCCCCCCCCCCTGTGCCTGGTGCTCGGTATTATCAGGAGAGGTTTTGAAGGAAAAACAACTCTGTGTGCGTTTTGCCGTTTTTCGCTCTTGCTCTCTACTTGACCTCTACTGACCGCTCTCATGTTGTCATTCCTCCTTGTCCATCCATCCTCAGAGCCAGCCAATCTCCTAATGTTTTCCTCTTTAGTTATTACGCCATTGTGCCAAAAAGGCTTAATCCCTGTGCTTATGATGCTCTTTACAAAGCATCCATCCACGGGATGTCTTATCAAAGCCCTTTCAATCAGCGTTATGAAACGAGGTGGGAGGAAGAGACGGATCACAGACCTGGCCGATAAGAGCCTGCTCTTTCTTTCTCCCCACCTCTCTGAAGGTGTACGGTTCATACTTTAATTTGCAGAATTAGGACTGATGAATATATCATGACAGCCAGTACAAGAGGATCGGCACGCTGCGGCAGCCCTCTTTCTCTGGGTAATTACAGTTCATGCCCTCTGCTGGATCATTGTTTGGCAGATACCCGCCTGCTTTGTAGGCCTCGAGTGTTGGTTTCACCGTGTCCCGGGGATAGGGTGGCAGACGCCGGCTCATGCCAAGGAGTGTCGGTGACATCCGAGTTTAGGATGACCATTGTTTGCATTAAATATCCCTGTGTTGTTTTCCCACTTAAGCTAATCATCCCATTTGTGAAGGGCCCTTGGCTGACTAGCTGGGCGGATGCTAATTTAGAGCTGTACTGTAGCTATTGTCCTCGTTCCATTAGTGTTTTGCCAGGGAGACAGGTTCATCAGTGAAATATCAAACCACCTGTGTATGTAGTCTTGGAATATAGAGTTCTTTTTTTGTAAGTAACTACAGTAATAACACTTGTAAAACCTAGCTCATACACCACATAATATAATTTCTCTTAAAGCAAAAGCAAGAGTTTTTTGTACCTTAAAATAATGTTTCCAAAATCGTTTCAGTGGTTCATCAACTCGTAACAGGGTGAACGACAATTCTGCATTCGCATCGCGGCCCTCTATCGGCTAAAACCGCACTATGTAAGTTTGCCAGATCGGGTAGCGGATATGTAGTTCGATGGAATGAGACATAAGAAACTACAGATTTGACTTGCATCTGATGTTGCAATACATCGTACTTTTATAAGTCATGCAAAATATTCTACCGTCTGTGGACATTGTTATTTGCAAAGCCGGTGCTGGATAAACAAATAGCGTATACGTGCGACAGAGGGAAAGTTCTTTGGTGTTGCTTTAATGTTTCATTTCACTGTGAGCTGAAAAAGAGTGGTGAGACGTGAAATGAAATTTAATTGACTGGTTCACTTACATCAGTCAAGGCCTCACCTCAGTGGTTGTGTGTGGTGTAGTAACCCCATGTAATTACAGTTCTGTCCTCGTTTAAATGCAGTTGTTGTAGTTTTGCCGTTTGAAACTCCTTCAGTTAGAAACTCATGTGAACCCAGTGAGTTGTGTGGTCCCACAGAGGGCCCTTCCTGGTGGCGATGGGCAAGGCGTGGCACCCGGAGGAGTTCAACTGTGCCCACTGCCGCACCTCTCTGGCCGACATCGGCTTCGTGGAGGAGCAGGGCTCCGTGTACTGTGAGCACTGCTACGAGGAGTTCTTCGCTCCCACCTGCGGCCGCTGCCAGGGGAAGATCCTGGGGGTGAGTCGGAGTGGGGTGTCCTTATGGATGTGTGTTTTGCAATGGATGTGTTTGACTTGTTGATAGGTCCACCCGTCCACATGGGCTCAGTCACTGAACTGATAGAAGCCATATGGCTCATTCTGAACAGCCACAAAAACATGAGCCCTTTAGCCACTTCTTTGCATACCTCTGGAACTAGACATTATATATACTGAACGGAGACACTATTTCACTGCAGAGTGTAATTCATTTTTACAACACCACCATTGGCTTTACCATATAGGTTCAATAGGTTTTACACCAGCAGGAGGTTGGCACCTCAAAAACATTTGTCTGAGCGTCCACATTCTTGCAGCCTGTTCTGTTCCTCTTCTCGCATGCACATGTGATAATCCCTCATTTTCCTCAGTTTGCCCCTCATTCCTGAGCCCAATCCCCTGGTGTGGCGCATTCTCACCACTGAACTGTGGGAAATGAGCATATGCTCTTAATCTGTGTCATGTGGCATGTCGAGCAGAGGAATGGGGGTAGTGGTGGTGTGTGTGTGTGTGTGTGTGTGTGTGTTTGTGGGGGGGGGGGGGGTGTGCACTCCTGCTCAGATGTGTTAGAATTAGCACTCGACAAATAGAAAAGGTCAATGACCAGGGGTGGGAGGCAGAGGATGTAGGACACACACACACATACTGTACAGTCAGTCAGACATACAGACACACTCACACACATATAAAACACCATATCCTGAATATAATCAAAATCAGGCTAAGCCTCATAAGCCTGGGACACTGACGTGCATTTAAACGCAGTCATAGTTTGGTTTGCAAGTTGGTCTTATCCTAGTGATAAATGGGAACTGATAATGAACCAGACCATGACACTGATTCTTGGTCTGGTTCATCTGTGTCGTTTCCCGTCTGTGCCCTCTCAAATGCAAACCTGTCTGTCTGGCGTCCCCTCTCCTCCCCTCCCCATCCAGGAAGTGATCAATGCCCTGAAGCAGACCTGGCACGTGCACTGCTTCCTGTGCGCGTCCTGCCAGCAGCCTATCCGCAACAACACCTTCCACCTGGAGGACGGCGAGCCCTACTGCGAGAGAGGTGAGAGAGAGACAGCAGGCCGCCATTCATTCACACCAGGGTTCCCAGGGTTCGGTCATGGAATATCTGGAATTTCTGGAATATCGTGGAAATTTGATAAAGTCCATTCCAGTCCATGGAAAATCAGGGAGTTTTATCATTTGTGTGGCAAAGTCATGGAATATCAGGGAATTTTGTTGTAGCAGTTTAAAATTTAGTTGCCAAAATACATTAATACAAATATATGTCCACTCAGAATTAGTGTATATTTGGTAATTAGCTTTAGCCTACTGCTTGCTTAAGTGGTTGTGGTTAGCTCAACTTTGTTTATTCAATTCCCATTTCCTCATCTCCCACTCTAAAGAAAGACACAGGTTTTTGAACGCTATGCGGCTACTCTAAAATCTTTGGTCGATATATTGTACCATATACAATATAGTAGGTCATGGAAATTCAGGTTTTTCGTCAGGGAAAAGTCATGGAATTTTACATCTGACTTAAAGTGGGAACCCTGTCACACACCCTGTCGTTATCTCTGACACACACACAAAACACACACACACACACACACCCACACACACACACACACACACACACACACACACACGTATGTTTGTCTCCGTCAGCACAGAATGCCTCACACCACATCCATTCAGATAGATTAGGGGAAAAATCCCACTTCCGACAGCGAGGTGAGAGGAAACAGCCCTCTGTGTCAATGAGTGCTGACAGCACCACGGCGTGTGTTGCTTCATTCAGTCAACACCCAGGTTGCTGAACACACATCAATTACAAACACACACACACACACACACACACACACACTCACACACACACACACACATACAGCAGCAGTGGAGGCAGCAGCACAAGCACAAGCAGTGACATAACTGCCAGGTGAAATTAAAAATAAAATAAAAAATGCTCGTAAACCATGTAAAAATGTGTGTTTTTTCTCCCCCTGGTGCACTCAACACTTGTTTTATCCCCACCCATAGATTATTACAACTTATTTGGGACCAGCTGTCATGGTTGTGATTTTCCTATCGAGGCTGGGGACAAATTCCTCGAGGCCCTGGGCTTCACATGGCACGACACCTGCTTCGTGTGTGCGGTAAGTCCAGTGTGAGGTCAGTGTGTGTGCGTGACCTCACCGCGTGTGTGCACAAGTCACCTTATAAACAGACAGTTTGTTAACAGTTTGCTTGTGTATATATTCAGTGTTTATTTAGTTAGACAGTGCCAAGGGATTATGTTGGTGCCCCACGAACACTTCCGCATTGAGACATGCGCACAGAGAATGTGCATTTTATGAATGAACAGTGTTCATGGGGCCAGTTGCTTTTAAATATTTTGAGATTTTAGGTGTGTTATTTATTTATTTTTATTTTTTTTCGGTTCACATTTCACCAGCCATGTCTGTGCATAGGGTTGTGATGCTGTTTTGCGAAGGCTCGTTGTGATTCCTGATGACACCTCTGTGTTGTATTTTAGGTATGCTGCGCCAGTCTTGAGAGTCAGACTTTCTTCTCCAAGAAGGACAAGCTGTTGTGTAAGAAGCACGCCAACACTGCCAAAATATGAGCTTCGGTCGTGAAGAGCTGCAGAGGATCAGGGCAAGACGGAGAGAGAGTAAGAGAGAGAGAGAGAGAGAGAGAGAGAGAGAGAGAGAGAGATCACATTATTTTGTGTGAGAGGGAGAACCTTTTTAAAGTAATGGACAGAGGCCTGGATCATCTGTCTTTTTTTTCTTTCACACTAAAGTAAGACTGTCTTTGTTAAGTCCCTTGTAAATTCAGAATCCAGACTCCTCTCTCACCCCTAGATGATAATAAATGGAAGAAGCCATGGGTTGAAGTTCAGTTTTTCAAACCAACTTTAGCTTATTCATCTTGCAGCTCATGGCAGTGCATTATAGACTCAGTATAAACATTTTTACAAGGAGGAAAAAAGGATTTCTTATTAAAGAGTTGTGTTTTCTCTCTATCAACAGGTGTGGCTAGTTTCTCTACTGTTTGTTTCCATTTCTTTCTCCGAGTAATTGAATCACAGAATTTGTGTATATTTCATGATAATTTGCTGCCATTTTTCTCTCTGTGTAAATGGCATTCTTTAAACATCGGAGAGAAAGCTTTTTTTTCTGAGGGGGTCAGGTCAACGCTGGACTAGTCCATCTAGCTGAAAGTCCATCTGTGGCTACACCTCCTCTGGATGAATGGAGTCTGTTGTCTGGGGTAACAGCGTTAAACAGCGACGCGGGTCGGATCACATGTGTCCCACGCACTTGAAATGTGTGCTAATATCGTAAATCCTCTCTGGTTCTTGTACTCCAGCATGGCTTTCGGCTCACTCTCTTACACATCACCATCATGTGTGTGTGTGTGTGTGTGTGTGTGTGTGTGTGTCAATGAGGGGGAAGCTAACAATACGAACATGAATTATGTTAACGTGTTGGAACATGAAGAAATGCAGGTGCCTAAACCTTGGTTAGAGTTTAAAATGGTCAGTTTAAAATAAAAGTGGACATTCATCATGAACTGAGTCAATGTCAGCACCAGGTGTTTTCCAAACGCTTCAAAAATCCATCCAGGTCATAGTAGGCCTACTACATTTTGGATTCCTTCATAAGAAATATGATGAGATATAAAGAATGTGGGAAACTTCATTATATTATTTTTATATATATTATTGTCATATGGCATATATTTTTTCTTTTTTTCTCTTTCTGTTTTTTGTCTCTAACACAAAAATAACATAAACAGATGATAACCAGATTATAATACCTGTTTGGCTTAATTTGCTTTTATCATGTGGGTAAGGGAGAGACTCAGTGTTTTCTTTTCAGAATTCATTGTCATAAACTAATGAAAATGTTGTGATTACTTTACTTTCCAGATGATAATGTATTTCAATATTGTCAAAAGAATAAAACAAAGAAAATTTGTAAATTGTATTGTCTTAATTAACAAAATCTTTGTCTTGAATCTATGAACAGATGCTAAAACATGCATGAGGATTGTAGATAGTAAACACAAACACAACAGTGTCCAAGCACCCTTTCATAATAATCTATCAAGAAGTAATGTCTTCAAAAACTTCCACTAAACTCCACCATATTCCACCATACTCCACTCTCCGACGAGACTGCGTGGCATTCAGAATAGAGCAAAACCTGTTATGTTAAATCAAGCAGTTTGCATGTACACTGTAGATGTAGGAATGAGGAAAATAGCATTATGTTCCTATGACGAGCCATTTCAAGAAGTTTAACATTGTTCATGTTTCCATTATTAATCGTTGTCGTGACTGCTGCTCCTGGCCAAGAGACGTGTTCCGGGCGGTGACGAATAATACCCCAGTGCTGATTTATAGGAAGATGACAGGATATGACCTATGGATATGACACACGCATGGCTACAGTTTGGCTACAGCTACCGGTGTGACGGTACTCATTTAATAGTTAAGGACAAGGCCTACAACAGGTATCACATGGGATAACAATAACAGTGTTGGGAAATGAACGTTCTAAAGAATATCTGGGTTCATTGAATTCAACATAGAATTTTAGAACCTTCAATTGTTGCGGAACTTAGAATGTTAAAAAACCTACACCTTTAAGGGTTTTTAATGTAAACTACGTGAAGTTAATGGCACACATTTACGTAATTAAATAGGAACATTAAGTTGATGCGCCTCCACCCTTACCCAACTTCACTCACTCACCCTCACTCACTGTCGCTCTCTTTGTACACACCTGACCTCGCAGGTGAGGGTGATGGCCTCGGTGGCGTAAAGGCAGTAAACGCACACTGGGACATCGGGTGACGGGGTCGGGACCTCCATTGCATGGCTCAAAGAAACATTCACTCCTGTCACAATGGTTACTTTCTCTCTTCGCCGCGGCACCGTGAAAGGCCTGTCTATGTTTGCGACTCTGCAGCTGGAGAGGCAGGGGAGGTGGGCGTGCAAGGGCTTGAGTCTATTAGTCGCCATATCAGAAGGGTCACCTCACAAAAAGACCTGGCAGACATTAGCTACTTTTTCGCCAACTTGTCTTTCCCACAAGGTTCATTTGTTCAATTATGAAATTAGGCCAATTTGCCATTCACCTGCATGGTTTGATTTATATAACAAATAGGCAAACAAAAGCGTCATATCACTTTGTTAATAAAAGAGGACTTCCGCCGCACAATTTTGAATAACAAATTTGCAATGAATCATACACCATGTCCACCTGAGGCTGTTAGGCCTCTGGCCCATATTAGCTAATGTGAGCTGAGGGCGAAACAAAGCGCTACATTGTGGCGGTTCATTAATTATACTGCAGGTTCCTGTTCAAATGTGTGTTGGTGGAAGGGTGAGGGGTGGTTGAGGAAACACCGCAGGTGTGTGAAGAGTCGTACTGGCTCCGCAGGTGGCTTGCAAAAGAGTAGGCTACTAGAGTTAGTTACCTTCAATCATGTCAGTTCCAATATAGACAATTTGAGCATATGTTCTGCCTTAGGCAACAGACTTACGTGGTTTGGCACAAACTGTTAATTTCTCTTGTCAAAATCTGCCATTGATAGGCATGTCATTAGCTTACATGTAGCCTAAACATAGACGTTGGCATTCTTTGGCCGAAGATTTTACTTAGTTTACCTATTCATTTAAGATAACCTGTCATTGTTACTAGATATTCTGTTAGCCTATGTAGAGAATATTTTGTGTCATACATCTACATTTAATTAGTTTCAATATTTCAGCTGACAGCACATCTACAGCACGCATCAGGCACTTGTTCTGTCCATAGTAGCCTATATGATTGCTGTAGCTGTAAAAATAGTCAGGCCATTTAGGCATAAGGCATAAGATGTCTTCAGAAGAAACTGCACCTCCTCAAGACGTCAGTAGTTGGAGCTACGGATCGTTTTGCCCCTGAAGACGAAATAGCAAGGAACGGGGGCAGACCAGAGAGGTTGTTGACTTGGAAAAGACCGCAACTTGTCTCTCTCCTCGTGGCGGCAAGACGATAAAGTCGAGGTCCTCGAAGTATTCAAGAAACACGAAGAGGTTCGTCTGCAGAAGAAGGTGAGGACAAGTGTCAGTCATGATTTCCAAAGATGAAAGCGCAGTCTAATGGATGCGTGAGCCATTGCGGAGGTAGGCTACTGATTCTGAAGTGTTGACCACAACCACTTAAATCAGATGCACACTGGTTGCTGCACTCGGAAACCCACCGCCATGTAGGCTACTTTCGAATGTTCTTGATGCAGTCGTTTGGGGTTTGGTAGTGTAAGTAAGACTATTTCTCTCTGCTAGAAAGAAGCAGAGTACACGGCTAAACAATGTTCCATCTATTAGGCTACCTTTACATCACCTGATAAATGTATCCAACAAGGTGAGAGAAACACGACGTTGTTATTAGGCTGTTATTAAACATAAAATGTGTCGTTCCTTGCTAAAAAGTTTTTGTGAGAATTTGAAGAGCGTCTGAAGTATTTTCAAGAGCAACTGTTGGCATAATACATAGTCGAAGACTGGTCAGCTGATGCCTGAAGCATTATTGGTATTCTATAATGTGTCCACAGTAATGATCAGTCTGTGTCCACTCACAATGTTGATGACTTTTGACTACCTAATAGTGAACAACTTTGCCTACGTGCTATATTTTAAGTGTGGTATATATTAAAAGCAGTTTTCTGTTTGCGAGAAGGACGGTTTGCTATAAAATCAAGAGATTCAGAAATGCATATCACATTTCAAGTGCACTACAAAATCAGGATGTCTTAGTGAGATAATTATGTATTTTTGCAATAAGTTATGAATTAGCAACACTGAAGACAATTTATTTCCTTTCCCAAGAATGCACCTTATTGTTTTGATCAGACAAAACCTAAACCTGTCTTCTGCAGCAAATTGCAAGCTTATGGAACTTTTATGATGGAGTAGGGTAGACTATTATATTTCATGGAGGAGAAATTTGGCATACCTATGATTCTGCGTCAACTGAGTATATAATATCCCGTATGCATACACTGATAACACCAGCCACCCCCACCATGATCTATTTGTTTACTGTAATTGAGCAAGGCACACTGGTAATGCTTTATTTGGTTATTGTCTGAATATGGGAGTATAGAGAATATTGCCTGCTTTTTTGGGTGCAAAGAGAGCGACTTAAAGTAAATTAGGCATCTCCCACAGTTCAGTCCAGACCTGGCAGCCCCCTCCCGAGTCTGGTAATCAGGTCCAGCTGTCTGTCAGTGCGGGTTATGACAAGCGTATGTCTGAGAGTGTGTGACCATATGGCCGAATGCGTCCAATGCTTACCTCACCTCCACTCCGCTCCACACAGTGTGCTGCCGCTGGATCAGTCTGGGACTCGGGCAGGAAAGGAGTCAGCAAATGCGAGAGAGCGAGAGCGAATGGAAGTAAAGGAGCAGATGTATATGTGTGTGTGTGTGTGTGTGTGTGTGAGAGAGAGAAAGAGAGAAAGAGAGAGAGAGAAACAGAGAGAGGGGTTGTGTGTGACAGAGAGAGAGAGAGAGAGATAGAGAGAGAGAAAGAGATAGAGAGAGAGAGAGAGAGAGAGAGTGGGGACAGAGTAAGGAGTCTAGGCTGTGTGTGCTTGTGCTGATTTATTTAGGCTACAAACTGAAGCCATCTATGTTGTCATTTCTGATCGCCTCAAACAATATGTCTGGGCATTTTTTATAGAGTGCAAAGCCAACAGCGTGTTGTTTTGTCTGCAGAAGTAGGTTAATGGCTGTTTCCACATTGCCACCGCTCACAAAGGCAAATGCATTTGATCTAGAGCAAGGTGTTACCTTGTTTCCGATATCAAACCAAGTTCAATGAGTCTGCTCCTGGCCCTTTTGTTCTGGTTTTATTTGTTCACTAAGCCTTTGTCTCACACCCTTGGGACTGAGCACAATACAATTGCTATCATGAGGTCTGTCCCTGGGCCCATGGCTCTCTCTCTCTCTCTCTCTCTGTTTTCTCTTCACACCATTCTCTACTTAACCACTGGATCAAAAAAAGGGCCTTTCCATTACGGCCAGATATGTATCTAGATCACACGCCATTTGATATAGTATATAAATTTGCACTGCCGTTGTCTTGGTGAATCCCGTTGACGGTTTGCAAGTAAACACCTGACACCTCAGACTCGCCCCAGGACAACAATAATCCTCAGTGTCTGTGTGTGTGTGTGTGTGTGTGTGTGTGTGTGCCGCATGGATTAAAAACACAAATAGGGTCGACACTGTTACACGGTTGTGAAGTGCTTGTGCTGTTATCAGGCCGTGTTGATTTGCAAAAGGCAAGTTGTGAAAGATTACCGCCACAACAGCAAGAACACGAAACGGTGGTGGTCCATTGGGAATCGTAAATCATGTTACCATGTAATGAGTGGGACTCGTGCAAACACGACTTGATATGATCAGCACGAGGCCCATTTGGGAGGAACTATATTCCTTGAATATTGTTTTGTGTTATGTAAGATCCAGTGGTTAGACTCACCCAATAAAATAGTTTGTTACCGCCACTGCCAACCCCCCATCACCACCTCACACACATGCACACCACTGAGGACATCAAAGGGAACACATAGAAAAATAACATCTAATGACTCATAGAATGTGGTTCTAAAGGTTATAAAAACACCACCTAAATAATTTGTAAGTGGCACCTACATGTAGTTGAATCCAAATTTTGCATGTCATGCAGCTCTTAACATTGATGTTCATGACACTCTTTAAAATCTTCAAACTGTCCTTTTTGAAGAAAATATCACATTCATCTGTAAAGCAGCTTGTTCATTTTTCTCCAACTATGAGGGTCTTACATGCCTCTGCTGTGCTTGTCTCTGTGTCTTTGACTCCTACAGCTTCCATACCAGTAAACCGCTGCCTAAGGATTGCAACCATATCTGAAGGACCAGGTGATGACGCACCCTCAACCTGGCAGGCAGGTAAATACATAATGTACACATTTCGTTGTAACACATTCATGTGCTTGTTCGTTAAACACTGTTTTCCATTCCTCCTTTTTCCTCTGGCTCATGTCTGCTGGACAGAGATGATGCTTTGTCCATCCACAATACTCTAAATTATGTGTTTGTGGAATGGAACATATTGTTCCGCTCCCACATGTTTTCTGAGCTGAGGTGTTTAAATGTTGGCCGGCCACGTTTGTCTGTAATGCACAGGGAAAATGCACCGGGGCCATTAACCATGGCTGAACTTATCGTCCAGTCCATGAATAACATGTGTGTGTGTGTGTTTTAAATAATGCCTGGTATTTAGAGGCCAGCCCATTGTGTGCAGTGTGGTGATGAGTGCCTCCATTTTAGAAGAAAACATTCAGAGCATTTATCACAGACTTTTGGACACATCAAAACCCAGAGACACTTTGTCATATTTCTTTTGCTCTAACTGCTTGCAGATTTGGGCTCAGTTTGTTTTTTTCCTCTCTTTTTCTCTCCATTTTCTCCCTCTCCCTCTCCCTCTCTCTCACCCTCTTTTCTATTATTATTTTTCTTGAAGGGAATTGCAGGGATGGAGAAAACCTGCTCGAGCCGTACGGTCATTTGTAATACGGCGGGACCAAAAGGGAAGGGGAGGACTGGGGCTGATGACACTCACGCCTAGTGAATCACACACATGTCTTTGATTTAGGCCCATTTCTTTCTTCGCCCCCCCCCCACCCCCCCCACCCCCATCTTCTCGCTGCATCGGAACGAGTCTTGACTTCTGGCTGCAGGCGAGGCGAAGGCACGGATTTAGGGCCCCGGTGATTTGAGGCCTTTTCTCAAGGCTTTGATATTTCAGAGTCCGACTTGTTTTTCAGAGAGGGGGAATGATTGAGTCTGGCTCAAGGGGTCTCCTGCATTCGCCGCAGGACAGTGTACTTCCCGTGTGTGTGTGTGTGTGTGTGTGTGTGTGTGTGTGTGTGTGTGTGTGTGTGTGTGTGTGTGTGTGTGTTTGTGTGTTTGTGTGTGTGTGTGTTTGTGTGTGTATGTGTGTGTGTGTGTGTGTGTGTGTGTGTGAGGGGTGTGGGGGTCCGTGTGGATGACTGATTTGTTTCTCTCGGGTTTCGCCTGTGCTGTCTGAAGGTATCAATGTGTGCTTATATGTTAAAAAGACATGGAATTTTGAAAAAAATGTCGCTCTTATTTTAGGCCAAGTAAAATACAACCTTTAAACGGGCCTGTATTAAAGTGAAGACAGTTCCTCATTCCATAGGATTATTGTGCTTTGGAATGATAGAGTTCCACCATAGAGACAGGTAAAGAAAACAGGTGGTTTCATTATATATGGTAGTATAATATTTAAAAATGTATGTGTATTACAAAATTATTTGATCAGTGGAAAACAAGGACAAAACCTATGAATTAATTATATATATAATTTTTGAAAATAATTGTCATCATGCCTGGATCATATCCTCATCACATTTCTCTGTCCACAACTTATTGCAGGCTACTTTACGCGTGTGTGTGTGTGTGTGCACATGGCACACTGTTAGCACTGGCTCTCCAAGGAATCCTCCGATGCGAATGTTCCCTCTCTTTTCCAATCTGCCCTGTTATTTGTGAAGGAATTATGTTATTATTAGGGTGACAGATAAGATAGCAATCTCGGGGAGGAAATTGAGCCATTGAAGCCCCGGCAGCTTTGGGCTGAATTACGAGCTGAGATGCCAGAAGACAGGCACACTCGAGTCCTGAGCGTGTTGGAGCGCGGGCGTCTGTGGGTTAAGAATGGGCAGGTTTCTCTGCCAAGCCAGTTCCCCAAGTCTGACACTTCACCGTCTAAGACTCTGCTGCGTCAGAGAACCCCCCTGGGGCTCTTCGCTGATTCCTGCTCAACCCCACCCCCCCTTTCCCTCATATCAGTCACCACTCTTGAGACTCTCAGACCACCTCCTCCTGATGCCTCTCTGTCTGCACCTCCTCCTGATGCCTCTCTGTCTGCACCTCCTCCTGATGCCTCTCTGTCTGCACCTCCTCCTGATGCCTCTCTCAGACCACCTCCTCCTGATGCCTCTCTGTCTGCACCTCCTCCTGATGCCTCTCTGTCTGCACCTCCTCCTGATGCCTCTCTCAGACCACCTCCTCCTGATGTCTCTCTCTCAGACCTCCTCCTGATGTCTCTCTGTCTGTACCTCCTCCTGATGTCTCTCTCCCTGACCTCCTGATGTCTCTCTGTCTGCACCTCCTCCTGATGTCTCTCTCCCTGACCTCCTGATGTCTCTCTCAGACCACCTCCTCCTGATGCCTCTCTGTCTGCACCTCCACCTGATGCCTCTCTGTCTGCACCTCCTCCTGATACCTCTCTGTCTGCACCTCCTCCTGATGTCTCTCTCAGACCACCTCCTCCTGATGTCTCTCTGTCTGCACCTCCTCCTGATGTCTTTCTCTGACCTCCTGATGTCTCTCTCTCTGGGCTTGCTCTTCTCTGGCCAGCCTAAGAAATCTGCTGGTTGGGTCTAATAACTCCTGCAGCCCTCAGCTCTCTCTCTCTCTCTCTCCCTCTCTCTCCCTCTCTCTCTCTCCCTCTATCTCTCTCTCTCTCCCTCTCTCTCTCTCTCTCTCCCTCTCTCTCTCTCTCTCTCCCCCCCCCCTCTCTCTCTCTCTCTCCCTCTCTCTCTCTCCCTCTATCTCTCTCTCTCTCCCTCTCTCTCTCTCTCTCTCTCTCTCCCCCTCTCTCTATCTCTCCCTCTCTCTCCCTCTCTCTCGTCCTCTTCCCTCCTGCTCCTCTGTCCTGATCCCTCTGGCTGCAGGCTCATGCTTTTCCACTTTGGTAATTATTGCAACAGGAGTGCGTCTTCAAAGAGGGGTGGTAGTCATCTCAAGTCAGCTTCCTCTTCAGCCCTGGAGGCCCTACCTAACTCAACTCCCCTTTCATCAAACACTTGCCTCCTTCTTTTTCTTCCTTTTTCTTTGTGGTGTCATATCTTTCCTGATAATGGCGAGATTGCAAATCTCTCACAAATTGTTGAATTATGCCGTTGTGTCTGTGCTGTGAGAAAGACTGGCAGTTAGAGAAGAGAGAGAAAGAACGAGAGAGAGGGAGAGGGAGAGGGAACGTTATAAATCACTTCAAGCTGTTGCCCTGGTGAGCGATTTGCCCGGAAGGTCTTTAACATTCTGAGAGATGGAAAGCATCGACTTCCTGTTATTAGAGAAATCTATAGTGAAACGAAGGCTGAGTGGAGGAAGGAGGCGGAGAGGAAGTGAGCTGTGAACAGAGCAGAGGGGAAAAAAAGACTAGAATGAGAGAAAGAAAGAGAGAAATGGAGAGAGAAAGAGAGAGGCAAATGGCACACATATTAGGCAGATGGTGGTGCTGAATGAAAATGTCTGTGACATGTTGGAATGCTCCTCTCTACGGGCTGGAAGGGCCGGGGTGTCGAGTGCAGAGGGAGATGTCACATTGAGCTGTTCATTAGGTGATCGCATATCCACCGAATGCACACTGAACATCATGGGGTCGCAATCATCCTGCTCTTCTGTGGATCTCTCTGTGTCCTCCAGCTCCCATTCAGCTGCACCAGCTGTGTGTGTGTGTGTGTGTGTGTGTGTGTGTGTGTGAGTGTGTGAGTGTGCTTAATGGAAGAGCACTCTGTAGCCACCTCTCTATCTCTCTCAATTTCCCTCATATTTAAGCAGTGTTGGGTTAATGACGCCACTTCTCTGGTTCACAGATAGACTTACTGTCTCGTCTCCTCTCTCCCTCTCTTTTTCTCTCTCCATCTCTTTTTCTCTCTACACCTCTTCTCCTCTCTCCCTCTCTTCTCCTCTCTCCCTCTCTTTTTCTCTCTCCATCTCTCACTTTCTCCTTGTCACATTCACTCACTTCTCCACTCATATCTCTTCCCTCATCCATTTCCTCCTTGTCACATTCTCTCTCTCACTCTCTCATCCTCTCTCTCTCTCATCCTCTCTCATCCTCTCTCTTTCTCCCTCTCTCTCTCTCTCATCCTCTCTCCATCTCCAGGACTGCCTGCTCTTCTGACTGGAGCCTAGAGCAAGATGAAAGGGACATCAGCCCTGCTGCTCTGGAAGGTAAGCCTCCGCTCTCCTCTCTCTCTCTCTCTCCCTCTCTCTCTCTCTTCCTGATTTATGGGTCATTTCAAGCGAGGGGGAAGTTCGACAAACATCATGCGCCTCGGCCATTCCCCCCTCAGTGCCATCTGGTTTGGGTTTCATGAAGAAACAGATCCCTGAGATTTAATTGCTCCTCCGAGATTGTGATGCATGGGAATTTATGCATGGTGATTTCTCCGCAAACCCGGAGCGCTGGACAATGAACAGTGCAGGCGCATTGTTCTCTCCAGATGCGCAGTGTGGGGATGTGATTTACTTTGAAAAATGTCACCGGGGCTCTGTGATCAAGTTGTTGTGAACACGGCCTGTGTCCATCTTGTTCCTCAGTGTGGACTAGAGAATGTGTGTGTGTGTGTGTGAGTGTGTGTGTGTGTGTTTGTGCTTTGTATTTCATTTGGGCTTTTATGATGTAATATACAGTGTATGTCATGTGTGGTTGTTTTTGGCTTGGCTTCCAGTGGCTGGCCTTGAATTGTGTGTGTGTGTGTGTGTGTGTGTGTGTGTGTGTGTGTGTGTGTGTACATCTGACAGACCGTGACGTCAACACTGTATGTGTGTGTGAGTGTGTGTGAGAGTGTTTCTGAGCGTAACCTGGATACCTGCAGGTATTATTTACGGCAGTTCACACGCAAAGGTGTTTGTGTTGCGTTTGGGTGAGTTTGCAGCGTGTTTTGGCTCCCCGGGTCTTTGAGTTTGTGTTTATTGGTTTAGCCCGAGTGCGTGTTTGGGTCCTGTTTCATGTTCAGGACTCGGGGATAGCGCTTATGACAGTTGGCCTCCAGGCTGCTCACTCCCTGACTAGCCAACGGCTACATTGATGTTGATGTGTAATAAACCACATTACAGCTAATGGACTCGAGCCTTGTTGCGGTACTCACGGGGATGTGTCTCTCTTTCTCTCTGTGTGTGTGTGTGTGTGTGTGTGTGTGTGTGTGTGTGTGTGTGTGTGTCTGTCTGTGAGACACGAACACCATAGACCTCCATTAACTCCAATTTAAACTGTGGACTGTGGTTTCGATCTCGTCCATTAGCCAGCCCTGCCAATTCCCCACCAGACACACACACACACACACACACACACACAGATATTTGTTTAGAAGTCCTTTTAAGGAACGAAATTTAGAAATGTCAAAATGCAAGAAATCGACAGATTGTCAGAACAGCCCCGGCAGCATTGTTAAACAACGTCATTTGGAACCCGAGCTGTCCAGGGTTATGGCTATTTGAAAAGGGCACGCCATGTTTTTTTTTATTTCTCCCTGGCTAGTGTTTGGTGGACCTTGCATGTGCCCAAGAGAAGTGGCCCTCGACAGCCAAAGACACACACACACACACACAGACACACACACACACACACACACACACACACACACACACACACACACACACAGACACACACACACACACACACACACACACACATACACAGACACACACACACACACACACACACACACACACACACACACACACACACACACACACTGGCCACATCCCGCAGCTGGGTGCCCTCTTTTCCCCTCCGGCTCTCCTGCAGCTGTCTTATGCAACAGGTGGCCTCGCCCGGACAGATCTGCCTGCGAGGACTCATGTTTTTTTTTTTTTTTTTTTTTGCTTCCTGTGGCTCCACGATTCTCTTCTATAAAACCGTCCATTTGGTTTAGTCATTTTCAGCACCTCCGTTAAAGCAGTGGGCGAATAATCCACAGGCCCTCTTTGCCGTCCTCCAAGATCGCCCAGATGATCTCTCATCGGCCGTCAGCACCTCCATCACTCACGTTAATCTGCTATGCGACTAAGTGGCCATTAGTAATTCGCTGGATGGACGCTGTTCCTGGTTCCTGCCTCCCAGCTTCAGACAGAACCTTGTGGAAACGAGTATGTTCGCTGGTGACGTGTCCATGTGGGGATTAGGTAGAGGCCCTGTCTGGGCGCCATGGGCATCGAACTGGGCTGGAACCTAGTTCAATTTCAAAGGAAGGTCTTACAAATAAAACTGTAATCTACTTAAGGATGGAGTCTTTCCAGATTCGAGGGAACAGCTGAGGGATTTGTCAAGGTACGTCTGTAGGGCCAGTGAATCCATGTCTTTCTGCTAATATGGGATTATGTTGGCACACATCTCTTCTGAGATTGTCAGGAGAGTTCATTTTCAAGCCATTTAGCTCTCCTGCATCAGCTAACTTATCTCTCTCTCTCTCTCTCTCTCTCTTTTTCTCTCTCTCTCTCTT
>NW_027468848.1:21818366-21825866 GCF_046254945.1 Alosa pseudoharengus | reverse complement strand
CGACCATATTTAGTAGCATGGCAACATAACAAAGGCGCATACACAGAGAGCATACAGGTTACAGTTGTGCCTCGGGACATGCTCCCTGATTAGTCAAAGTTGTCGCTCACTCGCTGATAAACGCTGAATGGATTAAATTAGGGATAACGAGCGGCCAGGTCAAGAATAGCATTTGATTGTAGAGGAAACTGCATGTACAGAAGCAAATAGTCTGTTGACCCATGCAGTGAATCTGACTGGGTCGCTGCACATAGGATAGGGAAGGACCTTACTGTGCCATTGAAAGAGAAGCATGGGAACCATGGAGATGTATGCCAACGTTCTCTTTAGTAGCAATCCATCATTTGAAAGGAATGCTGCACAGGTATACAAGGCTAGCATTCCATTTAACTTTCATTTCACTTTCTTCCCTGACTTTAACTCTTTCTTTCTCACTCTTTTTGGGGCTATGGGATTCAATGACGTTTATTCGTTTGTAGGCTTTTTTACTACTAAATTAGACAAGGGCTCAAAAGCCTCAAAGAATGTCTAAAAACGTCAGGATGTTCCTGCAAATCCAGTTTAGAGTGGTTGCTTGAATTTGCATGAGGGGATTTTGTCTGCAAATAGTTTGTGTG
This sequence comes from Alosa pseudoharengus, assembly GCF_046254945.1. NCBI lineage: Eukaryota > Metazoa > Chordata > Actinopteri > Clupeiformes > Clupeidae > Alosa > Alosa pseudoharengus. The sequence continues at coordinate 21,825,249 of NW_027468848.1, read as the reverse complement.
AAGTTCGCTAGTGGACCTGCATGAAGTGGCTTGGCAGTTACTAAGGCGAGGGTTCTCAAGAAAGATGCTTCTCAATTTCTCAGCTGCAAATCCTCATAGAAAACCCCCCCCCCAAAAAAAAAACGAGCATGTCTCCTGTTACACAAGGCGTCAGGTTTTGTACTGATGTACTGTATGCCTGGGACAGGGACTGGGGAAGGGGAGAGCACAGCGTAGCACACATGCTAAAGGCAGTGGAGGAGCAGGGAGGGAAGAAATGCGGGTGTCTTTAAGGGTGAGCGGAGCTGGACTCCCCTGAGCTGGAGGTATTCCCCTCACATGTCAGAGGCTCCTGCCCGAGTCCTGGACACTGGATATGCTCTTCAGATTTTTACTAACACAATAAAGTCCCTTCACCCGGCTCCTCAGGTTCTAGCTAATCAGCAGTGCACAGAAGCGTGACTGTTCCCCTGGATTTGGGGTGGGGGGCGGGGGTGAGGGCATTGGGACATGGCTAGGGGGTGAAGGGTTGGAGGGAGGGGGGGTAGTAGAAGGGGGGATGGGGGTATTTATGGTTAAAAGCAAAAGGTGTGGAGTCAACCAACTCTCAGGCCCTCATTTTAATCACAGTCAGATGTGGAGAGAGAGAGGGGGGGGGCTGTAGTCTGAGTCTGGGGTCGTTTACTAGGGTCTGGCTCCAGAGCAAAGGGAAAGAAGTGTCCTCTGTTGAAAAGAACAAAGCAGACCAGCAACAAAGCACATGCACAGAGAACGAAAAACCGATACCTAGGCACTCAATATTGAAGAAACTCTGTCAAAAATGGTGAAAGTGGTTTGCCCAGACAGTACCTTTTCGATGAGGCATGCATTGGATTGTGCTTTAATCAACTGAGCGGAGGCCAAATGTGTAGGTGGATGCTGGTCTCGACAAAGGTGTCAAATTAAACAAGTCTGGAATATTCCGCTGGCAGCTAACAAAAGACTAACTCCTTTACAAGCTTTAAAAATAACATGCTACTTCATATTGGGCACACATTCCCTTCTCCTGTCAAATTAAAGTTGTTCCTTTGCAAATGTCAGCCTCGTATTGTGTCAGGCTTTCCCTCTCCCCAGGCTGGTTGTTCGCCACAATAAAATAAACGGTTCAAGATTGAGCACACAATTCACACTAAAGCTATACAATTCGTCACACAAAAAAGTGTATATGAAATGAGAAATGTAAAAGTATTTTGGAATGCTATAATTCCATTGACATCCCCTCTGTGTATGTAGTTTACTCAGGAACTCTTATGTTTCATACAGATATCCAATGATACACACTTGTCGCCTCAAATTAAGATTACTCTGGTAGGTTGATATCCCTGCATAGGGATAGTTCAGAAATGTTTCATGTCATTAATGGTTATTTTGCCTTTAATCATTACAAGTGTCTGAATTTCATTAACATTCCATGATCTCTAGTGGCTACAGCGCTTCTTGTCAGAATGTGGCTTTATTGTGTTCGTTGGTGCAACATCAGTGCGTCCACTTATCAGTACCAACTCCCACCAATCGAAGCTCTGAAGACCTTTAGCGCATTAAAATGCAGACATTTGGGACACATTCAAATGGCACCTTTACAAGCCACTTTATTATGGATGGCCAGAGATTAATGCTGTCTGCCTCTGAAAGGTCAGCAGTGTGACTGTGACGTAGCGGCGGGTTATCTGCTCCAGGAACTGACCTCTAATCAGAACGCTAGCTGTATCTCCTCCAGAGTGGAGCACGGAGGGACGCTCGGACGCTTTCGGCGGACATGGCGAACAGATGTTGTTCTTTTTCCTTTCTCTTTTTCCCCCCTTTTTCTATCCACAGAGTTCTCTCAGAGGCTCCACGCTTCAAACCCCACCAGCAGTTTCCCATGTGCCTTTCCCCCCCTTCCTTCTCGAGGACAGATCAGGTTCAATTAATGGAGGATTCACAGAGAGGCCTCAAAGTCTCCGTGGCAGGAAATTGGAGGATAATCCATCTTTACCTCGCTGCTGTCCTGTCGCTCTGTCTCACACACACACACACACACACACACACAAATTCCATCGCTTCGGACTCCCGCACACTCTCTCACGTTCCATAGCCCTGCTCCTGACAATGTCCCTGACAAGAGGTGACTATCAACTTGCCAGCGTTTGTAAAAGAAAAGGACTTTCTTGTATTGCACAGATTCTATGATGAATTGAAGCCGGATTTGTTTTTGACCTCACTCTGTGTGTGTGTGTGTGTGTGTGTGTGTGTGTGTGTATGTGTGTGTGTGTATGTGTGTGTGTTTGTTAGTGTGTATCTCTGTCTGTGTGTGTATGCTTGTGGACTGTATGTGTGTGTGTGTGTGTTTGAGTGATCGTTGGCATGTAGAAAAGCCATGTTTGTAGGGACAGAGTGTCTCTGCCGCTGGAGGGCTTGAGAGTCTGCTCATTTCATATGGATGAAGTGGACTCTGCGGCGGAGACTTGCCAGCTAGACAGGGGCTCACTGGGGGCCTTGTGCACAATCCCGGTTTGTTGCGTTGATTCATGGGGTGCTCAGCGTACAGGTGCTGCGGTCGAGGAAAAAAATGACGGATGTTTGCGGAACCTATACAATCTTTCAAAAGAAAAAGGATTTGACTGACTGTCAGTGGAAACGTTTTTCTCAAAAACCTCTCTTTCACTCTTGCTCTTCAAAAAAAAAAAAGAAAACCCAAACAAACAACAAAAAACCCAACTCAATGGCATCCACCAAGATGCCAGGGGAACCCAGAGAGAGCTTGTGGGATCGGACTCACTAATCCTGTCGCTCGCAGGCATCGCGGTCCAGGTCTCCACTTTTAATCCTCCCGAAGGTGAACCCTACTCTGTGTAAACAGGGCTAGGAGTCAACACTGGTCTGTGCACTCTCTCCCCCCTCCAGCAATAACATTCCAGCCAACGCTGATGGCTGCCCACCGACAGAAAGAGCTGCCTGTTGGGGAGTCTGAGTGCGGTTCTGGCCTCCATACCAATCTGCTGAATGCTCCCCTCAACCCCAACCACCCACCCACCCCCCCCCCCCCCACCACCACCACACATGTTTCACCGCACCACTCCACCATTCCACCACTCCATCACTCCAACTCTCCGCTCTACCTCTCCACTCCTTCCATCCTCAGACTCCCCCGTTCTGCCACTTCTCAGCGGGGACTCACCTTTACTCAATGTGGCATTCAGGGGAAGAAGAAGCAGTTAAAAGAAAAAACACCACCACCACCACTCCTACACCCCTGCAGACTACACCTTACTCGCTCCACCTCTCTCGCGCTCCCAGGGCGAGTACAGATTGCTGAGATTTGTACCTGTGGGCCCTGGGCCCCAATAGCTGCACCCCCCCCCCCGCTCCTCTCTTGCCCAGAGGAGACCCTTACACCCTCCACTCTCTCTGCGTGAGCTACGGTGGCCGGACGGGTGGATGGGTGGTTTGGTTGTGAGGAGGAAACTCGTGACATTTTCCCCTGAGCGCAGTTAAACTCTCTCATCTGTTTCCCTTTACCTGCGGCGCTCCCGGGCCTCCTCCCAGGCTCAGATGTTGACCCTTGGCCTGCACAGTGATGAGAGGAGGGGGGAGAGGCTTTGAACCGTTGTATGTTTGGGGAGGAGTCCCAGTGTATGTACACGTGTGCGGCTGTGATTGTGTGCGAGTGTGTGTGTGTGTGTGTGTGTGATTGAGTCTTCAAATGTGTATGTGTGTGTGTGTGTGTGTGTGTGTGTGTGTGTGTGTGTGTGTGTGTGTGTGTGTGTGTGTGTGTGTGTGTGTATGTGTGTGTGTGTGTGTGTGTGTGTGTGAGAGAGAGGGAATGTGTCTAACAGATGAATTTCTTCACTGATGGGTTATGACAAGCCTTGGTGTTGCTTGGGCTTTTGCCATGCTCACCTGTCGTGTAGGAGGCCATCTGACCTCTGAAAGGCACAGCAGGAGAATACCACCTTCAGTCATAACACATGAACTGGTTTGCCCATTCACTGATGCCCAGAAGCTCCTCTGTTTTGACTAAGGCACAACTGAAACCCCAGCGTGTTTTGTAAACAGTGTTTAGACTCACGCCTACTCTATTATCGCCAAAAAGAGGTGTGCTGTCGCTGTGAAGCTTGGGATACATATTTTGAATATCTCTCTGACTCTCTTTTGCTCTCTCTCTCTCTCTCTCTCTCTCTCCATCTTCTTTTGCCATTCGTTGCTTTAGGTTCAGGTGAGGTCAGGCACCAGGTGTATGAGTGTAATTCGGACTCTGTGGCCGGACCTCGCAGAGGCAGTTGTGGCGCTGGCGCCAGCAGTGATAGACGCAGCAGGGTTAGCGGTGCCGTCGGCAGCTGTGTGGTTGTGCTGATTGATGGAGTGGACTTAGCGGCGCTATCAGTCCTGTGGATCAGAGTCCAGGGCCTGGTCCATCATAACTCAGAGCAGGACACTTGGGGCTGGAGATTCCAGCGAGGGATAGGAGGGATGGGGAGTCATTACTCGGGTGTCAGCCTCCTGACCCGCTGCCTTGTGCTGTTATTGCTGAGCTACATCAGAGGCTTATGGCTTGGCGGCAAAGTAACTTTATCTTGGGAAGAGCATCAATAGTTTCAAGTAAACACAGCTTTTGCGTATGTGTAAATGAGGATGTCTGTGGATGTGTTTGCCCGTGTGTGTGTGTGTGTGTGTGTGTGTGTGTGGGCATGCGAGAGAGATAGGCAGAGACATTGTGTGTGTGTGTGTGTGTGTGTGTGTGTGTGTGTGTGTGTGTGTGTGCGTGTGTGTGCGTGTGTGTGTGTAAGAGAGAGAGTCTATGAGTGTGACGTACGCGTATGTATTTATGTGTGTAATGTATGTAGTAATGCTTAAGCTCTAATATGAATGTGCTGATGTGCTGGTGCCACCTGTATACTGTACGTGATCACTGGTGACTTTTCATCAGAGCAGCAGCTAGCTGCCATCACTCGTTCAGATGCATTCACTCTGGCTTCCTCTACATGTTACATGCATACTAATGAATGTGTTTAGACTCAACAGTTCATTTAGATTCAGGAACATTTGGAATTGATATAAGTTAATACCACATTACCACCCTTAAGATATGACCCTGTATGTGTGTATGTGTGTACTATTGTATGTGTGCATGTGTGTGTGTGTGTACTGTATGTGTCCACACGTGTGTTTGTGTGTCTGTGCACGTGTATCTAATGTGTAAACACATTCCTGCACGGTGGTGTGTGATAAAAGCAGTGGCTCCTGACAGTTAGTGTATATTAAAAGCGCCCTCCTCCTCCTCCACCTCCTCCTCCTCCTCCTCCTCCTCCTCCTCCTCCTCCTCCTCCTCCACCATGGCCCTGGGGCCTGGTGTGCTTTCTCAATAAAGATAATGAAAGTATTTCAGATGCTGACAGCTGGCGCTCTGCTCCGGTGCCCGCCGCTGTTGGTCTCTATTTAACATGCTCACCCAGGCTCAGCCATCAGTGCTGCTGGGCCACAGGGGCAGAGGTGGGGGGGGGGGGGACGGAGCGGGCAGGCTGTGTCCGTTGTGTCATGAGGGCGGAGAGCGAGGTGAACTGAGAAGGCCGGAGTTCATTTGCGTTTGGAGGGGTGTCTGCCTAAAATTCAGACAGACCCACAGACACACACACACACACTCAGACACACACACACACACCCATGCGAGGAAAGAGCACGCACGTCCGGTGATGTTTGGTGCGACGTATCCCTCACAAACACTTGTCCCAGCGCTCTACCGTCTCCTCCGTCTGTTTTTGCTTTTGGCCATTTTCATTGGTTCGCAGTAATCCAAACCAGCTGCCTCACTGTAAATACAATTAGGCCCATAACTGTTGGCTGTTGACTTTGCCACCGCGGGCTTTCCCACTGAGCGCGAGTAGACCAAGCAACCCGTCCATGACTTCACTGGAGTTGAATGTGCTTCTGTAGTTTAATTTCCCAAGAGGTTTCAGCTGGGTTATAAATCAAGACAAAGGGAATTCTGGGCCACTTGGCACAAACACCTAGGATCAAGTTTGTTAGAGTACTGTAGGTGAAAATGTGGTGTACTGTTTGTTAATTTATCGTTGGGTGTAATAAACAACATGACTTACATAGTTTTGGTGTTTTTCATTTGGAAAAGGGAACAAATAAAAATTTTCTTTAGATCAAACACTTTCCCTTTTCTGATTTCAGATGTAGGTCTACTGTAGCAGCCTCAGTGTGACCCAAATTGTTGGAAGACAGAAACACAGTATTTTACAAGGGTTTGAAAGTGATTTATATCTTGCTCAGTTCAGCACCACCCAACTATGACAGAGCGGTGTTTTATAGCCTGGTGAGTCATAGCAGGGAAATCCTACCATTTCCAATCAATTTGCCTTGTTTAGACAAACGCTCCAATTACGCAAGCGGCTTGTGCTAGGCGCAGTTGCCTCTTTTGAAATAACCTCCTTTTTTACTCCCAGTGTTACAACATGATGTCAGCGAGACTGAAAATGACTTCCCTGTATACACCGGGGCGGTCTGGTGAGGCGCTTGGCGCCGGCCAGCACGGCTCTTCCTCGGCCATTTGAGAGGCAGGAAGAACAGGGACCCTCAGGTACAGGGGGCTGCCTCCAAGGTTCAGGGAACTCCTTTCAGCAAGATGGCCGTCTGCGTTTGATTAGCCTCTCTCTGAGGCCGAGGCCCAGGCGTCCTGTGTGAGTCGACAGAGCAGGGTCGATGGGAAGACGTGTACTCAGAGATCAGGGGATGGCGGGGGGGGGGGGGGGGGGGGTTGGGGAAGAAGGGTTTTCAGGGAGGCCGTCGGAGTCACACAGAGAGCCTCACTGTTTGGCCGGCCTTCAGTCCACCTCGCCGAGCGTGGATCTGCTGGGGTCTATGACAGATGTGCCTGTGGAAT
>NW_027468848.1:21800866-21813366 GCF_046254945.1 Alosa pseudoharengus | reverse complement strand
TTGGACGGAGACCATTGCCTAAATAAACACCAGCGACGTGAGCTGCTCCTGGCTGCCTCCTGTTATAGCACTTTGTCCAGTGCCTATTTAAGGAGTTTGAAGGAAAGGGCTCGATTCACTTTAGGTTCCTTATTTTCGCGTCCTCAATATTAATCTATCGGGTCCTGCTACAATAATGTCTTTATAAGGGTACTTTTAGGGATTTCATGGCAACCTCCACCCCCCTATCTCATGTCAACGGGATCTTCAGTGAATCTGGCATCAACACCAGACCAGTGCTGCATCAGCACCGCATCAGCACCAGATCCGGGCCAGATCCAGGTCACATCTGTTTCCGTGGCAGCCGTTCTCTAGGACTGACTAACATTTTGTCCAGTGCATGAGAGTAAAACAGCTCTGTTTTTCTTTCTCTAGCCACAAAAAGCTCATTTTTTATGTATCTATCTCTGTTATATTTAGAGGGTATCCTGTTCTCCTTATTGGCGTGTGGAAAGAATCTAAAATTGAGTCCTTATTTGTCTGCCCAGGACAAAGGCTTTCTGTTTTACTTTTAATGCACCCGGGTGCATTCCTTTACTTTTGCATTTCTCAGAACACATCGTAAATGTCTCACCCTTTTTGAGTTTCCCTTTCGTCCGTGTCTTCACAGGCAACAGAAGAGCCATACTAATCATTCAATTCTTTTCTTGGCCACAATGTCTTAAACTTTTTTTTTTTTTCTTTTTACTTTGCATCCTATTTTGAAAAAGCATCTTCTGAGAAGGGCAGTGCAAAACAACTCCGTCCATCCGTCCGAGAACACACAGAAACTCGTTTTCCCCAGAAAATCTCCCCAAAAGATTCCCCTGGCTTTTCTGTCCTATTGTGTCCTCTCCATGGCCTCCTCTCTCCCCTGATTTTGGATTAAATGGATTAGGCTTTAGTGAAACCACACTGCTTCTGAATGACTTACTTCAATGATAAGCCCATCCCCACCCACCCACCCACCGGGTGCTTTCACAACTAACACACACCATCAACCAGAGCACAAGGCGGTGGGACTACCTAATTCCCATTCAAACGCTTATACTGCATTCACATGCAAATCCACTGCCGTGATGGACAACACTGCTCAGTGGCCTTTCTCTAAACACCTAGCCCCAGTGGGGAACAGGGTTTGGGGTGGGAGAAGCAAAGCTGTGTGGTCCACAAAAAACAGACCAAAAAAACCCCCAAGACCCAACTTTCTTTCATTCTTGAAGAATATCCACAGCACATTCGTCTGTCTTTGTAAGGCCTGATGCTGGGCAAGCTCCTGTTGTCATGGAGTGTAGGGAGTCGGGCTCAGAGCCCCTGACATGTGGGAGTAGATGTGCATATGTCAGTGATAAAGACAGCCTTGTGTGTGTGTGTGTGTGTGTGTGTGTGTGTGTGTGTGTGTGTGTGTGTGTGTGTGTGTGTGTGTGTGTGTGTGTGTGTGTGTGTGTGTTTGTGGTGTGTGTGTGTGTTTGTGTGTTTGTGGTGTGTGGTGGTGGTGGTGTGTGTGTGTGTGTGTGTGTGTGTGTGTGTGTGTGTGTTTGTGGTGTGTGGTGGTGGTGTGTGTGTGTGTGTGTGTGAGTGTGGTCTTGACCATGTGCTTGCTGCTCCTTATTTAAACATGTGCATGTGGCCACCAGTTCTAAAGTGAGGGAGCAATTAAGGCGAGAATGACTAAGTGTCAGCCTGGATGAATTGAGGACCCATATGACTGTCCATAACAGCAGCTTGTGTGTCTGTGTGTGTGTGTGTGTGTGTGTGTGTGTGTGTGTGTGTGTGTGTGTGTGTGTGTGTGTGTGTGTGTGTGTGTGTGTGTGTGTGCTTGTGTGTGCGTGCGTATGTGTGTGTGTGTGTGTGCGTGTCCATGCACACACTTAAAGGGATCAGGAAAGGCAGTAGGGGCCAGATCGTGACACAGCTAATGGTATTTAAATGTGATAGACATCTCTCCATAATCGGCGTGTACTCTTCTAATGCATTCTTATCTTATTGAATCATGCTGTCGACAAATGGCACATTGTTCAAAGCGGGGGGGGGGATTTCTGTTGGCCTAGCCTGTACCCAATCCTATAGGAGCGCAACTTTCCTCTTGTCAGATGATCCTGTGGAAGGTTGGGATTACATAATTACACGACAATACTCTTAGCTAGTTAGGATGTGCTTTAGATCAGGGGTTCCCAAACTTTTCCACAACAAGGCCCCCCAAATACCACTAGGTTTTGGCCAAGGACCCCCTTGATGTGTTATTAAACCTATCGATAATACTACGGCAAATGTAAAAATACATTAAAGGCCGTGTTGCAGGTTAACCACCACTGTTGATTAATGGGTACATAAAGCACTCAATATATGTATATCATTTTAAAAAATGTCTTCAAATGGGGTTAAATGCCACTTTTTGTCATTTTTAGTATTAGCGGGGTTTTTTTAACGCAATTCGGTGATGACGTCACGTTGGGGACTACATGATCTGCACTTCATTCATTTCAATGCATTCCAATGGATTACACTTTCAACATAAAGTTTGTATATTTACACTTCAAATTTCGTCATAGCATTTATATCACAGCTACCCTATGATCTACCAATGGTAATAACGTTGCCTGATATCAATGTAGTAATTATTTCCGAATTTCGGGAGGTCTTGTTTTGGAGGGTATGTTTTACATTCATTCCTATGGGAAACGGTCGCGGTTCACTTTCAACATAAAGTTTGTATATTTACACTTCGAATTTCGTTACAGCATTTATATGACAACTACCCTATGGTCTAAGAAAGATAACAATGTCTTCCGATTTTATTGATGTGTTTAATGCAATTTTATGAATTTGAGAAGTCTCGTTCTGAGGCTACATAATGCGCCTATTCAGTTCAATGCTTATAACGTTATGACACTTTTTTTCTTTAGCCTAAGTTACTGTCAGTGAACAGCACTGAGTGAAAGTCAACATTTTCTTTATATCTAGTGATAGTGATCATGTCGTTAGTTCAGATCATAAACTGTAAAAAATACAGATAAGTAAGGTTAAGGTAAGGTTCAGATAAGTAGGCTACCGGGTAAACTTAGTCAGAAGATCAGAATATAAAGCATCATGATAGCTAGGGCTAACTTTCCAGTCCACCTGTGAGCCACCCCTGTTGTTGCAAATTAGGCTGATCGTGTCTTCAGCATGACACGATCACCGCCGATTAAGCTGATCGTGTCTTCAGCATGAATATTTTCGATAACTACTCCTCGTGATTGATTGTCATTGACATCGTCAGGGTACGGCTTACCAAAGAGGGAGATACTAAGGGCAAGTCACAGTTGGCAGGTGCTTGTGTGGGCTGTGCCGTCCCGATGGAAACTGCGGTGGAGAGCTGCTGTAACGCTAGGGAAGCGAGTGCATTTTGGCTGCTTGTCGAGGAGCTCACCCCGCGACCAGCAGATGACATGATCTATCTAGCTATCTATCTATCTGTCTATATATCTATCTAGGCTATCTATATCTATTTATCTATAATCTGCACTATCTACTGCTGAACACTCCCTTACTCCTCTCTCGTTACTCTCAAGGGTCTCCAGGTGGGCTTTGGTCTGTAGCCTCCCCAAGGTGACGTAATGCAATGCATTGTGGGGGAAAGGAGAATCACTTCAAACAGCTGTGAAATAGTACCTGCTTTTTCATATTATATTCTGTTTTGTGATACCCAACAACATCAAATACAATGGATAACAGTTTAAATGTTTATTACCAACAAGCAAATTGTGCAAATTCGTTGGAAAATAAACCCTGCAACACGGCCTTTAACCTAATCCTACAGTAATAATTATTTTGGCCACAAGCATTTCGCGATGGAGCATACAGTGTGTAAAAATTGCATTTGGGGCTTTCTGCTATATGAGAGCTATCACTCTACTATTATTCCCAGTCATTATCATGGAAAATATAATGTTCAGATATGCGACAAATTATTATAATGCCATTGTATAACAGCCCTCATAGTAATAGGTATATTTTAATTTTTTCAAATGTATTTATTTATTGCTTTTATTTTTCCTTCCAACTTGCTGAGGCCCCCCTGGCACCCCCTCGCGGCCCCCCAGGGGGCCCCGGCCCCCACTTTGAAAACCACTGCTTTGGATTATCTCTTTGCCTTTGTTGTTTACGACATCAAGTTTTGTGAAGATATACAGATGATAATTGCTTGAAATGTTAATGGGTGTATAGAAAATAAGAAATCCAAGTGTTATGTGAGTCATATGGCATTTAACTTTAGTTATTTGACACCCTCTCCATTGTGACACACTATTAGATATCGTTTATGTCACAACACACATCTATTTGGTTGCGTCTTGGCAAAGTTCCAACCCCTGTGAGAGAAATTGTAAGACTTTACTTCTAGAACAACCCCCTGTTTGTTTTGTCTTCTCTTGAAACATCTATTTATCTTGTTGGAGCGTTAAGATCTCCTGCTCGTTTTTTTCATTGGGTGGTAATAGAGCGTTGCAGTTACCCGGGCAGGGGCGGAGGGGCATGTGAAAGCATCCATTCAGATGCTGCACATGGATACTTCCCAAGACAAGCCCAACAAGACGGCTGTTTGCTGTGGTTCAACAAAGATTCCTGTCATAATTCAGGCCGTTTATCTAGCCAAGCATCGTGGCAAATGCAATGTAGACAAACTAGACACTGCGATAGCTGCCTAATTCAGCTAAACTCACGTAATGCTCAGGTGGAGTGGAGGGGAAAGAAAAAACATGTTGTCTGCCGGCCTGTCCCTCGTCCTACAGTCTACCTTTGACCGTGGAGCTCTTTCCTGCCAGCAGACGCCCCTCATCAGCACGGATTAAGGTTAACAGAGTTTCTTTTTAATGCACCCCCCCCCCCCACCCCCACACACACACACACGCACAGCCGTACAGATTCCTTAAGACCCCATAATGAGGAGATTGAGTTACTTATTTCTGACGGACTTGTGACTTACGTTGCGACTGATTCCCTCAGCTGACGTCTTTCTCCTCGGTGTCTTGTGTTTTGCATTTGTCCATTTGTGTCCATCCACAGACGGAAATTAAGTGTGTTGAGTTTGACGATAGGTGTGGTCGTCATCTACTGACATTATCCTCATTACATGCAAGCACCGTGTGTTCAGCAAGGCAATTAAAGCCCCACACTGAACATGCTTGTGGAGCACCGTCATTCAGGCTGGACAGATATTTGGCGTTTTAGGGAGGGCGCCGTCTATTAATCATAGCCAGCCGATTGACTTAACGTATAATGCCGAAACACGTTACAACAACAACAAACACAAAAAAATCAATTTCCTGGCTCGCTGGCACGAGCGTGCATTTGTCATTAAGAGAACTGCAGACACTGCATGGTGCCAACAAGCTGACAAACGCCCCTCTCGGAGCCAAATGACTAATACCTGGGCGGCATCTCGATCAAACCTCTCCAAGGAGTTGAGCCGTTCTGTAATGACTACAGAGCTCTGTCTTTCTCTGTAAGTTATGGAAATCCTGCTCCCTGTTTTAGGTCTATAGGTATAATCACAGGACTCGGTAAAAAGCCTTTGATTCAGATCATTGCTGCTAGATGAGGCTTAGAGATTAGAGTTCATTGTGAAATTTGTGTTATTATGTGTGAGGACAGGCTAAGAGGAGTAGACAGTCCTGCCCACCATCAGGTTTCATTCCTGGGTGGTCTGCATTCCTCCTAGCGATGCAACGCTACACCACTATAAAAGCAATACCTACTTCGACTGTTCTGTAAAATAGGCTTTTCTGCAGGTCCTGGTGCGGATGTAGAAGAAAACATGAAACTAGAAGTATATCAAGTGGCAGACTGTGATTATGCATAAGCAACACAAATTGATCATCATGAGGAAGTGTTTTCATTGGAGTAACTGAGGACATAGCACAATGATGCGTTTCATTTCCGTGTCCATTTTTGTTTGTATGAACAAGTCATTGTAGTTACCCAGCCTCCTATTTGCCTGAAGCTCTGAAGGTAGTTTGAATTATGGTCTTGTGGTATAGTAGTCATGTGTGATGTTGAAATTAATCGAGTTTGACTGGTTTCATCACTGCTCAGTGCCAAACCAGGCTGATTTTAATGTTGACACATTTCCATTTTGTATTTTTTTTCTGGAGAGGAAATTAATGTTTGAATGAAAGCTTTGGATCATTGAACTCTGCTCGGAAGGGAATACAGGGCTCTCGCCTTTCAGATGGTCAACTAGTTAGAGATGAGTGAATCTCTTTCCAGAGAAGCTAAATGTGGATGGTGTATGGCTCCAACAAGGCAGCTGTGTGAGTGAGCATGACATCTTTATTATGATAATTTACATGTGAGAGCTATTACAGGACAACATTTATTTGAGACTTACGAGGAAACACTGGCAACCAATGAGGCGAAATACTGTCAGCAAGATTTAACTTGAGAGATTGGAGGAGTCAGTATGATGATGATTTTGTATGAACTCTCAAGACATAATTGCATCCATCTGATTGCTCAACTTTGAGATTTTGCCACTTTTTTCCACAGAATCTGCTTCAACATAGGAATTTCATAGTACTTGATCCTGATGTAAGGAGTTTATCTTTTTTTTTTTTTCGAAGAGAAATGTGTTCACCTGTGAGCTTCAAAGCCTTCTCAAGATACCAACCAGCCCTGTAAGGGCGAAAAAATATTTGTCTGGAAAAAATTGCGTAAGGGAATTTCTAAGACTTTTCAGCCCCTATTTTTAGCAGCATTTAATTTTCCTTAAAAAAATTGACATTGAAGTCGTCCAACACAGGTAGTAAATGCTCCGAGGACTTTTTCAAGGCGTTGGCCATCAAAACACCACAAGAACTGGGCTCCAACCGTAAATTCAGGGGTGTAATATTTAGGATTAATTGGTGTGGTTTTAAAACACTCTATTAATCTGCTGGACGACAGGATACATGGCTTTGGGCAGTGGGAAAGGAGCTGCAGGCTCTTTATGAGAGCTTGTCAGACGCAGTGTTCTTAACTCAGAGCGATTGATATTCTTGGAAAAGCGGTTTTCGGTGCTTTAGTTTAAGGTAAATTTCATTCATCCATATGAACTTTCAGCGCTGCGTGTTTGTTCTGGACGGTGCAGTGTTTATCTCGATGAGACTCGATCTCCATGTTCAGACTCTGAAAGCACACCCTACCTCTTCACAAACAAAGAAGATACAATGCATAACGTTCCCCCTCCCTTTGCATTGGCTGTTAAAATAACCGTATGCTTTAATTGGCCACTCAATCCTTATTTTGTATAGACTTACTTGTTCTCAGGTCACCTCAAGGGTACAGGCCCTTAAGTTGACGTTGTGGAGGTTTGTATATCTTATCACTCATGTGATGCAGTGTCTGGGGCTCCCAGCCCCAGCGCATGGGAGGAAGTTATCTTTGTTCATCTCCAGGAAGCGATAGGCGTAATCCTCATCGCAGCGAGGATATTTGCAAGCTAATCCACCCTCCAGCGAGTGTGCAAGGGTGTGTGCACACACAAGGGCAGAACGATTGGATAACCCAGGGGGGCAGCACACCACCAACTCAGATGGTCAAACAACTGCAATGTTTATAGCGAAGGAAAGGCGATCTACTCCAATGCCTAACTAAAAGGTCTGTATGTCGAGCTGGTTACACACTGCCTTCCTGTATCCAACAGCCTATGACAGCCCAGGAAAAGCTAGTCCTGAAAGACACGCTCTGTCCTCCTGTGTCACAGACCATAGAGGAAGAGAGGGGTCAAAGGTCATCTTTGAGGTCATGGTGTGTTCTTATGTTTCACCTCCGACATCCATGCCTGTTTTTTTTTCAAAGAGGGGTGCCTCCTGGTGAAGGCATTGAGTGGCAGAGTGGTGAAATAGGAAATTAAAACTCATGTTTTCTGGTAGCCCCGTACGATACAGATCTTAATAGCTTGTCACTGGAGCTGGTGGGACCTCGGTGGCTGGACGTACGTTGTTGCGTTGGGTGAAAGGGGGGGGGGGGGGGGGGTCGGCTCCCTTTTGGACATTCGAGAGATCGGGTGAACTTTTGGACCCCGACAGTGATGGCTCTATATTTGGGAGGTGAACCGCGGCTGATGACCTGTGCGGTGACCTCAACACCTGCTCCCGGACAAGAATTCTGTTCCCGTATTGTGCCTGGGGTGGGAGATATGCGGCAGATATCATCTAATTTCCCTTGTCTCTGCCCCGTGTTTCCCTCGCTCTTATCCTCGGCTGCGGCTTTGAACTAATTGTTGCCGTTTCTCAGAAAGTACGGAAAACAAGATGTCGGAATATCTCCCAGGCTTAGTGTGGCCAGATAGACATCTGGTCAAACGTAACTGCCTCATTCCACCCCTGATTTGGAGTCTCACTGATAGCTACGCAAGGAATGTTTGCAGCTTCTAAGGGCTTTATGGGTTTCTCTTTTTAGCCAATCGACAAACATGCCACACCTATCGGAACTATTTAACATGCCTGTCAAAACGGTGTTTTTTAAGAAATACATTTGAAGATTTCCCCTTCTCTTCTCCTTATGTCAAGTGCACACACACACACACACACACACACACACACACACACACACACACACACACACACACACACACACACACACTCTCTCTCTCTCTCTCTCTCTCTCACTCACTCACACACACACACACACACACACACACACACACACACACACACACACACACACACACTCTAATACTATCTGTATCAATTTGTCAAATTACATAAACATAGTACATTCTGCAAACATGGACTACTAATCTACTTTAGCTTTTTTCAGCTCTAGTGCAGTAGCACACAGGTTCTCTTGCTCTCTTTCTTTCTCTCTCCCTCCCTCTCTCTCTCCCTCCCTCCATCTCCCCCTCCACTCCATTCTTTCTTCCTTTTTGTTTCATTCTTCCCCCTCTCCTCTAATTGGCACCTCATTTTTGGGCTTCCTAATTGGTGCGGGAAGACAGGTGGCGCCACTCTGTTGTGATAATCCTTGTTAGCACAGTCTGTGTAATGTCTTTGTTTACGCTGCGTGAATGTAGAAGCGGGTGCATGAACTCCTGACGCTGTTCCTTGCCGCGCAACTCACCCATGGTGAACCCTGACGCCTCCCCCCCACGCCCCCCGACACCCTTCCAGCAACCCCTTGCCCGTACGCCCCCCCCAAAAAAAAAAAAAAAACACAGCCAAATCTCTTGCCCGACTCACCCCCCCCCCCCACCCCACATTTCTACCCCACAGTGTACTTCTCACTCCCCCCTGCTGAACACGGACCAGACCACAGCCAACATGTCCCTCCTCCTTCTCTCCCCTCTCTCCCTCTCTCTCTCTCTTCTCCCTCTCCCCACCGCACCCCTCCTTTTTCCCTTCTGAGCGAACATGCTGACTGCTTTGTTGTTGTTGTTGTCTTTTTCTTTTTTTTTCTGAATGGGGAGACAAGCTGCTAGTTAGATTGTCAGACGATTGCAGTTATGAAGGGCCCCTTTGTGTCCAGGCCAGGGGACATGCCAGAGCCCCTGTCCGTGCTGGCACTGAAGTCCCCTGGCCTCAGCGAGCAACAATCATTACACCGCAAATCACAGCCTTCCCTCTCGCACATTTCATATGAACCGCCTGCAAAACAGGCCAACGGGCCTCCAGTCGCTAACACGTCTCAGTCACCGGCGCATTTACTGTACTACACGCTCACTCGCTCGGCTGTGAAACGAAGCAGCTTACGAGGTTTATAGGATTACAAAGTTGGCGCTTCAATAGCATATCTCGACGATCTGTTAGTTGTTTTTGCTACAGTTTGTGGCATTGATTTTATGAATTGACAGTTTTCTCATTAAGCCTGTTTGAGGTATCCTGTGCTAATCAGGGTGTTGGATGTGGCTTTGATGCACTACTGGGGAGGTATGTTGGGGGGGGGGGGTGTTTTGGCGTGAAGCAAACTTGAGTGCCTGAATGGCCGTGTCTCTAAACGCGACGTCGGGGTGTCGTAATCAGAGGGGGCGCATTCACACTAATGCGCTCAGGCAGGTGTGGGGGTTACGGAGGGTTTGTAGGTCACCACTCTGACCCCCGGTGTCAGGCCCGGCCTGCTTGGCCGTCAACATACTCCTCAATTAAAAGCCCTTGGTTAATGGCACCCGTCATGCCAAAGTATCCATCTTTCTCTCTCTCTCTCTCTCTCTCTCTCACTTTCTGGTCAGTTGGAATCTCTCCTCTTTTCTTCCACTGTTCTTTTCTTCCCTCTGTCCTCCCCTCTGTAGCTATTTGCCATCTGTGTTTGTATCTGTCTCTCCCAATCAGTGGGGTCCCTGTATTTCTCTGACCTTCTCTTTCGTGCCTGTTTTTCCACGGCTTTCTTTTCTTTTGTCATGGGAGTGATGAATGAATACTGATACTACTGTAAGTCTGTTATTAGACGTGCTGTGGTTTATAAAAGATCTTTGAAACTCAGGCACCAATTTGCGGCGGCTTTCATGACTGGACACAAAATGACCCCACATAGCAGAGCTATGGCTGTAGCCTGGCCGTTAGCTGGGATTTACTGTAATGTATCGCCCTATTTTCATATTCTCACTTTGTTGCGCTTGACCATAAGAAGCTATGCACTGCGCTACACTGATGCAGGCTCTTCTAGCCCCAGCTGTGGGTGTTTAGCCACATTAGCGTTTTATGGTTTTATTTGTTTGTGTGCAGTTTGGTCGGCCTCATTTGTGTCTTGGCCACAGTAGTGTCCAGCAGCTTGAGCAGGCGTGAGAGCAGTTAGCGGGAAGAAGCCCTTGAGTCATTAAGAGTTACGACCGAAGACACAAGCTGTGAACAATTTGATGTCCGTTCATTTGTGAGGCAATCACGTAGGCGGGGACCTTTGATTTGTGTTTGTCTTGAACAAAGTAAATACAAACAAAAACGTTTATTAGAAGAATAAACACCATGTCGAGTATAGTCTCAGCTCTGTCTTTAATAATTAATGCGTCCGCATGGCAAATTCATGTTGTGATTCTAGTTATACAGACGTTTAATTTCAGCTGCCAGTGTGTATACATTCCTTCCCTCCATATGTTCCCCTGATTTGTCCCAATTTGCCGAAGGCCCCCTCTCGCTGGCCGCTGTTTGTTTTCTCTGTGGCGTGACAGGACTTTGATGGGGCACGTCCAGCCGGCAGCGTTTAGCGCTCAGAGCCGAGGTGCTGGGAAAGAGACTTGCCTTTTCCTCTGCACTTCCTTTGTCTCCCCTTTCTTCTAGTGTGTGAGGGGGGCCCTGGTCCAGGCTGTAGGATGAAACCCAAACAAAACAGCCTTCTCTCAGACCTCTCTGAACTTCTCTCTAACTGTCTCTCTCTCTCTCTCTCTTCCTCTCTTTCGCTCTCGGTGGCCTGTGAGGAGGCCGCTGGCCCCTTGATTGCCCCCCGATGGCACCTCTTTACCCTCCTTGCCCCAGAGCCTCAAATCACCTGACCCTTGGTCACCTAGCCCCGAGCCTTGTGCTTGATGGGGCTGAAAGGGATTAACTCCTGGCCTCCCGGAGAAGAAAGCTATGCCTTCATCCAGTCTCCTCAGTGGCTTTGGTGGGCTTTCTCTCTTTCTTTCCCCCCCCCCCTCTCTCTCCCTTTCTCCCTCTCTCTCTCTGTCTGGGGTATGTACTGCAATTAAGTCGAAGGGGAGAATTTCAAAGAGAATGGAAGAAGGGAATAGAGATGAGAGTAACAGAGATGGAAAGACAGAGAGAGAGAGAGCGGGGGGGGGGGGGGGTTCTGTGCATTTCTTCTGTCCCTCGTTTTTACGGATGGAATTTGGAGTTGTTGGGGGGTGTTCAAGGGTCAATTTCTGCTCCAGCGTGGTCAAGTTTGGTTAAGTGGAAAGGTCACGTGGGTTACAGCTAGGTGCGAGGGGCAGAGGTGATCCTCTAAATCTGCCCTCCCTCACACCGTGGACACCCCAGGGGGCACAGGATACCGTCCGCCTGCCCCTCCACCGCCCAACAGAGCCTCAGGCTGTCCGCTCATTCTGCCCCTTTGGGACCTCATTGTCCACCACAGGAGAGCTGGACGCTCCACATTCATTGGGACCCCACTTTCCGTGTCTTTCTTAAACAAGGCCGGACGATGCGGAGGTAAGAGTGGTAATTAGCCAAGCTACAGCTGGAGGATGGTGGCGGTGGCTGAGGGGAGTTAACAAAGTGAGCCTTTTTCTCCCATTCTTGGGAAAAGGTCTTGCCAGTCCAATTCTTGATAAAAAAAAAACAAGAAAGAAAAACACAGCACCTCACACAGAAGATATACAACTAGTCATCAGTCCTGGCGGTGTTTGGTGCACTTTGAGGACATTGGTGCTTTAGTTTTTTCTTTGTAGCTGTGTATGCTGGAATGTCATTTTCCCACTGTAATGTCCAAGCACTGGGGAAGCATTGAGCGTGGGTTCATTTCTGACTGTCTCGGGCCATTTGTGTTTTAACGCTCTGTCCTCCTGTGGGGCCTCCCAGCGTGTGGGAGAGCCATTA
>NW_027468848.1:21783366-21795866 GCF_046254945.1 Alosa pseudoharengus | reverse complement strand
CTAGGTGACAAAAAAAATGTTTTGTTCTATTTGGAAAAAAGAAATGAGAATCCAATTTCTTTTTAAACAAATATGTAGTGGCAAAAACTTTGTTTGTTTGTCTCTATGATACTTCTAATTGTTCGTCTCACCACTTCTAGGGAATACCGGTGCTTGGGTTTCTTAACACATAAAAAGATTGTCCGACAAAACGTTGTCCGTGAACTGATGGTATTTATTTGTTAAACAAATGAAAAAGAACTTAAAACATAAAGTATAGTCTCTATTGTCTGATTGAGCTGAGCTGAGCTGAGCTGAGTTTATTCCGCGTGTTCGCGTTGCTCCTGTCACGCTCACGTTGAGTTGATGTTGACGCAGTTGACGGTCAATGATAGTTGGCTCAAGCACCGGAACCCCTCCTGTGGCCTTGGCTTGACACCTCTTTTATCGTTGCACCCCCATTACCACTAGAGGGTAACCATTAAAACGTTCTAAATCAAATGTTGAAGGGAAATGAAATTAATAATTATTTATACATTAACTAAAACTGAAAATATGAATATGGCTCCTACAAAATAAAAGCCACAAACACAGTAGCTGTATCACTTGTACTGTGGACATGCCATCCTCTTTCCTGAGGGAGTGATAATGGCACTGTTGTCACCCCCCCCCCCCCCACCCCCCGTCCTGCCCTCACGCTCTGGCCCCTAACCCACCGTCACCCCCACCCTCTATACCGTGCCATACCATGCCCCGTATGTGTGCCCGTGCCCCCTCGCCTACCCCCCCTGGGTGGGCCTGGATTTTGTGGAGGACAGAGGTGGCTGGTGGGTGATTGTGTGTGTGTGTGTGTGTGTGTGTGTGTGTGTGTGTATGTGTGTATGTGTGTGTGTGTGTGTGTGTGAGAGAGAGAGAGAAAGAGAGAGAGACAGAGAGAAAGAGTGTGAGTGTGATGTGTGGAATAAGGGCCATGCCGGTGGCAGAGGGCCAGGCAGGGCAACAGGGATCAGCTGCTGCTTTGTTGTCTTATCCACAAGGTGTCTAGGGAGAGAGGGGGCTGGCCCTGCTACACAGGCGGCACTGTGTGTGTGCGTGCGTGCGTGTGTGTGTGTGTGTGTGTGAAAGAGAGAGAGAGAGAGAGAGAGCGAGCGCGAGTGAGCAACTCAATAACTCCCTCTCTCCTCCCCCTTTCTTTCTCTCTCTCTCTCACCCCTCTCTCTCTCTCCCTCCCTCCCTCTCTCTCTCTCTCTTTCCCTCTCTCCCTGTCTCTCCTATGCAGCTGGGCAGTCAGTGTCGGAGCGGCAGTGATTCAGGCTGCTGTGTGTTTTGTGTGGTGTGGAGTTTCTCACACCGCGGAGAAGAGACAGTTTCTCTCACTGACACACACACACACACACACTCGCAGACGCAGAAACACACACACACTCTCAGAGGCTTTTGAGCACAGCGCGTGGAGGCCGGAGCCTCAGGGATTTACCTCATCTTTCGTCCGGCCAGTGGACGCACAGACAGACAGATAGACGAACAGACGGAGTGATGGACAGACGGTTAGAGATGGGACCGCGGTGGGACGGCGCGTGGCGGACTCCTCTGCTGCTGTTGGGACTGACCGCTCTCCTCTCTCAGGCTCAGGGTGAGTACTGCGCACTTGCCCTCTTTCAGCGCGAAATCACAGTCAGTCTGCCCATGTGTTGTGAGCGGGAATTATGTTGCTTTGCGACAGCGTTTGTCAAAGTGTTGTGTGAGAGGGGTACAAGTGGCACAAACTTTCACGGCGGATGTCGAACTGCCTAGAGGAGCTGTATCAGTTCTGAGTTCTGAGCCTGACAGTTGCATAAAAGTAGGAAAGTATTAAAGCTGTTCTTGTAGCTTGTTACTTGTCCAGATGGAAACATAGGTCGGATGCATTTTGTTTGGTGTATCTGCTTCCCAGATATTACGTAACTTGTACTATGAAAGATCTAATGTAGCGGGATAGCAACAGGTTTTTTATATTCAACTTTCCAGCATGATGTTTAACTGGTGCACAGTACATGCAGATTATGCTGTATCCCTACTTTTCCTTAGAAAAGTTTTCTTTCACGAGATCACTTTAAATTGACAGTTTTTATTTTTGAGCATAGAAATGGTATATTAAATTCTATAGAATTGACCAAAATATAAACACACCATTCATTGATTCTTTCTTCTGCTTCTTAATTTTCTATTTCATATATCGTATATTGATTGACTGTATTAGTATTCAGTGTTTTTTCCATTTAAAATGGCGAGAGAGAGAGCTGGAGATGTTTTGCTGCTGGAGAGGTCTGCTTGTGTTTTGCTCATTGGGATGTCAGTTGGGGCGTAGCCGCCACTTGCTGTGTTCCTCTCTGCCTCTCCAATGGGGGGCGGCCCGCTGAGCTCCCATGAGCTGGTTGGGTTGGGAGGGGGCTGGAGGATTTGGCCATTCAGCTGTCTGACACTTGTTTGACACACAGTTGGACTTCCAGCTAAGAAATCACTCAAGCTCGTAGCTCCAGGGCACTGGTGGAGGTGCGCTCACACACATGCACACACACACACGCGCGCACACACACACACACACACACACACACACACACACACACACACACACACACACACACACACACACACACACACACACACACATACACACACAGTAGCACAAATACACACACAAACACAAACATAGAGCAAAACACACGCAAGACACACACACACATACACACACAGTAGCACAAATACACACACACACACACACAAACATAGAGCAAAACACACGCAAGACACACATACACATACACACACACACACACACACACACACACACACACACACACACACACACACACGTACAAAGAAATTTGGCCCACTCTGCTCCCACACACAGGCGCACAGCTGTGCGTTTAACACTGCTTGGGCCGGCTCAGCATGGCCCGGGGTTAACGGGGATGGCCCGCCACCACAGCGCATCAAAGCCGGTCTATCTTAGGCCAGCTTAGGCTATCTTTATGCAGAGAGAGGGAGAGACCTCCCTGGGTCCTATTCACAGGAGCTGTCTTTCAGAGGGCTGCCCTCTGCTTCCAGGGTTTTTAAATCAAATTTAGCGCTGATAAAACATCTCTATGGGTGCCCGAATTGTACATGTCTATCTCGCAGCAGCTGTTACATAAGCACTTGTTTACTTTTTCCGGCCTCCTCATCCAGAAAAGTTTGTTTTCTTTTGCATCAGCAAAGCAGCGTGAAGAACCCACCGTGTACTACTGCTGGTCTTTACAGTATATAGACTGTAAATATTTCTGAAAACAGCCTTGTAGTGCAATGTTTTTGTCTATTAGAATCTCAGAGTATGACCTCCTCAGATTAAAATGAGTAAGTGAATGCATAATTGTTCATAATTGTTTACTTAACACAAGAATTTGTCCATGACGCCACAATTTATTTTAGGTAAGGACTCCAGGATAAAATCAAATCAGCGCAAACATCTCACAGCGTGGTGCCAAATAGTTTTTTTTGTCCTCATTCGAAATTGTAAAGAGCATTAGGGATTTGAAAGCATTTGCAATAAACACAGCCTCATGACAACTACTAATTAAAACACTTCATATTCACAGTCAGTGATTTAGCTTCTTAATTAATAAGAAAGACAACATGCACTTTTATAATTACACTTAACAAACATACAGTATGAAAGACTTAGTCACATAGTATCCTGTATATTTTGTGCAATAAAGAATTTTGTCTTTAAAGACTTCCACCTTTATGTAGGTGATAAACTTTAACTTCTTAATACCGTTGATTTTGTAACAGTTTAAAAGAGCCTCCAGCCAGACTCCAGTGTCTCGAGCAGCATCAGTCTGTGTTTGGACTTTTGCACGGAGAGCACCTGTCTCTCAGGCAGTCTGTTAATTACTGAAAATACCAACATTAGTGCACCACCTGCAGGTTAAACAGGAGGGAAATCAGCAAGCTACTCATATGAATATTGTATGTGGGGCCTGAGAGGCTTTGGCTTGCAGACGGATCTGCAAGCTGTACTGTGGAAGACCTGGTTGTGCATGGATGGCCGTTTGAGTGGAATGGATTGGTGTAGTTGTCGATAATCAGCGAGCACTCAGCTGTGTCTGAGAAGCTGCTTGATTTTCACAGTGCGTTTGGTTTGGTTGGCGTTGTGTCAACATTTGTATCAGACTGAAGGTTTCAGCAATCAGAACATCTCCTCTTATGAAATGTTTTTTTATGCAGCATGTAATCTCGACGAGGAGACAGAGACAATGGTATGTTTAAAAAACTGAATTTGATTTGACCCAAACCACACATCCACTATCAGGGAATTTGCCATATTAAATAACTATCTTTGTTATGTCTTACAGCTGAGGCATGCAGGTTAAGGAAGTTCATAAGTTTGCATGAGCTTTTATGGAGCTATTGTCCAGGGGCCGTATTCACTTTTAGCCTTAAAATTCTTTGTGAATACGGCCCCAGATCTAGACATAGCTCATAGACGCTCAGGGGCCGTATTCACAAAGCCTTTTATCTTACCACTAGGAGTACTCCTAAATCGCACTAAAAGATTTTAGCTAGGAGTTTTCTCTTAGAAGTTATTCACAAAGCCTTTCAGACCTACTCTTAGTAAGGAAAAATGACAACTCCTAAACTAAGAGTGAGTCTTCGTTGCTATGGATGACGTCATTACTCATGCACGAGCTTGACTGAAGTGACCACCTTGATTGGCTGATGATTGTAACGCGGGAATAATTCCAAACACCTCCCTTACGATGATGAGTGACAGGTGACAGGTCTGAGAATGCGTGCGCTACACAAGTAGTGCAAAGGACGGAAGATGATGCCTAAAGAGTAAGGCAAAACAAATAGCCTAGTAGCCTAATGAAACATAGGCCTACGGATTGATGCAGCTAGGCTATCTTTGCAACATTATTAAATTAATCTGTCACCATATGCCTACGTTTGCAAAGAGAACATTTTAATTTGATTCACAATGAAACATTACATTAAATTTACATGTTGACAATGAGTAGTTTTGGTTGTTGTTGGTGGCGTTATAGCATCCCTTTTATGCCTACAATACAAAATAGTTCCCTCGCGATTGGAAGCTCCTGTTGCCGCATACCCATTTCAAAACATTGCAACGTGAAATGCCACAAAAAGCTGTTTGTGAATAGGTCTTAGTGAGTTAGGAGTCCTCTCGACTTCTTTTAAGCTGTCCCAGACTTAGGTGCTACTTTTAGGTCTAAAATGATTTGTGAATTACTTTTAGTAAAAAAAAAATTAGGAGTCCTAAAGTGAGGAGTGACACTCCCATTACTCCAATAGGAGTTGCTCCTAAATTCGCCACTTAGAAGCTACTTTTAGCCTTAAAATTCTTTGTGAATACGGCCCCAGAGGTGAATAAGATCATGGGCACTTTATTTTACGGGGTCCTTGTTCCAGTGTATCTACATAATGAAGTACAGTGTAACAACTTACTGTATGTAACAATATGTATTATATCACATACTTATGTCCATACATAATGTATTTTTGTGTACCTACAGATTATTAGTACACGTGTATCACGTGCATAAGTGAACTGCAGTCTGTCTGCAACTGGTCAGTGGTCAGTGTGATGAAGTCCTTAGATCTGTAGCTGGACATGAGAGGGCAGGAACAGAAGATGCACCTGTGGCTCTGAAATAAGGCTTTCATATGTGTGTGTTTGTGTGTATGTGTGTCTCTGTGTGTGAGGGAGTTATATTGTGTGCGTATATGCATGAACCCACCTCAGTCTATGGGTTGATTTGCCTCATATCTTGACTGAAGTGGAATATCCCCAGTGCTCTAAAACAGCTATGTTCTGTGGACGTATCTTTACCCCAACACAACCACGCACTGTGAACGTATCTTTACCCTAACACAACCACGCACTGTGAACGCATCTTTACCCCAACACAGCCACGCACTGTGAACGTATCTTTACCCCAACACAACCACGCACTGTGAACGCATCTTTACCCCAACACAACCACGCACTGTGAACGCATCTTTACCCCACACAACCACGCACTGTGAACGCATCTTTACCCCAACACAACCACGCACTGTGAACGCATCTTTACCCCACACAACCACGCACTGTGAACGCATCTTTACCCCAACACAACCACGAACTGTGAACGCATCTTTACCCCAACACAACCACGCACTGTGAACGCATCTTTACCCCAACACAACCACGCACTGTGAACATCTCTCCCCCAGACTACAGGGGCCTCTCACACTAGAGCAGGAGGAGATTCCTGTTTGCACCAAAATACTTTCTCCACCTCCACCTCCACCTCAACGACACAGTAAGAGGAAAAACCTGCCGCGGAACAGTAGTCACCGTTGGCTCTACCAGTACACATAATCAAGACTCAACCCTGCCACTAAGAACCCCCCCACCCCCCCTCCAAACCCTGGGAATATCATTATGTATCAAAGGTTGGGCAAGGAGCAGACACAATGTAAACCCCCCTGACGCCCTTCCCCTGCTGCGGCCTATTATTCTTTCCCCCGCTCTGTGATGGCTAAGTTACGCCTCGTGGGCCACGGGCACCCGGCCCGACCCCAAGCCTCCTATTTGGGTTGGAGGCCGAAGCGGCGGAACGTTCCAGCGAAACGTCCCTTTACGTGTTCTATTATGAAGTGCAAGTTTATCACTCGTCCCCCCCCCCCCCCCCATCCCCCTCTCAGCACCTTCAAAGTGTCTCCCGGGAGATTGTTTTCGAGGGAGAAAAGTTAGCGTCATGAATCAAAGAGAGTTTGTTAGGAGCCAACGGTAAAGTCCAATGATATAAATCCATATTATGACTGCCGAGAAGCTCTGTTCTAACAGTTATTGGCAAAGTTTGAAAAAATATTTGAACAGGTTTATGATGAAAGACCTGGCCTGCAATGCAGCGCATGTAAAATAACAAGTGTACTATACTGTTCTCTTCTGTGGGGTGTTTATTTATAGGGCCAGGGTCATATGTGAGGTATGCCAAGGAAGGCTTCACACCTTTTGCTCAGAAAATAGACAAATATTTTCGGCCCCTTCAGTTGGAAAAATATTTTGAAAGTAATCTAAGAGAAGAAAAGAAAACAAGGTATTAGACAGCTAGGAGTGAGTTGACAGCTTCCACTCAAGCTCAGGCTAGTCCCCTAAAATGATCTTCACCCATCTGGTAAAGAAGAGAAGGAGTTTGAGAAAACAAACAAGGTGTGGTTGCCCTGCGAGGGGGTCAAGAGGATTTGAGGTCAGGGTGTGAGTATGTGTGTGTGTGTGAGTATGTGTGGTGTGTGTGTGTGTGGAGCAGTGAGGAGTGATGTGGTGATGGTGATGGGGGGGTGAGGGCTGATTGAGGGACAGCTGGCAGGTGCAGGCCCAAGCCTGGCTTTAGGAGAGCTCCAGCGCACATTGTGTGAGAGCCGAATTGTTCGCTGGATGGGGTGATAGTGGGGTAGCGGTCAGTGTGGTGTGTGTGTGTGTGTGTGTGTGTGTGTGTGTGTGTGTGTGTATGTGTGTGTGTGTGTGTGTGTGTGTGTGTGTGTGCGAGAGTTTATGTGTGTGTGTGTGTGTGTGTGTGTGTGTGTGTGTGTGTGTGTGTGTGTGAGTTGGGGGTGGGGGGGGGGGGTGTTGGTGCCGGGTAACATAAAAGTGTGCTGTGTGTCTAAACATGGCGTGCTGGAGAGAGGGAGAGATTTCCGGAGAGCCATGAGGCACTGTGGGGCTTTTTGGCACCGGACCCTCCAGAAAGGTTACTGCTGACAGGAAGCACAAGCTCTGGTTTCAGGCTCACTTACAGGCAGAGAGCGGTAATACCCGTGCAGGGCTCTCTCTCATTCCCTGTCTTTCTTTCTCTCTTTCTCTCCCTAACTCTCTCTCTCTCCCTCTCTCTCTCTCTGTCTCTCTCTGACTTTCTCTCTGTTGTGTTCCCGTTGAAACCTTAGTCACAACCCAGGTTTAGCTGGTTTCCCACACACCGTACAAGATGTATCAGACTTGACGTCACAACAGTTCGCCATCGCACCAGCTGCACTATTTCTACATGGATTTCAAAGTATCTCACTCATTTAAAACATCCCACCCACATTAGTCACAGTAATCGGCCCCTTAAAGAGTCAATCTTTTTGCTGTTCATTTTCTCGTTGAGGTTTTGCCTGAGAGACTGTGTCACCTTGCCATGTTTGTGATGATGGAGCTTAATCGAGCCCTAGTGAGCCTCAATTGGAGCATGAGCGCCGTCGGTAGTTGAAAAACAATTTGCCATGGATTGGTGCTTGGCTACCCCCCCCTCCCCCCCGTGTTTGTGCTGCTTAAGAGACCTGCTGTTTGTTTAGCGCGATTGGGCTGGAGCCTCCCGTAGGCATGGCGTGTCATTCTCTAAATGGTGCGAGCGCTCCGACTGGAGTCTGGTCTGGACGCATCGCAAACAGAAGCGCATCCATTCAGCCTGGACTGATCACCCCCCCCCCCCATGTGTATGGGTCTGTCTGTCTGCCTGACTTCGCAAACATTCGCAAACTGCTGCGCTAATCGGCGCTGCGGGGCGTCTGGCAGCGGTGTCTCCAAATGGATGGAAAATGACTGTATAACTGTTAGATAATGACCTGAGCTCCTTACCACCTCCCTCCTCTCTCTCTCTCTCTCTCTCTCTCTCTCTCTCTCCCTCTCTCTCCCTCCTCTCTCTCTCTCTCTCTCTGCTTCTTACCTGTGGGAAATAAACATGTGGTGGCTGTTTCCAACCCCCCCCCCCCATGGGCACCTTAATCCCGCTATCAAGCTTCAGCTCGTCAAATTCTCTTTGCTCTTTGAAGAGCAGTCAAATGAGGCGGGCAGCTCCCAGGTAATCACTGGCACGAGTTGCCAGGTAGGCAGGCGAGAGGGCTAATCTTTGTGGTTGGTATCAGTGCGGGTAGCAAAGAGTAGCGTCACCCCCCCCCCCCCCCCCCCCCCTTCTCCCCCCCCACTCCACCACATCCACCCAACGGCCCACTGGGAGATAAGCTCCATTGTAAGGGCTCCCTTTTGTTAATGAAATCATTTATTGAAATGTCAGGGAGATTTAAAGCTCCCCTGCTCTACAGGTGGAAAGCAGCCGTTCTCAGAATGGTGGTGAGCGGCTGAAATAAGCCTGGATCATCAGCCCCACACACAGAGCAGAAAGGAAAACAAAAGAAATGGTGACCCATGTGTTTACGTGTTTGGGTTGTGCAGGCTAATTTCTGGCTGTCGTTAATATGGTATGTTCATGTGTGTTTGGATTCGACCGGTGTTGTGTGGAGGAAAGTACTGTATCTGCATCACATCTGCTCTCGCTGGAGATGAGACAACTAGAGGTAGGAAGACAGAGCAGATGTGAGCACGCTCGGCAAAATCACTACAATTAACAGACATTGCGCCTCCATGTGTTTAAGTGGAAAATATTCAATAGTGTAGATCACCTCAAAAGCTTAAGTAGGATGCGACCCCATGCTCTAAGGCCTAATTTTTGCACTCTGGAGACAGTTCTGCATGGACTCGTCCGTCTTTAGTCACAGGATGTAGACGGTCTCTTTGTTTCTCCTCCTCTCCTCCTCTTCTCTTTCTACCTCTTTTAAAGAATGCCGTCCACAGGACCCGGCCTTGGTAGTTCACATCAGCATCTCTCCTTCTTGTTCTCCATCATCTCCTCTCCACCTCCTCCACCTCCGCCCACCATCTCCGTCTCCCTGGCCGCAGCAGGCTGTTTGGGCTCCGGTGTTTATTTGAATGTGAAGTATTTGTTTTATGTTTCGTGCGGTGAGTCAGGAGCCGTAAGGAGTGGAGCTGGAAGAGATGAGAGAGAGAGAGACAGAGAGAGAGAGAGAGAGAGAGAGAGAGAGAGAGAGAGAGAGAGAGAGGGAGGGAGAGAGGGAAAGAGAGAGAGAAAGGGAAAGAAGGGGACAGGTCTGCAGAAAAGGTTTAGCTCTTCTGGAGTGTTCCAAGGAAGCGGAACAGCTGTGCGGTAAAGTGTTTATTTGAGAGACCAGGGGGAGATTGGAGCGATGCTTTTAGGGCTTTGAAGAGAAAGGCAGGTTCAACTTGGCTTATTGTTCATAGGCTTAGTGTGCGTGTGTGTGTGTGTGTGTGTGTGTGTGTGTGTGTGTGTGTGTGTGTGTGTGTGTGTGTGTGTGTGTGTGTGTGTGTGTGTGTGTGTGCGTGTGTGCATGTTTGTCATTTCTGGCTGTCTTTCTGCTGTACTGAGTATATGCACCTGTATCTGTCATGGACTATAAGTATGTGTGTTTCTTGTGACCTGTCTTACTTTTTTTAGATTTTTCAACCGATTAAAAAAATAAAAACTGCCTCCCATTGGAATGATCTTGTAAGTAGTTCTTCCTGAGAACCTCTATGTGTGTAAATGTGTCTCCCTGGGGCTCATCTTTAAAGTGAACTCTGGAATGTCTTTGGTCCTGGTGATAAGGTTCTAAGGTAGACTTGCTTGCCACAAAAATGTGCACAGACTTTGACACTCAAAAACATTGTGTGTGTATTAAAATCAGTCCAGTGTGGCTTGGCACAGCCTTAAACCCCATTAGGTAAACCCTCTTGCAAATAGACACACTAAGTACTCATACGCCAGTATGGTAATGCATTATGCACTTCAAATGATAAGGATATGATAACAAACCCATAATATCGTATTCTATTGAAATACAGCACATTGTTTTCATATGGATAGACACATGTTTTTTTGGGCCACTTATATATGGTAATATTCCCCGTCACTGGTCAGCCACAAGCCCCCTCTCCCCCACTCCCCTCCTGTGTGCTTGAGACCGTGATTGTATGGTCTAAGTGCAGCTAGGCGCAGCCTCGGATGGAGGACCAGACAGCGTGATCGAGGGGGTTGGCTGTGGGAGCCGCCCCCCAACACACACATACACACACACACATAGAAGAGATGGGGGGTTGTGTGTGTGTGTGTGTGTGTGTGTCGGGTGAGCTCAGCTCTTGTTTTCCCCGGCCTAATCACAGCGGCATGCCAGAGGAGATCTGAGAGAAATCCGAGCGCGCCAGTGTTTAAGATAGAAACGCTAAGCTCTCAATGACAGCACTGTGTGTGTGTGTGTGTGTGTGTGTGTGTGAGAGAGAGAGAGAGAGAGGGAGAGGGTGAGAGAAAGAGAGAGAGATCGAGTGCATGTCATTGTCCATGCTCGATGATGTCTCTGTGAGTCATTCTGTATATTTTAATGGTTGTCTAGTGTGAAACTGTGTGTGAAAATGGACTTGCTTGACTGTGAACATATGAACTTGAGTGTGTATGTACTGTACTGTGTGTGTTTGTGTGTGTGTGTGTGTGTGTGTGTCTGTGTGTGTGTGTGTGTGTGTGTGTGTGTGTGTGTGTGTGTGTGTGTGTGTGTGTGTGTGTGTGTGTGTGTGTGCCAGCCTGTGTGTCTGAAATCATGTGCTCACATATGAGTTATGAAGCGCTCACGCCATCCCGCATGTTGCCTCTTCGCTCCCCTTTTGGCCGGCTTTTATGAGCACGCTGTGCTATGCCATGGAGCCATGGAGACTATTTACAGGGCTTGTAGTGGACTTCACGCTCCATGCCAGTATTGTCCTCCTAGGAAAAAATGGGGCCTTGGGATCCTGGCATGCCAACGATTCCATGCATCAGGGATGAATTACTTTTGACTGGCAAGTGCAGTGTGTGTCTGATGGCTTGGCCACTGCTGCCTATTATGTGTGTGTGTGTGTGTATGTGTGTGTGTGTGTGTGTGCTTGTGGTTTGTGTGGCGATTGTGGTTTGATGTTGGGCGTGAGGCAATGGAGACTGGGCTGCTTCGAGCCAATGTGGAGAATTTACAATGCCCACACTTGTGTCCCATTGATCCGTGTGTCTATGTCCACCCTCACACTGACATTGAAGTTTTCTCCCCCAACTGAGACACATGCCGTTTTAGTGCAGGAGAAAGTGTCATGTCGGTGGACCGGCGGTGACATGTCGGGCTGTGGTATAATCATCCTCAGTGATGTGCACTGGATTGGGGGGACCTGCGGAGATTTAGAGGCTGGTGACAGACTGCATCTGAGCCCCCTCTCTCAGCCTCTGGCGGTGGAACTCACAAGGGGGACCGGAGGCCGTCGGAAAAAATCCACCACTCTCTAAAATGTCGCTGGAATGTCTTTGAAGCCACCGAGGAAGAAAAAAAAAGAGAAAAGAGAGGGAAAAAAAGAACAAAACAAAGATCACTTAAAATAGCTGGGCCTGAAAAGGTGTCTGAGACGGCCTCTCTTCTCACATTTGTTTTGGTTGTGTGGAGTGAGCGAGACTGTGAAGTATCACAGGCCCAGATGGCCAAGTGCAAGACGCGCTGAACAGACCAGCTGGGGTTCTTTATGCCTTTATTTTTCCCTCTTCTTCTTTGGGTCTCCGGCGAGGAGAAAGTTCCGGAGCCCTTCCGAGGGTGTCATTCAGCGGGGAGACATTCTCAACCGCCACACTTAGCTCCCTCGGGTAACCCCCCCGCCC